>NW_009953483.1:1169623-1233315 GCF_000747805.2 Chaetura pelagica | reverse complement strand
TGGCGAGGGCAAGACTGCCGTCCTGATGGCAGGGGCTGTCCTCGGACCTCAGGATCACGCCCTCCTGCCTGCCGGGAGAGGGCTCGTTCGAAGAGCTGAAGGGGAGAGACGCGGGAGTCTTGATTCTACCCCCCGCTGCCACTGCGCCGGCGGGGAGTGCTTCTTCTGCATTCCGGAGGAGAGAAAAGTCAGCAGAGAAAAAGCGGGAGGAAGAGAGGCAGGAGGGAAAGGGGAAAAAGTTGGCTGACTTGCCGAGGGGTGAAGCTTTGCAGTGGCTCCCACTGCGCTTTGCACTGCAGACCTCTGGTCTGCCCGAAGCTGGAGGATGGAGGCAGAGCTGCTGCCCGAGCTCACAGCAATGCCCCTCGGGGGGAATGGGAGCGCCCGGCTTGTGCCAGACACGGCTCCGCTGCCCTCGGCACAGGACACGGCCATGTTCATCGTCCGCTGTGTGATCCCTTCTCTTTACCTGCTCATCATCGTTGTGGGCTTGCTGGGCAACATCACCCTCATGAAGATCTTCATCTCCAGCAGTGCCATGAGGAGCGTGCCCAACATCTTCATCTCCAGCCTCGCTGCTGGTGACCTGCTGCTCCTAGTGACCTGTGTGCCCGTGGATGCCTCCCGGTATTTCTCTGAGGAGTGGCTCTTTGGGGAGGTGGGCTGTAAGCTCATTCCTGCCATCCAGCTCACCTCCGTTGGTGTCTCTGTCTTCACCCTCACTGTCCTCAGTGCTGACAGGTAGGAAAGCTGGGCTGCCCCTTCTCAGCTCTCTGCAGGGTGGGGTAAGGCTAGCTGGAGCTGGCATGAAAGGTAAAACACCCATTTGATAAAATATCCCTGGTTTGCAATCCTCTTATTGCAACTTCTGAAGTGCCCATTCTTCTCCTTCCCTCCCTGACGGCTGGCAAGTCTGGTACTAGCTTAGTTTAAGGGGTTACTGGAAATGGGTGTGCCTGGGCCTCCTCCAACTTCCAAGGTGCCAGCTGCAAGAATCAGGTTTAGTCCAGTCTTCTGCACCTCTGGGATGGTCCTGTAACAGCCCAACTATTACAATTATATTAATCAGAGGAAGGTTTTAGATGCTAAATATGACTAATACCAAGCCACAGTGATATGTCAGCAGGCAGTGAACAGCTTAAACCAAGTCAAGCACAGAGGTGTATTTAATCAATTAGGTTTTTATCTGCCAAGAAACAAATGTGTGTGTGTGTGAGCTTGTGCCATAGTAGAATAACAAGTTATCACAGGCGAATGCAAGAATTAGTTCAGCCTCTGTGAATTTGGAGGCAACAAACTGTTCTGTTGTTGGTGTTAGTCTTAAACTTTTGTTCAAACTATTCTTTCTGGCTTTGTATGAATATATAGAAAAAAAAATTTTAAAGGAGGAACAAAAAAAAAGAAAATCCCACAAAACAGACTAGAAAATAACACTTTAGTCTCCAGTACTTGTCACATGAGCAAGAAACAAAGAGATGGGCCCCAAGTTTTTCCTCCTACTTACTGAAAATGGGTACTTAAGGGATTTGTAGCAACTAGGTAGCTTTTTGACTATGCTTCAGACTCTGAAAGACAAAATCTTGCAGTGTAATTGGTAACCTTAAATTAAATGAAATTCTTTCTTCCCATACCTGAGCAATTATTTTAGTCAGAAATTAAAATGTTTAATTTCTTTTCCACAGGATTTACTCCATTTTCTTTTGTTGGATTTTGACTTGAACCGATGCATTATGCTGTTGCATGATGCAAAGGCTTGAGTTTTGTAATTAATCTTCACACACTAATGCTTCTTTAAAACTTTTAATCTGTTTTTAATAAGAATGTGACTGTAATTAATTCCTTTTTTCAGCCAATTCAGTAAATTACTTCATTCCACCTGAGGGTAGTCTGCAGTGGTCATCAATTTCAATGGTGTTTGAATCAGGACCTAAAATACTTGTGTATAAAGACTTTGTAACTTGTGAAAATGGACTATATTTTTGAAGAAGAGCTTGCAAAACATACCTTACAGTGAACACCTGTAACTCTCTGATTTCCTCATTTAAAGAGCATACCAGAAACTGTCCTTGGAGATCCAAGCAAACCTTGCAGCTTTCTTTGTTCTATTTCCACTTGATTGTGGTATCTTATTGAAAAGGGAAGAAGTTATTTGCAGAGGAGATCGTATCTCTAGTGAAATTTAATGTGAGAAAATGCTGGTGGCTTAATGTTTAAAGATTCATTCATTTTATGTAGCTTTAGAGCATTCATTGCTTTCTTTTTTTGTAGAAGTTTATATCTTTCTTTTAAAATCAGTAAAGTTTCAAGAAGGAGTAATGCTGTATCTGTTTACACTGAATGCATTTAGAATCACACATCCTTGAAAACAGCTGCAGATGTTGTACTGTGACCATATAAGCTTGTAATAACTCCGTTCCTCCAGCATTTTAGAGTCTATAGTATACATAAATATCAGAAATGGTTATAATAAGAATTTAACAACTCTATTTCTTTGACCCCTGCAGTTACCTTTTCAGTTATTGAGAAAAAAACCCCCAACATTAATTTGTAAGTCAGAAGAGAAGCCACTGACTTCTTGACTATACTGGTTATGATGAAACTGTATGGGTAACTATGTTGGCAGATCAGAAGTGGTGGCAGCATCCTGCATCTCAGAGTTGATGAGGAGACAAGGCCTGTCTGGGGACAGGGTTATCTCCAGATAAGCAAATCTAAATGGGTTGCTAGCAGTTTGGAAGTGGTGAAACCACTAAAAAGGCTCCATTGTAATCCAGTTCCTGTTTGGTCTGGTATATAATGTCTTCACAGTGGCCCCTGCTTTCACAGGTAAAGCTCATAGTATGTTTTAATATATTATCATAGAATCATGTAATAATATCATGGAATGGTTTGAGTCAGAAGCAACTTTAAAGATCGTCTAGTTCCAATCACCCTGCATTGGCAGGGACACCTCCCACTAGATCAGGTTGCTCAGAGCCCCAGTCAACTCAGCCTTAAACACTTCCAGGAATGGAGCTTCCACAACTTCCCTGCACAACTTGTGCCAGTGTCTCATAGTGTCTCATAGTGAAGAATTCCCTCCTAATGTCTAACCGAACTCTACCCTCTTACGGTTTTGATCTATTACCCTTTGTCCTCTCACTAGAAGCCCTTGAAAAAAGTCCCTCCCCAGTTTTCCTGTGGCCCCTTCAGGCACTGAAGGAAGGCTGCTATAATGTCTCCCCAGAGCCTCCTCTTCTCCAGGCTGAACAACCCCAACTATTTCAGCCTGTCTTCATAGGAGAGGTGCTCCAGCCCTCTCATCATCTTTCTGGCACTCCTTTAGACTCATTCAAACAGCTCCATGTCCTTCTGGTGTTGGGGTCTCCAGAACTGGACACCGTACTCTAAGTGGGGTCTCACAAGACCCTAGTAAAGGGGGAGAATCACCTCCCTTGACCTGCTGGCTACGCTTCCTTTGATGCAGCCAGGACACAGTTGGCTTTCTGGGCTGCCAGCACACATTGCTGGCTTGAGCTTCTCGTCCACTGTTACCCCTAAATCCTTCTCCTCTGGACTGTTTTTGATCCGTTCTCCGCCCAGCTTGTATTTTTGCCTGGCATTGCCTCAACCCAGGGGCAGGACCTTGCACTTGGCCTTATTGAACTTTATGCAGTTTGCACGAGCCCTATTCTCAAGCCCGTTAAGGTCATTAAAGTCTTTTTGGTTTTTACTCCCTGTCACCACAGGACTGTATAGAACTCCAGACACTGATTACACTAAGGAACAGATTAATAAATATTTAGAGTTCTTTGTACTGTGACTGCATGAATCAGAATAAAGGAGATTGTCTTGGTTTCCTCAGTATAATTAACACTTACTATTTATGTGGAAGTTCTGCATGGCAAATTACATATATCTGATGCATTTAACAGCAACGACCACAGAAGCACTTACTTTTGAATGATCATTACTTGCAAACTGTAGCTATAAGGAAGAAAAATAGTATTCATTGTGCATGTATCTTTTTTTACAGTTGTTTTATTTCATATTGCTTTTTGCCAGAGAAATCTCTCTCAGCATCACTAGTACTTTCAGTGTGACAAATGTGCACCTTCTGTCTGGAAGCTTTGTTATCTAGTACTGAGATTATTTGGGTTTTGCTTGGGTGGTTTTTTTTGTGTAGAAACATGAAATGTAATTGGTAGCAGTACTTCCCCCACTCTCCTACAGCACACTTGCAGATTGAAATTGGCAGCACAGAGCAGATCTGCCCAAGGTTGGCCATTCCCATCCCAGAAACAGTACAGCTCTTCCCACTCTTGAGCTCCTGTGAGTCTGGCTGCCAGGGGTGGGAGGTGCCCTGCTGCAGCCCCATACATTTTGGGGCAGAGGGGGCTGAGAGGTTAGCAGAAGTGGTGAGGATGGTGGCACTGGCAGTGCAGTGTGTTGTTGTCGAAGGAAAATATCATCTCCCTCTCCTTTGGGGTACAGAAGGCAGCACAGCAGCAGTACTGCTGAACTAGCTTTCCCCTCTCACTGCCACACAGGAGATATGCAAGGATAGCACCCCTGCCCCACAAGACCACTGCTCCTGTTGATGTTCCTTTGTTGTGGAGAAACTGGAGCACCTTTAGAAACCTTGATATTTCTCTGGTTTAAAAACCAAACCAAACCGAAAAGCAACTAAAAAAGAAAAAAAAAAGATTACAGAAAGAGAAAACTTAGCAATTACAGTGGATGACAAATGAAGAAAAAAGGCTGAAGACTGAGGGACAAAAATGTACAAAAAAAAAAAAAAAAAAAAAAAGGAGAACCAAAGGGACCATAGGAAAGAACATTCCCAATAGTGCTTAGCACACCCTGAAAGTGCCCACAGAGCTTGTCTGTGATGACTGGGGTGCACTTTCTAGAGGTGTTGCAGAAGAAGGAACTAAAAACATGTCCCCTGTCAAGCTTGCTTCTCCAGGGACCATGGACTGCAGTTTTAGTCAGGGATGTTGATGAGAAAGTCCAAGGACTTGGTGTGATTGTGGATAAGGAAGGTAACAATAAATACATGAGAGGAGAAGTGTAGGTGGGGAGACTGCAGCATGGCACACATGAAGAAAAGGTGTGCCAGTGTCTGCTCACTGCAAAAAGGACAGAGGCCAGGGATGAACCTGATTTGAGTTAGGTCTGACTTGAGTCTTCTCATGAACTTTTTCACTGCTCCAGAGAGTGTTTTTTACATCTACAGTGGTCCATCCAGTTAGCTCAGTGCAAACTGGACCCACGGGGCTCCACACCCTCTTCTCATTCTGAGACATTTGCAATTTTGTGCCTGGGGATGACTCAAGGGTGAAGGAGTGGAGCACAAGTACAGAAAAATATTTCCAAGATGCCTTTCAGTGCTACAGGGCTGGGTTGATTGTGGTGTGGAGAGGTGGCTTGAGAAACTCAGAGGGCAGCGGATTTATAATGAGTACTGCAGTGTGCACCTCTGGCCAGCACTGCAATATTGTGCATGCTGGTGAAAAGCCATTGTACCCACAAAATGCCAAGAGACCTGGGATGAATAGACTTTGAAGGAATAAATGGCAGCCCCTTAAAACAGCTTTAGATTTTTCCACCTAGTCTTTCCTTTTCTCTTTGGCTGTCATTTATGCCTCGATTTTTATATGATCTGTAGAAATAGGATTAAATTTATTTCTGCTACTTTTTCTAGATTTAATTTTCTTTCTAATTAATGTTTTAAATGTGTTAGCTCACATACAGTCCTGATTCACTCTAATGAAGACAGTGAAGCTGAACAGAGGAGCAATTGGCCCTACTGCAATTGAAATAGCACCTTCTTTATATTCTTCCTAAAAAGTGTGACAGAAAGACACCATTTATGAGTCAAATAATTGATTAACAAGGTAACAGTTATTTTTCAGTAGTGCCATGACTCCTTTCTTGAATCTTAATAGCAAAGGAGTTTGAAAATGTAAATACATTCTTAAATAACTGAATACAGTGTCTGAGTGAGATGCTAAAAATGTAATCTACAGGTTTGCATAGCTAAACTATTTGATCCTTTTTTGGTTTGTTTTCCTTTTTTATTTATTTTAATTTTGGAAGATTGCAATCTGTATTTCTAAAAGTATAAGAAGACTTAAAAGTGTTTTGTGCAAGTTTAATATCTAGGTACTTCTGACTACAATTGATATCAAAACCCATCCTGGATCATTTTGTATGTCTACTGTCTCCTACTTTGGGACAGACCCAGGAAAATTTTTAAGATGTTCAGAAGTGTGAAAAGGTGCCCTAGTAACTACTTCAGGATTTTTCATTAGTAAAATCACCCTTAACAAAATTTTCTTTTTATTCTTCTTCAAAATTTATTTAAAGCTTCTTCTTTTGTTATGTCAGCTGCAAGTTCAGGCTGAAATACAGTGATTGGAAACCTCTGAAGTCCTCACTTCTTATTACATGTAGTGAAGCAGGTGAAGCAGGAAAGTGGACATGATTTCCTTTCAAACTCTAATAGCTAACATTCAGGGACTAAAGAGCCTCGACAAGGAAAATAGTATTAAATGATATCCTGAAAATTACCTATAATTATCCAAAGAATAAAGAAGAAATAATCAAAGGTAAAATGTAATACTATCTGTATAAGAGAAAAAAAAATGTCATCACTTTATATAGTAGATGCAATAACAAAATTGTATGGAACCAGTAGAACTATGAAATCTGTAAGTATATCCCTCAGAAACCCAAACACTTGAGATAAGTATATTGAATTAATCACTTGCTGAACTTCGTTAAAGGAAATGATGGTCCAGATGTTTCTCTCACTGGAGGCTGTAGTAGTGTGGTTATAATTATGTGGTAACAGTCAACGTAAAAGGAATTGAAGGAAGATTGGACAAGCTTTCTCTCACACATTTTTTTTTCAACTTGCCCTTTAGCGTAAATGGGCAAACTTGACTCACAAAGTAAAGCTTCCTGGAACACCTTTGGTGAAACTCTGACTTATGTCAGGACCTGCAAAGCCATCCTTTTTGTCAAGTTAAAAATTGAATCCTGCCCTCACTTGTCCAGACCCCAGTTGTAACCATTCTGTACAGCTAAAAGGAATATGATGGAAAATATTCCAGAAAGAAAAAAAAGGTGGGAAAAAACCCCCACATAACAATGCAGAAGGAATTTTATGGAGTAAATTAATGAACTGCCTACTTTCTGGTAAGTTTGTCTAAGTCCAGCAATTCAAATCAGCTCTTGCAGAAGTTCCTCTTGCAGCCATCTTTACACAGTTGAAAATAATTTCTCAGCACATCACATTTTCCTTCCAAGTTAGACAATTTTTTCTCAAGCTTCATACAGACACTCGCCTTTGTTAAACTCCTGTCTTTGTGCATGTGTCCTGTTGCTCTTCAACTGATACAGAAACAGCTGAGTCCTGACCATGGCGAGCTGAGAAATGTCTGTGCTGCTTATCCCAGCCAGTGACTGGTGCAAGGCCTCTGTCATTCTGGCAGCAGCCACCTCAGCTTTGGTTAGTGCAGATGCCAGCCTCCAGAAGCCTCTCGAAGGCTGCAACCTAGAGCCTGAGAAACTGCTGTGAAAACATTCCTCCTGTGTTCTGTTTCTTTCATCAGTTCAGTAAAAACCTGTGGAAATGAAATAGCTGCTGAATTCTCACCAAGCAGGACTGAATGGAAATCTTCATGTGTTTATTTTGTTTACACAAAATAACGTGGTACACTATTTCCTTATATGTCATATTGCAAGGAGTTTATCCAAATTGGACTGTTGGAATCCTCAGGTCTGCATTCAGAAGGTCCTCAGAAGTAATGTCGAAGATTAAATGTGCTTTGCCAGTGCTTTCTCTGGAGAAGAGAATTCATGTGTTTTCTGTGATGATAAATTTGTCAGAGAATAAAAAAATAAATATCTTTTATATACGTGCAAAGTGATGGATCTCTCAAACATCCTTTGAAAAGGGGCAATTTGGTTCCATCGCCTTCCCTCTCCTCTCTTCATTTTCACAGTAGAAACTTACAGAAAATGCAACAGTACAGACATATTTTCCTTCTCAAAATATGTAAAACTATGTCATCAGGGACTCTTGGCATTATCCAACTTAAATATAAATCTACTGGGAATACTGACATGTATGAATGCTTCTGAATAATGGTCAGTGAAACAATTTACTATTATTGCTCTTGTGTGGAGAATTGGACAAATTAATGATGGTGCTTTTAACTAGTGCAGTTATAAAGAAGTGGGTTTAGGCAAGTAGAACTAAAAAGTCAGGTTGCAGGCAGTAATTTAGCATTGCAAGATTTTTACTAGATTCTAAGACATGCAGTTAGCTAATGTGAGGTGAACAACAAGAGAAGGAAGTAACAAGACAAGAGAAAATAAAAGGGAAAAGGAAAATTTATCCTGTAAAACACTGGATGGAATGGACAAGTAGTATATTTCAGGTGGAAAAAATCCTACCACCTTAGGAGAATTTTATTGTGATTCTTTTTAGGATGGAGAAATCATCATCGGATAGACTGAATTATACTTTTTTTTTTGAAACATTATTGATAGTTTTTGGTTCAACAGAGTGTATTTCTATAGAGTGGAAAATCTTTTTCCACTTAGGAAAATCTTAGGATTTCTCTCTGAGGAGCACAAAACACGTGTCACTGACATTCAGTTTAATTGTATTTACGCATGGTCTTCTAGTCTTCATTTCAAATATTGCTCATTCTGTTTAACTGTCTGAGCTCCTCATTCCTGGTGAATGCAGTTTTCTACACTTAAGTCACAGGCACAGAACAAAAACATAGTGAATGACTATGTATAAAAAAAGAGAAAACTACTTTAAATTGCAAGAACTTAAAATAATTTAAAAAAAATTAATCTCAGACTGTTTGTGTGTTGGTAAAGAAGTTCCCACAACACTGGACATCCAGTGATTCCACAGTGTTCTCAGGTAAGTTGTTTTCCTCTTAATGATACAGCTGGTGCAGAGTCAACAGAAATGCCCATACAAGGAAAAAAGATTTAGACCCATCCAAAATTTCGTTCTACTTTTGTGGAGTGGGCTGCAGCTGGGCATGATAGTAGTGTTTTTAACAATTATTGACCACACAGCCATGTTTCCTATTCAGGTATTTTGATCCTTTTTATATTGTGAGGCAGAATGATGTTTTTTTGTGCTTGAAATCATCTTACAGTGACACAATAAAGTGCTAGCATATAAATGGTTTGATAAATTACTCCAGTTTGCAGGAGATGCAGTACTATGACACAGAAAAATCACTTAAAACAGAAGCTTTATATTAAAGCAAATTATACCAACCCCTGCAGCTCTAGGATTAAAATACAAATTAAATCAAGTAGTACGGATCTGCCCTGCCTAAATTAAGTCTTTGCTTGGTTTATGACAATGATAATATTTATCTATTTGCATAGTGATGGCATGTAGGAAACTGGGTGATAAATCAGAGTTGTCTTTGTGGTAGGTGCTATATGAACAGGAATAAGGAGGAAGTCCCTGACTGGAATGTCTTTTTTTGTAGACACAACTCAAGATACAGAAACAAAAATGCAAGGAAATACTGAGGCAATTGTGCTTAGAATGATGGGCTTTAATTATAGTCCTGTGGCTGCCTAAATATTGTTTAGTTGTTTTGGGTTTTTTTTGTTTTTTTTTTTGAAAGGCCTCATAAAAAAAGTATTCTAGAAAAAGAGGTAGACTCAGCAGAATCAGAAATAGAGCTTCCCATACTAATTAGAAGCTGAGAAACACCTTTACAAAGGACTTTGGGAAAAAAGAGGGGGAGGACTAGATAAACTATATTGAAATGTATAAGGTAGCAACATATTATAACTCTGGAGGAAGAGAGTAATCTTTCTTTAATCAAGGGGGGGACAGTTTGCTTTATAATGAAAATACACTATACAAACAAACCCAGTATCTGTAGAATGGGTGAGATTGTGCTTGTTTCTGTCAGCAGAAACTAGAGCTCCAAAGAAAGGAAACTTATTATAAAAGTATTTCCTGAGTTGGGGTGCCTTTGTTAACAGTGATAATGATATAAGATCTAGGAAGACAGAATTCATATGAAGGGGTTTAATTAAAACCAAGTGCATATTTATATTCCTTTCCTGATCTTCATGGCAGCCTATAATTTTCTTTTTTCAGCAGTGAAATATAGAAAAGGATGCATTTTGCTTACTAATTTGACTAAATAATTTGCTCCTTTACTGTGATTTACCAGTATTATTTTATTGATAGAAAAAATGCACTTGGCAATTTGGATGGTTGATGGTATGTTTTAGCCTTACACCGTTTTTGTATCAAAGGAACGGGCTGGGTGTTCATTTTGGGAACACTTCTAGTTTCACTCAGTTTACATTTGATTTATCTATAATCTGTCTCTTTCTGCTGTATTCTTTTGAGAAGATGACAGATTATGTGAAGGGCTTTTAATGCCTTTTTCTCTCATTGACACAGAGTACTGCATAGGAGTGAGTTCTAGGGATAAGGGTGCCATCTTGTAGCTGAAGTAGCATGCAGAATTTTGATTGTTCAGTCTTTTGGACTGAACTCAGATTGTTTTGTGAAAAAGGGCACTCTGCTCCAATGCCTGGAGTCAGTTGTAGCTCAGGGAAGGCATGCTATGTGCTGAAACAGCACCATTTGCCGAGGCACAAATATATGCCACATTTTCTGCTGCTATGAAAGCTTATGAAAAGGTTTCCAATTTAGTTATTAACCAGACCAAGTGCTGCTAAAACAATTAATTGTGGCGTGGTCACTGTCTTGGGTGATAGGGCTGTGGTGTGTGATAGGGCTATTTTTGAGCAGTGCAATGAGAAAAGAGAAAGAAAAAAATAATCTGTAGTACTAAATGTAGTTTTTACCTAACATCCTCCCCCCTGCCCCACAAAGACCCCAAACCAGCTCTCACTCAGCAAGATAAACTTTTAAAGAAATGAGCAGATGTATGAACTTGACGTCATCTCAGTTGAACGTAATGAAATAGAAAGTCTGTCTTTATGTAATGAAATCAAGGCAGACAGCAATAGGAAGCAAATTATTGAATAATAAGGTCACTGTTTGTCCTGGGGAGCATTCAAGCTTTCTGCAGAAGCTTCTATCCTTCCCATGGCAGTAAAGGATTACTTTACACCTTAGTGTCCAGGGAGTTTCACATTGTGCATTAGAAGAAATGTTAAACATAAATTATCAGAGGCATTTTACTGAGTTTACTTTTCTACTCTGTAATAAGGGTGAAGACACAGCAAAAATCTCACTGAATTCAGAGAGGATATGAACATAAATAAATAGCCATTAAATGATTTAGTGATAAGACAATTTACCACAATCCTGAGAAACAGCAACTTTAGCCATAACCTAACCCTGGTTATGTATTTAGACAGCTGTTCATACCATACATATTTATATTTGTATATGAATGCTTGTGTATTTACATGCACAGATAAGGAGTTTTATCGCCAAATAGACACATCTAAGTTACACTTCTTCTTACTCGAAACTCATTGTACAGCTAAACAGAGAAAACTAAGCACTAATCAGAGAGTGATTTAAAAATCATTGAATCATGGAGACATCCTAGTTGGAAGGGATCTTGAAGATCAAGTCCAACCATGACCTAAATCCCTCTACCAGAATCTAATTTACCAGGTCAGTGTTTAAATCATGTCACTAAGCACCATATCTACATTTCTTTTAAATACTCACAGGGATGGTGACTCCACCACCTCCCTGGGCAGCCTGTTCCACTGTCCAACCACTCTTTCAGTAAATAAATTCTTATAATATCTAGTCTAAACCTCCCTTGGCGCAGCTTCAGGCCATTAATTTAATGTACCTAAAACCTGATTCATCTTTGAAAGTACATCAGAAAGACATTAGAGTGAATAAAGTTATGTACCTGGAATATGAATCTCTCTTGAATCCCTTTTCCTATTAAACTTTTCTTTAGATGTTAAAGAAAAATCACTGGAATATTTTTTTCAATGGTTAATTTTTGATAAAAATCTAGTTGCTTAGGCACATGGTTTAGAAGTGGTCTTGGCAGTGCTGGGTTAATGGTTGGACACGATGATCTTAAAGGTCTTTTCCAACCTTAATGATTCTGTGACTATGATTCTGTATTTTGCTTAAATTTAAAATCTAAGCAAAATACTAAGGTACCCTTGAAATATTTTTCTCCAACTATATTTGGCCTCTACACAGTACCTTTTCTTGTGGTAAGTTTCACTTTGTGTCAGCTTTAGGAACTTTTTTATTTTTAAATATATATAAAAGAATTCTTGGTTGTGGTCTCCTTCTGCTAGTTTTGTTGTTGTTGCTTGTTTGTTTGTTTTGTTTTGTTTTCTAATTTGCTGTAGTGTGATATTTCTATTCTCTGCAGTACTTCCTGTTTTGATTTTAATGGTTATGAAATAATCAATTCTGCAAAGGTTTGTATGGAAACAGATATTATGAGACAGTTTCTCAAAATACAATATAGAGCAACAGTTTCCAACTACTCATGTGGAATTGTTTACTTTCTTTAAGAGTTTAATACTTCTGCCCAGGCCATGGGGAATAATTCCTGCCTGAGTTCATGAAGGTGTGTAAATCCCAGGTGTTACAATTGGAACACTGCATTTTGTGTGCAGAGGGGTGCTGGGGTGGAAAGGCAGGAGCCTCCACAGCAGCAGCTGTTGCTGGTCTGCCAAGAGGTGGTCCATGCTGATAGTTGTTCTGCACTGCCAGGGGGATGGTGAAGTCTGGGACATGGAAAGTCAAGTTGTTGGTGGGCAGAAGGGAGTCCTGGGCTGAGCTGGGGACAGAAACAAACTCTACTGTGCGTGGGCTTGTATGAGAGTGAGGTGGAACGATGGAGGTAGGGTGTGCATTTGTGAATTTGCTGGGAGGATTTGAGGAAAGAAAGACTGGAGTCGTGGCTCCTTCTGCACTCCCACCAGGCTGGCACAAAATAGCTACCTACAGTCACAGACTGTATCCAGGGCTCCTTTGGCCACCTCTGGTGGACAGATAGATAGATGAAGCTAGAGATTTATAAAATTCAAATTTAAGAAATATTACAAACCCATTGATATTTCAAATAATGACAAAATACAACATTATTTTAATTGAAGGTGTGAATTTTCCTTGTGAATCATGTTGAATTTCAAAATATACCTTTTAATTTACATTTGAATTTTGATCTGTTTCAGGTACAAAGCCATTGTAAATCCCATGGACATCCAGACCTCCAGTGCAGTGCTATGGACCTGTGTCAAAGCTGTTGCCATCTGGGTAATCTCCATGCTCCTAGCAGTTCCTGAAGTGGTGTTCTCCCAGCTGGCCCACATCAGTGACACGAATAATGTCACTTTCACAGCATGCATACCATACCCCATGACAGATGATAAGCATCCAAAGATCCATTCTGTAATGATTTTCCTGGTGTATTTCCTTATCCCTCTTGCCATTATTAGTATCTATTACTATCATATTGCAAAGAGTTTGATAAAAAGTGCTCATAACATTCCTGGGGAATACAGTGAGCATTCCAAGAGACAGGTAAGCATTTTGCTTTTTAAATCCTAATGAAAGGTTTGTGTGTGATGTATACACTTAAAAATGTCAGTACAGGAACTATAACATCCCAATTGATTTCACAGAGGGTTAGTTCAGTTTCCACATGCATGGACTAAGCTAAGGATTATCTAAAAAATGTCCTTGTTTTCATAGTTACAGAGTATTCAGCCCAGTACATAAATGAATATGAGCATGGAAAAATGTAAATTCAATGCAATCAATGCAAATTTCTAACAAGAAATAGTATTGTTGTATTTGTTTGTACGTGTTGTTAGTGTAACCATTACTTATGTTCTTACTGGGGAACAATGTTTTTGCAATTAATGCTAGTGGCTTCACCTGTCTCTACAGGCAGCCATTTTGGAAAGAAAACTTCCATGAACTCTTTGAGAATTCTGCCTGTTTTACTTGTGCTTGAAAATGAAAAAAAAACCTGACATAGGCTGGGAATTTTTTTCAGAGGGGATCTAAGGTTCTTCTCATACCAAACAGTGCTGCAAATATGAACACGGCACGAACGAATGATTTTTTAGCTTTCTTAGTAGATCTTTCTTGCATACAATCCTGAACTCACAGTTTTCTAATACCCTTTCTATTATAGATGCTATACAACTTTTAGTTTAGGTTCTAGATGCCTTTGAAACAAAGCATTTTAAAATGCTGAGCAAAGCTAGCTTCACTATAAGGCACAGACAGCAATAAGATAGCAACAAGTTATTATTAGCAGAAATATTTACATAGGCAGACAACAGCTTTTGCAGTGAAAATGCCCTAACCATTTTACAAAAGCATTAATATTGATTGAGAAAAACAGTTATGCTCATTAAATAATTTTGGAAGGGTTTCCTCTGCCAATATTTTTAGAAAATACCTTTATACTCACTGAAATCTCTTTACTTATATAGCACGTACTTATTATTTAAAAAACCCACTACATTCCCTCATGTACTTTTTCCTCAGCATTTCATTTCTGTTGTAGCCTGTTTTTTGTCAAAAATGCATACGTATTAGCACTTCATGTATTATTTTATTTTCCTGTGAAATATGGAGAGCCTTTTGGCTGAACCCTCTGGATGGAAACAATGTGTAATTTATATCACATTTCTGAACCCACATGCATTTTTAAAGTAAGAACATATTTTTTTTCATTCTACTTAGTTTTCTTCTTTTTGTTAATCTATGAGACTCAGAAGAACAGAAAATTCCCTTCTCCTTACATATCTACCAGCAAGAGGAAGTAAATTCAGACTATTACTATGTATGAACTTATGTTTCTTTAGGCTGTAACAGAGAAGTGTCATGTTCACCTGTATCTCTATACCTATTAGTCCGCCATTGCAATCTGAGTGCAAATCCTACCAAATCAGAGTGATAGAGTTTTCCTATCTTTTGTGAATTGTGAAGTTTTTGTTTAGATAGAGCCAAGAGAACTACTTAGAGATTTATTTCACTGATTAAAAAACCCTGTTAAAATAACACTTGAATTTTCCAGGTTAAAATTGATTGAAAATTGAGCAAATTCCTGCCTCTGCAAAACTTTTGTACTTAACTTACATAATAAATCTTTTCGGAGGAATGCAGAAAGCTTCTGCCTCCTTTTTGGTGCCTTCTATGTAGCCAGTTTTGCTCCGTCTCTCGGTTTGGAACCACTGATGTGGCTTATTTCCTGTCAACTTTCCAGCCACTTTCAGTATGAACACTGTAATCCAATTAACGGTAGCAATGCAATTAAGGTACATTTCTCTCATGTCATTGTTGAAAAAAACATGGAACCTCTCACTTTACCCTGGAATTAAGGTGCTTCAGGCTATGCAATGCAGTCTTGGTGGTTTATCTAGGAGTGAGGTCAGTCTGAGGCATTTGAGGCAAAACAATGTAAGTACCATTGTAGAGCTAACACCCTAGCAATGTCTCTACGTTTCACTCACAATGTCTACATTTCAAAGCCAATGATTTCTAGATAGCTTTTTAACTAAAGGTAACTTCCAAGCCAAGCACTGTGGTCTCATCAGAAAAGGTTATGTTTCATGTCACCCTTTGGTACATGTTTTCAGGCTAAAAGCCAATGTTTACTTGGGTGATGAATCATTCTTGCTGTACATATCGTATACAAAGAGCAACCTTCTGTGACTGCAAACATCTAGGATCTTTCATTGAAAGTAAACTGGAAGTGGGAAAAGAAAGTAAATGAGACAGAACAAGTAATTCAGCCCCTGAAGGAAGCATTTTTACTGATCTTACTCGTAACAGTTAAAGCTTATATAAAGCAAAATGCTGCATGTTTTAATTAAGTGTGTTATGTGGACTAGTTCTATTAATCGCTGTTCCTTTGGGTTCTTTTCATCTTTCTAGATGGAAACTCGGAAACGTCTGGCAAAAATTGTTCTAGTTTTTGTTGGCTTCTTTGCTATCTGCTGGTTTCCTAACCACGTGTTATACATGTACCGATCTTTTAATTACAATGAGATCGATCCATCCACAGGACATATGGTTGTTACCTTAGTAGCCCGAGTGCTAAGCTTTTGCAACTCTTGTGTCAACCCATTTGCACTATATTTTCTCAGTGAGAGCTTTAGAAGACATTTCAACAACCAGCTTCGCTGCAGGAGGAGAGCTCAGCAAGAGAGATCTGCCAGTTACTTGCGCAACTCTTCTGTCATCCAAATGACCTCCCTGAAAAGCAATACCAGGAACACAGTGACTAGCATGACACTAGTGAATGGACACAACTTGAAACAAGAAATGTCATTATGATTTAATAGGTGTGACTTTGTGAACAAATTTGAACTTTTTCATTGCATTTTGTAACTCACTTTTGCCTCTCTATGCTTAGACCCACTGAGTCCTCAGAGCAGAGGATTTGTTAAAGTCTGGCCCATCTGAAGTTATTTCACGCCTAGTCTTACTTTTAGCTAGAACTGAAGAGTACATTTTACTGAGCAAACAAAACTGACTGGCTTCATATTGTACATTAAAGGAGCTGCCAACATATATTTTAACATTAGAAAGCAATGTTGTATTAGTGTAGCTGATCTAATATTGCTTTAAAAATATAGATTTTCTCATCTGAAAATATGTATTTTTAACTGAATTTTGATCTAGCCTTATGTCTTACTCTAATACATTTTGCATTATTTTAGCTGTGCTGTGTGTACAAGCATTATTCATTGAGACTGGTAGGCATTTTTGGAAGGAAGTAAGGAGCCTTTGAAACGCATAGATTGTAGTTTCAGATAAAAAATAATAAAAAATCTAGTGCCAGCTCTTTACCTCATTTAAATACCTTTTATATTTTTTTCGCTTTGGCAGACATACAGATGAGAATTCATTTTTTGGGTGTTCCATTTGCTATCAAAGTCAGAAATTTATCTGCTAAAATTACATTCATTTCATGATTAACATTTTAAAAGAAAAATGTGTGCAATGTGCAGGTTTTCTAGAACTCAGTGCCTGAAATCTCATTTCTCAGATTTGTTAATTGGTGACATCATTGGTTTAGAGTGTCTACATGCTTTATACTTGTTGCTACTAACTGATCTTGCTGATATCAGTTCACAGCTAAGAAAGATGCTAAGTGTAATGGAATGCCTGAACATTCAAAGAGGTAAAATTGTAAGTGGTTTTTTCAGAGAGGGTTTGTGGCAAGACTTCCTACAGTTTGGAGCAGTCTCAAAGTGCAGAACCCAGATTACTGCCAGATAAAGGCAAAATGAAAGATGCCCTGCAGAAACACACCTAATGTACTCTGATCACTAATCATCATCCAGCCCATGAGATCAGACAATCTCTAGTATTAAATACACCCAAGTGATGACACACAGGTAGCTGTAATGGGTGGCTCATTACCAGCTATTTTGCTGTCTAGATCTACTATTCCTCTTGCACACACTGTTTACCAGTTTAAAAAGAACCTAAGTACTGTCAGAAATCTCAGCTTTAAAAGGCACTTCTTTTCTGGAAAGTCCTTGTGTATAAACAGTCAGTGCACTTCTGAAAATCCTAGCTGAACTGCATAAAATAAAGATTCTGGGTGAGGTTGTATTTACAGATTATCATCCAGTCCAGAATAAATTTGCTTCTGGGGTTTACTGCTCTCTTTTTTTCATTGACTCTCATTTTTTTCATTCTCTGCAAAGAATACCCTACACATGGCTTGCATATCTGTCCTTCAGACCAAAAGCAAGCAGGATTTTTAAATTTTTTTTAATCTGTTCATGTGACAACACAGGCAGCAGTCAGGTAGACACAATGATGTAAGCTAGTTGCTACAAAAACTCCCATAAGGCCAGCCACATAAAAGTTTCTAATCTGTCCCAGGGCTGCACCAGTTTTTGCTGAAAGAGTTGATGGGGTTGAAGCTGATTCTCCCCATTATGCAGCTGCATGCTAACAGACTAATAACCATTCCCTGAGCCAGGTGAGAGGTTAGCTGGGAGAGGGTCTGTTGTGGGTCTGAGTTCCAGAGAGGAGATGCTCACAATGTCCTAAGGAGAAGGGGCGGTAGTGGCAGACAATGGCACTTTGTGGAAGGAGTTTTTTTTATGGCCAGTTCATGAGACAAATGTAATTTTAAATAGCTCTTTCTTTCAAATTGGGTGGAATTGCTTCAGCACAGAATTTTCTCTGTTACAACACTGTAGCTGATACTTCTACAGTGACTTCTCTAAGGTGACCTGTAGAAAGTACACTAGAAATTTAGACTGGATTTCAGAATTAGTTGCTAGTCATATAAGTTCAAAAACTGAAATGCTATTACAGTTTAACAGCTTATAGTTCCTTATTTTCCTTATCAATGCACTTGCTGATAGTTTAGTTCTATTTGCAACTTTGAGAAACCAGCTGAAGTCCAAAATTTCTTTCCTAATTCCCATCCTTTAAGGCTAGTTTTCCCCCTGCCCCAATTTTTAAAGCAATAAGAGAGTACAGTGAAGTAGTTTTACCTAATTTCCTGAAAAAAGTCACCAGTTGTTAGCACTCAACAGAGAAAGCAACAGATTAAAGGTCTGAATGTCAACCAGCATGGTCCAGCTGGGGAGACATATAGCATGTAATGTAGTTAAAGTTGTGTGCAGCATTCAAATGACAACATTTACAAAGTTCAGCATGAAGCAGCTCCAGAAGTTCAGCATGGACCAGAGCAGATTGACATGATCTTGCTATCTGTAATAGTTTAGGAAGTTGTCATCCATAACTACCTAACACTGCCTCACCCTCCTTTTTTTCCCATTTTGCCTCTTCACTTCTCTTTCCATGCCTTAATTCTTTGTGAGTCCACATGTTCTCAGAACTCCTCTTTCATTTTATGCTACTAATTACCCCTGGATGCTAGCCAGAATTTTGAATTCTTACACCCACAAAACATAAAAGCTTTAAGTCTTAATTTCTCAATTCTCGATGGTGATCACTGACTGTGATTGAGTTTCCCTTTTATTTCTGCATTATTTTTTTTTTTCTGGTTCCCTGCTTCTCATTTTGTTTGGCAATCTCCCCACACAGCGTAACTTTTCAGAGGCTTTCTAAATCCATTGTGTTTTTTATTTCCTGAAGGCATTTGTCTGACGTGGACATTACCAGATGACACAGGTACCCTACCAGAAAAAAAATATCTAATTTACAGTAGATCTGATGCTTATGTTTGATTCACTCAGTGATTCACTCAGTCATCAATTGTGATGTGTGGTGTGGACAGGACAGAACTGCAAGCTACAGGTTTTTTTACAGTTAAAATTGCTGGGTCTTTTTGTTGTGCAGGGAAGGTATTCTCAGGTTGACTATAACACCTTCTTGCCAGGAATTCAGCACAATTTTCGTTCACTGTTTCCCAAGCCTAATACTCAAAGCTTATTTTGAGTAGGTAACTTAAATCATATATGCCTTCTCTCAGATTCTTATGGCATGGTGTTGGGGAATTAGATAATCTGTCTGGAGCTTTCCTAGGTGTATTGCTAACCCAACATAAGCATTTGGAAAGTGTCTGTTACTGTGCTTTTGTATGCATTGTATATAAGTACAGCTGAATGTATTATGCTATTTCTAGACAATACTGCTTGCTAAAAATAATAAAAAAAAGTTTGTGGAATGTGTTATATGAAGTGTTTACTTCTAACTCTATAGTCAAAGAAACCAAGGAGATCTGTAAATGAGCTAATGTCAGCTTCTTAGGTACAACATTGAAATCTATGTCAAAATTATAGTTAAAATATAATTTGATTCTTTTTTCTGTTGTGAAAACTTTCTTATTTCAGAAACTTCTGTACCTTTCTGTCTTCCCCTCATGAATTTTGAGTTGGTCTCTTTCAATAGTATTTTTCAATGAGTGAGAAAACTACAATTTCTCCTCACTGTCTCTGAAAAATTAGAAAATTGAGGTAATTACTGTTTCCTCTCTGTAATTTCTTTTTTTTTTTTTTTTTTTTTTTTTTATTTTATTCTAGACTACAAATAGCACAAAATAGCTCTGGTAACATCTTGTCCCCCCACCCTGCCTGGAACAGAAACATTGAAATTCTGAGTCCTGAGGTGTGAATATGGTTGAATTCTCAACAGACTTGAGGTAACTCATTTAGTATTGCACCATGAAGTGATAACTGTCTTCAACAAAACCAATTTTGTTACAGTACAGAAAAATGTCTTTATTTTTCACAATGTACCTGCACCATAGATCCTTCTACTAAATCAGTGAAAACAAATGCAAGACATTTAGGATCAGAAAGAGTCAATTTCAGAGTAGCAGAGAAAAATGATTTCTCATAATTTAAAGAGATTCATATTAAGTTGAAGATTTGCAGCGTTTATTTCCAATACCATTTCTTTCTTCTCTTATTTCTAAAATAAAGAGTCTGTTGCACAATAGTTAGCCTGCCAATGAAATCACAACTCAGTCTCACAAAATCACTGATGTCTTTGAAAATCCACTTACGTGTTTGTAGTACTTGTAACAATCCCAGGGCTCTACATAGATGCTTGGTGTTACCTGCTACTGGCTTCTTCCTTATTTCTGGTACCATGATGAGCCTTCTTATTCTCTTGTCTGGGTAAGGCTAGAGAGGCTGTGCCAGAATGGGGTATGAGAGGAAGAAAAATGTGAACAAGGATAGATCAAAAAGATATGTCTTCTAATGGTCTTTGCTAAATCAAAGAGTGCCAGCATGACTGCATTTTGGCAAATTCAGTCTGAAAATAGAAAAGTTTTAGGAAGGTAGGGGTCCTTTGGGATCTGGATGAAGGAAAAGGCTACTGAAAACTTGCAAGCTGTAGTTCAAGAGTTGTAGCTTCCCAAGGAAGGATTTATTTTGAACTAGGGAAATACATAACAAAAGTAGAACCAAGTACAATTTGCAAGTACGTTCAGACACTTCTGGGATTGTTGCTGGTCAAGTGGGAGGAAGGAGGAACTCTAACAGAATAACTTGACTCTGTGCTTTATATTACAGCACATTTTGCAGCCACTAAACTGGCAGGTCAGCAGCAGAAGTATATTGCTTAGCCATATCTGCTTTTGATTTCTCATTTAATTTAGAGAAGTGTCTAATTAATTTTTGAAAAATTGCCATAATTTCTGAGTGTTTCCAACTCACTTCTGACTCCCAATGTTACTGCTACCTTACTGACAATCAACAATGTAAAAGAATTGCCTTTGCTTTTGAAAAACATGTATTAATGACTTATATGAGGTAAGTTAGTGGGAAAATCTGGATTTTTCTCTTAGAGGGTATAGATCTGCCACCCAGAGGGACATGGACAAGCTTGAGAAGTGGGCCCAGGTGAACCTCATGAGGTTCAACAAGGCCAAGTGCAGGGTCCTGCACCTGGGCCCAGGCAAACCAAGATATGAATACAGGCTGGGGAGGTCACACCTGAGAGCAGCCCTGTGGAAAAGGAACTGGGGGTACTAGTGGATCAAAAGCTGGACATGAGCCACCAATGTGCAGCTTAAACCCAGAAGTTCAACTCCATCCTGGGCTGTATCAAAAGAAGTGTGGTCAGCAGATTGAGAGAGGTGATTCTGCCCCTCTATTCTGCCCTGGTGAGACCTCACGTAGAATTCTGTGTCCAGCTCTGGTGCTACCAGCACAAGAAAGATGTGGACCTGTTGGAATGTGTCCAGAAAAGGGCCATGAGAATGATCCGAGGGCTGGAGCACCTCTCTTATGAGGACAGGCTGAGGGAGTTGGGGTTGTTCAGCCTGAAGAAAAGAAGGCTCCAGGGGGACCTCATAGTGGCCTTCCAGTACCTGAAGGGGGCCTTTAGGAAAGCTGGAGGGGGAATTTTTTTACAGGGGCTTGCAGTGAGAGGACAAGGGGTAATGGTTTTAAGCCAAAAGAAGAGAGATTTAGGTTAGAGATCAGGCATAAATTCTTCAGTGTAAGGGTGGTGAGACACTGGAACAGGCTGCCCAGAGATGTTGTAGGGGCTCCATCCCTGGAGGGATTCAAGGGTAGGTTGGATGGGGCTCTGAGCAGCCTGTTCTAGTGGGAGGTGTCCCTGCCCATGCAGGGGAGTTGGAACTCGATGATCTTCAAGGTCCCTTCCAACTCCAAACATTCTGTGATTTTCAGCATATAAAGTGAATGAAAGAAGTTTGGATTTTGTATTACAACATGATACACTTATTAAATTTCTATAGCATTGGGAGAGGGATTTTCATCTTCAACCTTTCAACTTAATTCTTTAAACAAGTGGAATTAACAGTGAGTCAGCTTTGTGTCATTACTAACTCAGTGCACTGTGCCTTCATCTTGTAGGGCATGTTTTGTTCAGAGAAGACACTTCTGATGAGTGAACACAAAAAAGAAGAAATTAATGCTACCTCTCTCCCACGAGGGATGGTACCATAGGATAGCTGGTTTTAATCCTTCTCAAGTTTGAGCTGCTCCATAAACCAATTGATTTCACTGCTGTCCGATTCCTACAGACTTCTTTTTCCATACATCTCCACCAGTCTGCCTCCAGCAGACCCACTGCAGAGGTGGGCTGCAACATTCTGCCTTAGCTCCTGTAAAGCTGGAGTGTCCCATCTACATGGCATCTGAGACAAGAAATTCTTACTGACATTAGCAAGACCTTGCTCTATAGCAGGCAGCCCCTCCAGTGTTTTTGCCATCCAGCGTTTTTACTTTCCTGTCGCATCAGGTACTTCTCATTTGAGTTCACTCAGCATCTTCTCATTTCATGCTCAAGGCATACGGCAGCCACCTTCTCACAGTGACTGGGGACTGGAAAGGGAGAACAGGAAAAGCTTTTTCAGATATATCCTATACATACTTGTCCTCTCCCTATACACATACCTTTGCTCCACCACATGTGAACACCTTTGGAAAGCTAGCTGTGCTTGATGTAGCTGACTGTGGACCATCTGAACTACTAACAGAAATATTATATATATTTTAGACATAAAAGATGAGTGTCTGAGACCCCCTTCTTAATTCTTGTGACTGCTGATCTTCCCACTGCAAACCCCAGACTTACATGAAACATATAAGCACATCCCAAGATTTGCCATCTCTTTCTGAAACTCTTCACAGCACCTGGCCTGGACAGCTAGCCCTTGTGTGAGTGCCATCACTGTTATGGTCAGAGCACCCCAATCCCAGCGGCACGTGTTATGACTTGACCTTTTTGCAGCACTCTGCACAGATGTGCACACCCTTTTGCCCAGGCTGAGCTGAGGAGTACACCCCAACCTTATGTTATGCATTGCCTAGGACTGTCTATATTTCAAGCGTTTTGAGAGTCTGGAGTATATTATCTCAAGACAGTGAGATAAAATCAATACGATATAAAAGCAGTGCCAGCTCTAAAATGACAAAGAACCCTTACCTTCTAGCATCCCAGTATCTGAAACTAGGTGCTGCCAAGCCCCCAACAGCTTCGCCAATCCGAGAGCAGAATTACCTGATTTCTATAACAGTGCAGCCATTTGAGAAAAATACAGCACATCTTTGGGTGGGATCGTGAGTCTACAGCAACTTCTCTGATCTGATCCTCTAACTTGTCACAGTTTGGCTTAGGTCCGACAACAATGCTCTCGATCCCCCCTCCCCCCAACCCAGGTAGGGAAGGAGAGAGAGAAAAAGAGAGAGACTTGGCTGGATTGAAAACTAAACTACACAGCTTTAATTAAAACACTAATGAATCATACAAGAAAATATATACAATTATATACAAATATGTTCAGATACGGGCAAAAGCCTCTCGCCTCCCCCCACCCCAGCAACTCCCACAGCACTTCCCTGAACTGGGAAGAGTCCCGAGGAATCCCGGAGCTGCTGCTGGAGAAAGCAGAGAGTTATGGGGGTCACAAGAGATCAAGCCTGAGGATCGACGGTGATGGATGAACAGAGTCCTCCCTGGACGCCGGCCATGGACGGAAGAGAAGGGAAGAAGAAGAAGGAAGGAAGTTGTCTTCTGTGATCTCTGACCTTCCTTTGAGTTTACGTAGATATATGGAATGGAATATCTTTGGCCAATTTTGCTGTCTGTCTAACTCAGCCTCCTACGGGGGGGTCACAGATCTCCCCATAGTGTCTGAGCCGGCACAGTGCAGGTGCAGCCTTGAAGCCTCAGTAGTTAGAAAAACATTCCTCTGTCTTATCAGCCTAGCAGAACACACTGTTGCTAGCTACAAGAAAGCTCACTGAAGGGAAAAAAATCAGTAAAAAGAAAAATTGGCTTCATCCTGGCTCAAACCAGGACATAACTGCATAGAATGGAGCTGTCAGCAGCAGGGGAAGTATCTGTGTGAGAGAAAGACAGCAATGGCAAATATTACATCTTTTACTGTGCAGAGCCTCAGTTAAATGCTTCTCCCATGTCTAGACACTGTTTGCTTTAATTTCCTCCCTAGGCAAAGACCGATGTATTTGCCATGTTTCGTCATTACCACCTTCACGCAGATTCAGCAAGGAAGAGCCAGGGGCTGTAGCAGTGTTCCACTCACTGAAGAAATGATGCTGTTCTAAACCACCTCTGTACCCCCATGACATGTATGGGCTCCTGTGCCTCACTTTAACGTGATATCTGTGGTTGCTCTACTAGTCTGGCTTATCTACTGGACCTGACAAAGAAATAGAAGATGAAATCACTGGTGCCTCTCATGCATCTCTTGAGTGAGACATCACTGAGGTTGCGTTTGCTGCTAGGACCACAAACTCTTCCACTCCCACAGGACTTCTCTTTATTCATTGCACAGGGCAGGAGATAAAGACAGCAAGGGTCCCTCTAAATCCAGCATTAATTCTGGAGAGCTTTGCTTTGCTACTTATATAATTAACTTTTACTATGTGTTAGGTTTTTTTGTTTGTTTGCTTTGGTTTGGTTTTTGTGTGTGTGTGTGGTTTTTTTGGTTTTTTGTTTGGTTTTTTTTGTATGTCTTGGGGTTCTTTCATGGTTGTTTTGTTGTTGTTGTTTGTGGTTTGTTTGTTTGTTTGTTGTTTTTTATATTGTTTTGGGTTTTTTTTAATATGTTCTGTGATGTTTGCAGGGCAAGAGTGTTTTTGAGTGTTTAGCTTTTATTGAAACAAAGTGGCTGGGTCACCCTGACAGTGTGTACCACAAGAAGTCAAGCTGTGTTTTCCAGCATGCTGGCCAACACTAACAAATGGCTGAATAGCACATTTCAATTAAATATCAAAGCTTCAAATCTACTTACATATGGACAGGATTTACCAGTGCCTTACCAGAAAAGCAACTAATAAAGACATATTTCTGAATAATATTATTAAAACTTGAGCAGATGTAAACTTGTGGTTTGGCTCCTTTGCCCACAAATGCAATAGAGAGTGGAGACTATGTGTGGAGGAAAGGAATGGTCCTTTCACACAGTATGTATGTGAAGGCCAATGTGCTGATGATCACACCCTGAGAGATTCCCAAAGGGGCAAGTACGTGCTTGGAAGTTAACTGACTGCTCAATTCCTTTTCAAAGACGTAAACATGTTTTAGGATGCTTTTATAATGACAGTAGCAGCCTGAGTTGGATTGGAATTAAAAAAAAATAATTAAAAAAAGCCCATTGCTATAGATTTTTCTACCTTTCAGCAGGGTGCAATTGAGCACTGAATTCTACAGATCAATGGCTGCTTTCACGGGAGGCTGTAGAGTCCTGCTTTCTCTCAGGAACAGGCATTAACTTTCTCTGGCAGTGCTGGGTTGTGGATGCAGGTGTGATCTGAGAAGTTAACACGGTGTTGTACAGTATCCGCATTCAGTGACATTTAGCTGCCAAAAAGCAGAACTGTTGGCAATTCCCATGGTGCTGTCAGATCTGCAATCAGACTGTGTAGCTGGGGAAAACAGATGAAATAGATGTATTTTTAAGCCTCTTGTAAGAAAATGAGAGGATGTAAGAGAGAGGGATTCTGTTAGAAAAAAAATAAAAGGTGTTTTAGGTCTTAACAAAATGTTTAGTACACTAACTTGGTCTCTAACTGCCATTTAGCTAGCCTGCAAATACTGATCATCATGCTGATCATACAGAATAGAGTTTTTTAAAATGGGTGTTGCTGTCTTAGAGAAACCATTTTGAAAGTACAAAATGAGCTCTGGAGAAAATAGCTTGATCTTAACAGTTTGAATCAAAATTATTTTGAAGGAAATGCTAATTGCAGAAGTAACCAATTACCTCGGAATCATTAGCATTTCCTGTTAGACATTAAAAGATAAGCATTTGCAGCTATTTCTGATTTGTAATTTGACCAAAATTTATTTAGAAGATGAGTCAAGAATGAACATTTCTGCAGTCCAGCTGTCCCTTCACTGGTTTTACCCTGCAGATTTTCCATTTCTTGTGCTTTCTGCTGTCCCTTACATAGAGAGGGCATGAATATGCCTTGTGCTCTAAATTCTGGTTATGTAATTAACTAGTAATCTCAGTTAGAAGCCCTTTAAAGGTGTTAGGAAGTCCCTCATAAAAAATGATTGAGAGTAAGAAAATAGCCTGGCAAAATATCTCTGGGTTGTTTGTTTGTTGACTTTTTTTTTTTTTTACCTTTTATTTTTTGGATCAGCGTATAGCTTAGAGCTGTTTGTTAGACCTTGTTTTATGTCTGGCATAGCTAGAAATAATAAGTTCAGAAACATTGTTTTGAGCTGACATTGATGTAAGTGGGTGCAAAATAGTAGACCTTACTCTGTATTTTCTAGGAAGAGATTTCTGTATTAAAGAGTTAAGTTGGTACTGATGTTTCTGAAAGATTTACTTTCTTCCTTACCTTTTCAACAGAAGCTTAAAGGTCCTGAAACTTAACATGAATTTATGCATGTTTATTCTTCACAATGTAAAGCTATAGTAAACAAATAGTGAAATAGATATACAAAAATCATTATACTTAGTTTCTTTCTCTAATACATGCAAAGCAGCCATACAATTCGTATTGATATTAATAGGCAATGCACACGAATGTAGAGAGGACAATAAGGTAGTTCTTCAAAGTGCTTGTGGATTATAAATCAGACTATGTAAGGACTATATGTCACTGGGTATTCATTGCACTAGCACAGCAGTTACTTCAATTTCAGTGTAATTTGCTTCTAATTAAATTTTACTTTTGGAGAAAGGCTGCTAAAAATTAAATCTTAAAAGCTTTATTTTTCAAGCTGAGAACATGCTGGCAAGTGTTCATTTTAATAAGCTTGTTAAAATCCATTTATTCATCTCATTTAGCCTTTGTAATTCCCACAGAAGCACAAAACCAACAAACACCAACTGAAAGCCAAACTCAGGTGTCCTGAGTGTTTGTTTTCATTAGAATTGTCTGAAAAATGGAAATTCTGTCCAAGAAAAGAGATTATACAAAAAAATTAAACTTTTTTCTTTTTAAATACCATATTTTATTGTAATTTTAAATTACAAATTGTAAGTTTATTAAGAAAAATAACAGTCTTGTTTCAATTTAAGCAAAAAGCAGAGAAAAATCAGTTTTTATAATTTTTCCAGATATTTTCTGGTTTGGAGGAGCAGAGAAAACCAAACTACCCAGTTCAAACTCTCTGGCAATAGTTTTAAATCTAGGGAACTGATTGACAGTCCCCATGGAGCAGTTATATGTGCAAAAGGTCAAGTTTTAAAGGATCTGTCCTGTGTACACAGAAATTTTACCAGAGAATCCACTTTTTATTTAACTAAATTACATATGACTCTTGTTGCATGTGAAAGATATTGATATGAGCAAGCATAATGTAGCAATTTGACTGAAAAGCAGAAAGTAAAAATGGTTATTCCATCAGTCTGTCAGGTAAAAATAAAGATATTTTTGACAAGGGTGTTGTATCAGACACTGCATAAGTGGAACCATCAGAATGTGCACTGTGGCAGAACCAACAGAAAGTTTGAATGCAAAAACATTTTTTTTCCCTATTGAAACAAAAATGTACACAGCAAGTATAGTCCTTGGGTGCACCCTTGGGTCAAAAGAATCTTGAATCAGGAGTACAACCTTGGAACAGATTAAAACCTTTCTTTTTTGTAAATTGTCTTCCATGAAGTCTTGTTGGATCAATGATTGTGCACAATGCTCATGAAGAACAAAAGAAAATGTTAAGTCCATGAATTATTAATTCTCCTGTTTTCAAAAATAAGGCAATAAAGCATGAGAA
The DNA here is from genome assembly GCF_000747805.2 of Chaetura pelagica. Lineage (NCBI taxonomy): Eukaryota > Metazoa > Chordata > Aves > Apodiformes > Apodidae > Chaetura > Chaetura pelagica. The sequence goes on along the minus strand of NW_009953483.1, from coordinate 1,205,156 downwards.
GCAAGCAGAAAATACTATGGGTTGTGTAAATAAAGGGGGAATTCTGAGTTTCCAGTGCATCTGTTTCACACTTTCTTTGCTAAGAGGCAAATAGGTTTAGAAAGATACAAACCCCTTCCTCACAAGCCATTAATACATAGCAGAGAACCAGAATAATTCACATAGCTGATGCTGCTGACTAGCTACTCACATAGGCCTGCTGAGACAGGATTTCCTCTGAGATGGGAAATAACAGGAAAGAAGACAATAAGAAAGTACCAGAGCAGAAGCTCCTAAGGTTTCCTCAAACTGGAGACATTACTCTAGAAACCTGGCTTGGTTTTATCCCGGGACTTACAGTCCAGGAGGAAGAGGACATGTACTTCAAGACCTCATTGTATTTTCTCAGGGTATGGGGAACTAGAACAGGTCCATGCCACATAGGTATTTGTACATCTTCCTGGTATGATAGCCCTTTCTATGGGAAGATGCATGAGTACTGGGTGGCATGAACAAAGAGGAGGATTCCAGCAATACATCCCTCATCAGGGGTTTTGGACAGAGATGGAGTTTCTTTTGATCCCCTTGAGTGGGCATTTCCCATTGTGTATTACAATGTCATGCATACACAAGATATTCCAGGTAATCTGATAGTTTGCACCATGAGAAACACCTGGACAATTTCATACACTGCAGTTAGTGCTATGCAGTTTAGCAGTTAAGAAAATTTTTTTCTCTTCCTATTTAAATTCAGTGAGTTTTGCAACTTTCACAAGATGAAGGGAAAAAAAAAAAAAAAGAAATCCAAAGCCAGAAATTAATCTTTCATATACTAATACCATGATAGAAATGTTAGAAATGTTAGTAATACCATGATAGAAATGTGTTAAAAGAAAAACTGAGGAATATCATATTCTCAGTCTGTTTTTATGCCCCCAGGCTATGGTGATAAATAACATCTTGCTTTTTTTCTCCTTTTTTGTTCCTGTGGCAGTATTACTGTTGTTCCTTCTGGAAAAACTCCACGGTGTAAATAACAAGATAAAATCACTTTTGCCATGGTGAGAGCTAAAGATAGAATATTAACTTGAAAAATCAATGGTCCTCATAAGGTCCATAGTTTTATGGAGTGGGGAAAAGAGGCTTCTGAGACCAACATTTAAGTCTTAAGAGGTGATATATGAGGCTACAGAACTAACTTTAGCTACAGAAATTTTATGGTGCTTAGGAAGGCAGATTGCTTAAACTGTCTACAGAGTACTGTCTCTGATGTGCTGGGGAAGGTAGCATGTGCCAGGTTCTTGCACTAGGAAGCTGGTTTGTAGGTAGGGCATTCACCTATACCTGAAAGCTGGGAATTGGGAAGTATCTAGTAATACATATCTTACAGCACCTGCATGCCTTTCAGGAAGAAAAAGTACAGCATAACTGAGATTGGTCTCTAAAGTCATCACCACATATATGGAACTTTAGTAAAAAGGAAATGTATGGCTTTTGTGATTATCTTAAAAAAAGAATGGTAAGTTATTGTCCTAGGTCATTGTGCTAAGCTTCTTACTGTGATTTGGATTAACACTTTATTAGAATTACAGCAGAGAGAGAGGAAAGTAGCTGAGAAGGTAGGTAAAAGGACCATAAATGCTATTATTTTCTTTAAAAAGTAAATCTCAGCATCCTGTATTGACAGAAAGGATCTTATATTTGTTTTAAAAGCCTTACTGAAATGGGACACTGCTACCTCACCCTGAGTAGATAAAGGAAATTTCAAGGGCAGATCACACCTGGAATAATTCTCAAACTACTGTGGAGAGCAAAAGCTATCTCAGTATTGTCTTTCCAGTCTTCACATTCAAAAACTGCCTGATACTGAAGCCCCACAGAACACTGAGAAGTGTCAGACTTCTGGTGCATGAATGCACTTTTTGTGCTGACCCAGCTAGCCTGACCCTGCCCCAAAAAAGCCAGCCTTGGAAGCATTGGTAGCTACAGTACATTGCCCATCTTGTCCACCAGCTGAGCGCTCCTGCTTTAGAGGCAGCTTGTGCTCAGGGTGCTCAGACATACAAGATATGAAGGCAGAAACGTGTTGGTTCTCTGGGCCCTCCCAGGGGTATGTGGGCAGGCTGGGTAGACCTTGCACTCCCTACAAATATCTTGTCCTGTGCACAGATTGAAAACCGCTGATGCATATGCTAGACCACCACACAAGTAGAGATAAGAATTAATACTAAATGGATTGTCCTGGTGAAAATTATGATCAACAGTAAATCTAATAAGAGATGTTGATTTTAAATATTTATGCTTTTTTTTTTGGATCTAAGTGCTTGTATAACTGCACTCTCCCAGTGATGAAACCAGTCTCAGGCAGGTTAGGCAAATTACAGTGGAGGTCACTGCTAAGATGTTCCACTGGTCCAGCATGATGAACACTAACATGACAATCACAGTGTGCAGTCTTTTCCGGGCCACAATGTGTTTTAAGATAAGTGGTCCTCCATTTAATTTCCTCCTCTTTCACTGGCTTATCTATTTATCATGTGGATACATGTGTATGCAGTGTCTTTGAAGATGCACATTTTAAGCATTAAGCATGGTATTTTAAACATTCACATAATAAAACCAAGGCTAATAAAAATAATATCTTGTTATCTGTTTCTGAAGTCTAGATGTAATGTTAGACAAAGGTTTTCATTACACCCTACTCAAAATATTTACCTCGTAACTATAATTCTTCTCTGTAAATGTTGATGTATAAAATCCTTGCTTCTTGTATACTCTGTTTACCATTCGGGACAATAACACTGTGAGGTTTGAGATCCTGAATTTTACAGGTGCTATGGCTTATTTCTAAAATAACACTTTATAAACTCAGACTTACCATCTCCTGTACCCAGCAAACAAATAGATGTATCATTAAATTATATAAGTTTGTTTCCTGTTGTGAAATATTTTCCTATTTTTTTCTTTGCCCTATATCAGCATCATAAATACAATCTCACTCTAGAATGAACAATGTTAGTTTGAACTATGCGTTGTACTTCTCACTTGAAAGTATTTTTGATTAAACTCACAAAGAGTATGTTGTTTGATTCCTTGTTCCCTATCTTTAAGACTATCCCTATCCAGCTGTTAAAAATGGGAAGAACAATATACACTAAGGTGATTGTTTTGGGAAAAAATCAAAAGCCTATTGCTATTCTTAGTCCAATGCTACTCTTTGCCTCTCCCCTACTGACAAAATTAAATACCTAGAACATATAATAAATAATTTGTCTCAGGTGAACCTCCTACTTCCAAAAACTGTGAGCAGCTGCCTGGTTCCCAGACTGCATGTTCATTCAGCTGTTGGCATATCTGTAATGACTGCCAAGAAGAGACTTGATTAGTACACACTGTGGTAGCTTTTGTAATTAAGGTTTTTCCCTCCAAGATTGTGAATTTCACATTTTGATAGTAAGCCACAGTGGATTAGACTCTGTTTTGATATAGCTGAATGGAATTTGAGGTTACTTGCTCCCTTAATGACTGACCCCTCACACTTTTACCAGTTCACTTCCCCAGAATACTATTTCTTAATGTGCAATTTCAAACTTGATTTTTTCAGAAGTTTTCAACACAGAACTTTTAAGCAGAGTTGTTATTTTCTATTAGTTCTTGGCAGATATTCTGGCCCTGCAGAAAAGATAAACTGTTTTGATGCATGATTTCCAAAGGATTTGTTTACTCAGAACTGACCAAATAATTATCCAAATATATATTTCTCTCTCAATTAATCCTCTAGCTGTTTGCTTAAAGCCACCTATTATGCTGTATTGATGATGTTTCATCAATATAAACACAGAGAGGAGTTCAGCTTCTTGGGAGGAAAAATGAAGCTGAAGAATCAACCTTGCAAAAAGAGAATAATTCTCTTCCTTAGGCAAAGGGCTCCTTGTCAGGTGTGTCTACAGCAACGGGATTGGCTGTAAGTAGCAATGGCTGAGCCCACCACTTATGAAGTGATTTCAACTCTCAAGGTGCACACAAAAGAATCATTTTGCTTGAGAGGCCGTGTTCCCTGAGTGCCATATTTGGGGTTTTAAAAATTAGGAAAGCATCAGAATGGTTTCTAATGAGTTAAGTACACAAAGAGTTGAAACCTATAAGGTGAGTTTCAGCATCTGAATCTTATTCACTAGTATGCCCTACTGACCTGCTACTCTCTCTGGGGATTCACAATGAGTTTAAGACTGCTAATTGTCTAGTTAAATTTTTGACTAACATGCCTAGAATGTGCTCCCATCCTATCTTCCATCTGAGTCCTATTTGGTTTATCTTTTCTAAGTCATATGTTCCACTAGGCCAGTGGGAAGCCAGTAATCCTAGCAGAGTGTGGAACACCAGTTTTCACACTCTGTACTGAATGGTGGATCCTAAATCTGAAATTACTTGTCCAGTTAAGTGGACACATAAAGGTGATGATCTGTTTGTGACCGTCTTTGCATTTGAGTAAATAAGGAGAGCAAAGGGGAGGAGAGGAAGAAGGAAAAAGTAAAAAATTTGCTTGCCAGCATTACCTGCAGTGGAGTGGAGTAGGTGTTAGAAGACAGACTAACTGTGGAGAGTAGGGAGGTGGCAAGAAGCTGGCATACAGTAATGGGGATGCAAGAGGACACACAGGAAATTCTAGGGTAGGCAGGTGAGGCCAAGCAGTGACTTGGGATCAGGAAGACTGGAGATAAGGCACCACGGGGGGGAAAGAGGCAGCAGGGGCTGTGAAGCGGGAAGCTGGAGCTACTCAGTGTCAGTAGGCTGCTCTCACACATGCCTTTTGGCCATGAAGGAGCTCTTTTGCTTCGAGGAAGACAGGAAGACAGCTGCAGTAAGAGAAGGTGGCTCAGTGAAAAAACTGTGCAGCACCTGTGGGATGTATTCTGGCAGCTGCTGTAACAGCTTGATTTGTTTTCAATTTACTGTTTATTGTTTTCTGTGAAAAAGCTCTAGCTGGGAAACAAGGAAGAAGGTTGCTTATTTCTACGTGACACTGTCTGGCTCCTGAGGCAATCTCTGGAGGCTTTCTCTACTGAAAGCAGCTGGGTAAGGCCAGGAAATAAAATCTTGTGCATGGCTGGATGTGTCAAGCAAGTAGCCTGCAGTTAGAACATGAGTTCTGGAAGGAATGAGGGAAGCACTTTGAGTAGGAAGCAGACATGTAAGCATGAAAGAGAAAGAAATTCAAAGGACCAGAGGTAAACAATGGAAATTGCCCGAGTAAAGATCTTGCTCATTAAGGAAACAGTGGGAAGGGAGGAATTGTGCAGATTGAGCCCAAATCACATGATTTCTTAATTACATGAAGGTAATTAAGAATGTCAATTCTAGCATTAGGGATATTGGCTTCCCTCAGTACATGGCCAATGAAAACTAGCCAGTACCAATCCTCCAGGATCTATGCTCCAGGGACCATCCTGATACTTCTGCAACAGCTTCTATGGCAGAGAGGGAAACACACTGAGATAACCGCTTGAAAACGCAGATTCAAATGAGTTGGATCGAAGCCTTGTGTGTCTTTGCTGAAAGCTCCATATCATGGCTCACTGGAAGATGGTCACTGTCACTGCAAGTTGTGAAGTCACTAGTTATTTAGACATAACAAATCTGTTATCCTGGTACCTGTGTCTGCCTTAAAAATGGTCTCTTTTCCATTTCAGATAATTTTTGGAGGCAGTACAAATTAGCAGAAAACTGCTTTAGATGAAAAATTAGTTTAAAGCTGCTCTAGGTTGCATTCCCCTCACTGCCAATGGCAGTGAAGGGAGGATCCATCACAGAAAGGCTGTGTAGTTGTGTCCTAGCAGTTCTCACCTGGTGCAGCCTTAAGGCAAACAGAGATCGGCTCACAGCAGCAGGAAGAAACCCTATAGTTTCTAGTCATCCTTTCCTAAATAAACACTTTTCTGTGCAAGAGGAAACAATTGTACTGAAAATAAGTGTCAGGAAAATTATGATGACTAATATACATAGCATATACTAGCAACAACCCAGCAGCAGTTGTTTCCTCTTGCTTAAACTAGGAATATGATAAAGACAGAATTATTTTAAAGACTAAGCAAAATTCTGCTGACTAATTTTATACCAGCTTATACAAATGATGATATAAAGACTGTGGTAATTAAAATTTCTAGCTACCAAGTTCCTAAGTGTTGATAGGAGGTTGTTTCCTGTAAATCCACTGTGTTGAAATCATTCAGTCCAAAGCTGGTGGGTAGTGTCATCTGTGACCATGACAGTCTCAAAAAGATAATATGTGGGTACAAAACGATCTAACAAATTACTTTAATTGTCAATGCATTGATGTTAATATCTCAGACTTCATTATTTCAGTTTTTAGATTTTGGCACTTCATACACAGGTTCAAAGGAAAAAGAAATCACAGTGTCAAGACTTAGAGAACTAATATGAAGATAGGTAGCTGGTTTACTCAATTAAGGCCACTTATTTACTTATCCATGAGGTGTATTAATGATTTTGCAGAGTCTTTCTATGTCCATGGGAGATGGACTTCATCATCTAGTAACAGAGAAAATATACTTTCTTGCTTGATTTCGATTTGTTTATTTACTACAGTGGACACTTAATTGTGATCTAAGGTAAAACCTCCAGTTAATGATGGCCAAAGAAAAACATAGGATAACACAGGTATGATATGAGTAGTTCTTACCAAGATACCAGTTCAGGATGTATGCTTGGTTTCTTATAATTCTTTACTAGAGTCTGCTAACTCATAGGACAGCTACAAGACTGCTTTTACTTCACAAGGATTAGTTGCTGTATTTCATCTGCAACACTCTGAAAGTACCTTTTTCTCCTGATGAAAACAAGACTCAAGGAACCAGAAACTCCAACAAGAGAATTTAGGTGTTCCTTCCTCTCCGAATTGCTAGCAAATGATGATGGAAAGACAGGCAAACTAATTTTCAGTAATGTGGTAAAAAAGAGCTAAATTAATGAATATGCAATTAGAGAAAAGAGAGTATGATTATAAATGAAATATCTTTAATTTAGATCTGAATATGTAGATACGCTTTGATGAGTTAACAAAATGTATTGCCTTTTCAGCACAATATTGGTTCTTAATAACATTATAGGCATTTGATTTCTTTGACTGGGAAGAAAGCCAAACCTAATCACAGGCACCATAAATATTTGTCTAATCCTTTCTCTGTTTTATCCCCACATATTAGTACAAAAACATTTTTGCATTTCTAGCCACTTATATGCATTGCTAACAGAGTACAATATTCTAGAAAGTACTTCATTTTATTCTACAAATGCTCAAAAATTGTTGCTCCAAACACATTCTTAATCACCTTATGCATCACATGGACACCATGTGGTTTTTGAACAAGCATGAGGCAGTATTACTGCAATTATTGTAGACAAGAATGAGCAGAAAAAGAAGAAGGAAAGGGGAAGAATAACTGGAAAAGGATAGAAAATAAAATAGAGAATTTTCACAGTGAAAGAAAAGTAAAATCAGTTTTAAAAATCTGTTTTATCTGTTTTATCTATTCATCATAGCTTCTTCACAGATATATGGATTTATTTTACAGGAATTCAGGCATGAGGTTAAATCACAAGGAAGGCTGATTTGCCTAAATATATTTAAAGAAGTTTGCTAATGTCCAGAGTGATTTTTATTATCAGGAAATCTCAAATGCAGTCTTTTGCCAGGCTGAAATAATACTGTTTATCTTTCAGGGTAGAAGTAGAGAGAGACAAGTGAAGCCTGAAATAACATGAATTGAAAATAATTCTAGAAGTTTGCTCAGTCATTTCTCTATAGCAACAAGTCTACCATCTGATGTTTCGTCTCTGATAAAGAAATATAAATTCTAGCTTGAAATAAAACCTTCCTTGCCAATTAATATCATTGATCTGATGTTTGATACACTGGCATTACTGAGCTTTCCTTCAGATATTTAACCTGACTACTTCTTTCCCTCTGAAGTAAGTACAGTAACTGTTTCCTGTCCTAAAGCATTAATTTACATGACCTTTAACAGAATTTAACCCTTTTTTTTTTTTTTTCTCTAATAAAGTATGAAGTTAGAGAAGTGTCATTGAAAAAAATCCTCTGATTCCTTTGTCACTCCTTAGGAAATTTTTTTTAGCCTTCTGCATTATATCTTAGTTAAAATGTTGGCTTAGACTCCTACCTTTGAGAATTTTAATGAAAAAAAGAAGACAGGAAATTTTAAAGAAAAATCCTATCAAGGTATAGTTTGGTTTTCACACTGAGAGACCACAAAGTGCTTTTCATTTTGATTTCCTAGAAGTCACTCTTATGAATAGCTGAAGTGCTACTAGGTACTAGGAGCACAGTCTAAGCCATTACACTTTTTTATGTGCCATGGAAAGCATGCCACCCTGTGATGCCATCTCTCCCAGAGGAGATACACCTTTGCAAAGAAAAAAAGCTTTAAACTGGAAACACCTCACGGCACTGAGAGAGGAGTGTCCCATTACATGTAATTTCACTCCTCAGGGCTTATTTAATTGTAGTTACAGATACCTTTTTATCCTGTAAAACAAAATGTGCTGCTGCTGGCACCACACATTCAAGGTAACGAAAATTGGACTCTGAGGAGTTACACGTTCAGGAGAAAAGAATACCAAGGCACAAGAAGTTAACTGGTTTAATTATTATTTTCTGTCTCTCAAACAGTAAAAGAGAAGTAATAACGAACTTAACATACAGTTGTCATCTCATGTTGAACCTAAACAACAGTTTTGAGGCTCCAAGCCATAACTGCACAGGGAAATACTGCGTCCTGTGGTGTTCATGACTCAGGCCAGCCACTTCTCTGTTGGTCCCTTGATGACACACATCTAATGCCTCCTAAATGAGGCGGGAAATTAAGGTCTCTGTAACAGTATTTAGATTATATTAAAATAGAATACAAACATTCCTGCCTGCTTACCATAAGGAAGAGGGAAAATTATTTGCTATGTTACTTTAAGGGATATGACTTATCTTCTTTTGTTCTCAGGTTCTGTCATCTTTCAAAAAGCCAGCTTTGCTCATATCACCGTGTTAAACACAAAGACAGAGTGAATTATTTGGGTGCTCTTTCCGCTCTGCTCTTAAAATGAGTGAATTTCTGATACGTGTGCTAGAATGTGACAAGGACACCAAAGAAAATAGTCACCTTTAACTTTCCTTACTCCAATACATTCAACATCTGTGTTTGTCTCTATCATGGAAACAGCTACGTTTTTTATCTTACTAGGAGTCAGTACCTCCAGCAGAAAAAGAAATTCTAATTTTTCTTAGACAATATGTATGTGGAGCTTCTTATAAAATAGAAGTGTGAACAATACTTAATGCCAACTCAGACTGCAACTCTGAATGCTGGATTACACTTAATTACATTAATCAATGCAGTTCTATTACCACTTTCCCTAGCGACAAAATCTTGACTTACCTGCTTGAATAATTGCTGGCTGTGATCAGGCATCTGACTGAGCTTTTGAAGAAATATGTCCTTTTACATGAACTAAAATGGATGTTTGCCCTTACTGATGCTTATGTAAAGTTCAGCTTGTGCACATGTGCTCTGTGGTTTGCTTTCAGAGCAGAAAATTGGTCTTAGGCACAAATACTCCAGCAAAGCTTTCTAATACTGTAGAGCTTGCAGGTGTCATGAGTCTAAGTCAAGCATTGGATATTAATTTCCATACTTCACATTGATGATTTAGTTGTCAGGTTTTCACAATTTGATCTAAAGATGGCACCATCCTCTGATGGTTAGACCTGGAATAAGAAGCAGCTTCATAAGCTACTGGGCAGGTATGATAAAGAATGGGTTTAAACATTGTGAACATTTTGCAATGCACTGGTACCTCCCAGATTATGTTTAGATTTTGCTCTTTTCTTCCTACTGTCAAAAGGTATCATTTTGTCATACAGCCCCTTCTTTCTGGAGTTCCCTGTGGTGTGTTTTCTACTTTCTTCTGCACGACGGTCTGTAGGAAATAACTTTTCCTGTCTTTTGATTGCCCTCTTTGAGCCTCCTGCCCCAAATTGTTTTATTTATCACCTCAATAAACCATGTGTTTGTAAATTCTAATTGGGAGCTGACTGCTTTTATTAGAGGCATCAGTGAGCATTGGACAAGTGTCTCACTCAAAAAGTCAGTGCTGAAGTTTACTGCTCCTCTGTGAGAGGCGAGCGCTGCGTGTGAACCTCTCGGCAGATCTTGAGAAGTTAAAATCACTCCGAAAGGGAAACAAAATAGGTCACAGATCATGACACATCCTTACCTGAATTACAGCAGGGAAAATAATTTAGACTCTTGGGGTGCAGCCTTTCATTCCAGGTTGATGGAGTGCTCTAGCAAAACTGTTTCCCTAGGTTTGCAATTGCACCACAAAATATTTTTATTTTTTTTTTTCCCCAATCAAAATACCCATTCTGTTTTTTTTCTGTACATGCAACCAGTTCAGGAGATGTAATAATTTTGCAAGGGTTATTCCCTAATCCATGAATTAAGCATTTTAGTTATAATAGATTATATCAGTATAAAGTACATCGGACAGTAACACAAAACGTTAGCTTAAAAAATCTGTGTAGAAACAACAGTCTATATTTAATTTTTTGCACAATTTTGGGGTGAAAACCTAAAATATTTCAATGTTTTCTGTGACTGTTGTGTTGGTTTTGTTTTTTTTTCTAATAGTGAAATACAAAAATAAAAGCAATAAAAAAGTTTCTGTATTTCATGCACCTATTCCAATAATCTAGGTCTTCTTTTTTCTATCTGTAAAGAACATAAAAGGAGAAAACTAAGATTGGAGTGTTCTTTTTAATCACCTTTATAATAAACTGATATTAAACACAGTGTCCTGATTTCTGTTTATTCTTCTTGGTTTTGTTAGCTTGGTGAAACAATATTTGTTGAATTTCAACATAGCCTTTTGTTAAAGGATTGTGTTTATTTTAAGAGTAATCATGTGTATTTTTTATTATTGTCATGTCCTGTAAGGCCATCATTCTTTGAGATTCTAAGACAATCTTGTCAGCAAATGACTGCAATGTCACAGGGAATAATCTCCTAGTGAGAAGAAAGAAAAAGACAGGTTTGTCTCAGCCAAATGTAAATTGTTTAAATGGAGTTTTGCTCAGCATAAAAAAGGGAACCATAGCAACAAAAGTAAGCATATGCATTCAAAAGCTGCAACTGACTGGTAAGGTTGGGACAAAATTAAGAAGCAAAATCACTAGGGTACAAAGTTTGCAAATAAAGATGTGATGATACTTACAAGTTTTGTGCTTGGATGCAAAGTTCATACAAATTCAGGTTTTAAGGTTTACTAATATAACACATTTTAGTAACTAAGAGTGTGCCTTGTGAAGTGCAGAGTTTGTGCAGTGTGTAGGATGTTTGGTGGTAACTTCTCCAGTTTCTGGGAGTTCAACGAATTAGAAAGGCATTCTGCCATGCTGACTGCATTTCCTCTCTAGAATTAACGCTGACAGCCTGACACCAGCATCAAATGCTGCTTTACTCCTCCTGCAGACCAGACATTACTTTGCTTGGATAGCCACAGTCTCCCTGGAAGCAATAATAGAAAAAACCCAGACTGGATTCAATCCATAAAGAAGTGGAGAGAATATTATTAATGACAACCGCTGTAGTATTCTCTGAGCAAAAAAACCAAAACAAACCACCTCCCCAGAAACTAAACGCACCCTCCCCCCACAGACCATAGCTGTTTTACAATTTAGATAATAATTTTAAATTGAGATAATGAGTTTGACTGACAAAGACTCTGTAAAATAAAAAGCTTTTGGTAAGCAGTTTGTTTTATTCTTTATGAACTTCAGATTGAAAATTGGCATTTAAGCACATGATAAGGAGATGCAGGCTGGCCTGGAGCTTTCAGGTCTTGCCATTAATGGAAAATATCAGGTGAACAGAGTTTCTAATACTGGAGTTTCCACTAGGGATTTTCAAAGAGCCGTTTTCAGTGTAGCATAACTCAATACTTTTATCAGTAATCAAGAGACAGAAAAAAATAAATAAATTAATACCAGTGTACACATTACACAAAGATGCCACTGAATGTTGAATAATGAAGGCCAGAAAGCCAAACTTGCAAGTTTTGTTAAATAATTTCCAAAGAAAAGGATACATAAATATCATAAACAGGGATAAAGTGGCATATCATATGTATTCAGGAAATAGCTTTGGACAGCAGAATTGCATGCTTTTATTATCACGTTTCAGAGAAACATTCAATCCAACAAGAAAAAAGATTCTATGAACAGCAGATCCTGGTATAGAACTTGCCACCACATTTCTGTAAGGGTAAAATGCATTTTCAAAAGAGGTAAGTAACTAAGAATAAAGTCACAATTTTACATTGTAGCAAGAAGTCTAATCTTACTTTTATTTACGGAGGGGTGGTGGTGGTGGTGGTGAAATAGCAAATAGAAATATGGCTTTACCTCTTTAAATGGCATTTTTCCTACAGAAGGAGCATGCTGAATCCTGTGGCTATCTACATTTTCAGAAAGATGATGAAAAATTGCACATAAGGAGGTGTAAAAATTAGAAGTGATGAAAAGTCTGTAACACACAGCTTTCTTTTAAAGAGTACAAGGGTTCACTTTGTTTCGTGTATCAAAAGGTAGAGTGAGAAGGGATGTGATTCATTTGTAAAAAGTATCTTCAGGGCAAGAAAAGACTAGGTTTCAAAACTTTTTTTCAGCTCACTAAAAAATAAAATGTGATGAAAGTCACTGAACTGGAATTAAAGCTGAATAATCAATAATGTGAATTATCACAGTTATTATAGACTAAGTTCCTCAAATGAAGTTTGAATTTCTTCTGGGAAAACATGTTGACCAAATTCAAGCTGCTGAGGTTAAGAGGGGAAAAACTGAGAGAAACTCAAGATACAATACAAGTCAAAGAAATTCCTTGTTCTTCCCAGCTTTCAGATTTTGCATCAATAATTCCAGCTCTATCTTTTAAACAAATATACAGTGTGTGTGGTAGGAACGTGTGGAACAGACATTGTGTGTGGAAACAAGTAGTAGGGAAAAGAGGAAATCTACTTGTTTACAAGTAGTTTACAAGTATTTTTCTCTCTCCTTTCCTCTCTTTCACCAAAGCTCTCAAGGTAGTTTCTTAACAGTAAGCTTGCATAGTGAAAGATTTATCTTAGGTAAGAAAGCTCTATGGAGATAATACTTAGCAAAATACTCATGTCTGAACAATCAGTAGCACTTGCCAATTCAACTGATGAATTCACAAAACATATTGGAGGAGATGGGGCCAGACAGTTTCACATATCCATTCAAAACCAGCTGTGATATCTAATATAATCTGGAGAGTGGAAATAGACCCCTCTGTTCTTAATTTCTGCTCCAAAATGCAGTAAAATGTAATATTTGAAACAAAAACAACTGGGCAGATGGGCAGTCAGAATAATACTGTAGCTGACATCAGGACCTTGCTTATAGCATTGGAATTCTGTGATTGTGGCTTGCTAATCAAAATATCTGTAAAGCAGAGTTAGCTTTATTCCCTCAGAAAATGCTTTTAGAGTAGTTCTGGCTATTTTGTTTTATTTCATTATTTTATTGTATGCAAAATTGAAACATTTTAAGGTGCTGATTTTCAAAACAACAATCTAGGATTAGAAAACAATCCTAATTAAGCAAACATTGCTTCATGCAGAAAGTTGCCCAATTTTTTTAGTTACTGAAGGTTTTGTACAAGGAGAAGAACAGTCATTTTGTAATGTGCAAGTCTCAAATGACTGGAAGAAGCCAGGGATACCTGGCATGTTCATATGATTGTGATAAAACCTTCTGATTAATTTAGCAGCAGCAGATACCATCAAATTTTGATGATCAGAATGGCTGAGAACATGCTCGCAGACCAAATGGAGACCAAGGCTGAGAGTTCCTAATTTAACATGGGACATGAGTTTTACAAGGCATGGCAGAAATGCCTCTCAGGTGTAGCAGGTCAGGTCCAGCAGAGTCAAGAGGTGCTGCTACTAGGCAGGACATGTCATCTTCAAGTGAATCACACTTTCTAGGATTAGCTTTGCTGGATCCAGTCATGGTAGCAATAATCTGAGGAATCTGTTTCTGTTGGCATGAGAGTATTCTGGAAAATTTTACCTCGGCAGTGTACTATGTTGAAGCTTTATCTTCAGTAATATAGCACCTACAATCTTGACAATCAGAGTGACATTCTCCTCTTAAATGCCCAAACACATGTAATGAATTATTTATGATGCAGCTTTTACATAGGAACGTCTTATCTTTAGCACGTTCTGTGCAATATGATTTTTCTTTCCAGATCAGTACCAACATTAGTTTTTAAAGCTAATTTTCCTTGCTCCCCATATTTTTCCTCCCTGTTTATCCATAACAGAGCCAATCCCAAGCTGCTTGAAACCAGCAGAAAGACTGGTTAGACTAAACTGATAGACTTCTGAAGAACCTGAGTGTGTTTTTGAGAAAATTTCAGAATGCACCTTCTTCTGTGTTGAAGGATCATTTAACCAAGGGGATGCGAAGTGCAAGCAGAGACAGTAGCAGGCTCTGTCATACCCTGTAGAAAAGGATAGTTCTTCCAAGCAGAGCAGCTCATTTGTGCAGATTACCTGTCATGTTTGGGGATGTATGTTTAGGATGGTATTGATTAGTCTAAGAAGACAGAAACCATTTTAATTTGTGAACGGTTACAAGGCAAGAACAGTTTATAAAATTAAAAATCTGCTGATGGAAATGGCTATACATCTTGTTCCTAATACATCTTTGCACAGAAAGTATTTCCTGGGTTAAATCTGATTTTATCTGATTTCAGAGAATCTGCTAGTGTTGATTTGCCTATTCCAGAGTCCCACACTTCCCCCAATAGTGTCAGATTGACTTTATAGCAGACATAATACATTTCTCTTTACCACTGACCTATTTCACAAGCCAAGTCAACTTAGTCGTGATGTCTTAAACAATGAGAATTTTTTACTAAGATTGCCAAACCTGGAATGGAACCAGGAACGGAATGCAAACCCAGGCTTATATTTATATTTTTGGAATTTTACCACACCAAGAATGATGGCTACTTATGTCTATTTGCTTCAGAATATCCAGATACGTTAGCTGTTTCTTTCTTGTGCAAGGGAAAGTACTCTATCAGTCTGCTCTGCAAAAGACATCTAGATTAATCCTCTCTGCAATGCTAAATTTCATTAACTTTGTGGCTTTGGTTGTCAACAAAACCAACCAAATGTGTCCACATTCTTTTCGGTGTTTATTGTTGTATCAATTATGACTTACATAATTATTTTTGCACTTTGCATTGCAACTGTCTTATCACTTGTCATTTATCCTGCCTTGTGAAGTAGAATACTTTGCTGCTTAGATTTACCAATGGTTTATGAAGCAAGATCTCATTAAATCTGAATGTATACTGGTGTCCTCTTTCATTCTTGTGCCTTCCTCTCATGATAAAAGGGCAGAGATGCTGCTGAGGGGATGACTGTTGTAATTACAGATACCTGAAGAGCAATAAAATGTTTTTTTCTTTACTCACACAGGAGAGACTTCCCTCTTTTAAGCATGCGTAAGAACTTCTACTGAAAGGCTAGTTTAGGGCAAGCTAGTGATCATTTATGTTGTGTGCAGAATTAGGATCTAAACAATAGATATAGAAGCACAACAACTTGCTTGAGCAATTAGCCTGGGGCTAATGTACTTCCCTGACTGGTGATGTGACTCTGTGAGCTCTGTGTTTTAAATAATATTATCCATATAATTAATATAGATTGAGGAGATGTTCAGAATTATAATGAATATGGTAACTCTTGAGCTAAACAGATAATTATATCAGGAGGAAAGAATTAGCCAAATTGTGTTGGGTTTTGGCAGACACTAACATCGGATAACTATATTCAGCTTTGTTTGTCCCCAGTTGATACAGACAATCCAGTCTCCAGAGATGAGCAGATGTACATAGTTCACTCTGTCACTGGTTCACCATCTTCTGATGTGTTGTGTTCTCTCTATGGCAACGAGCTGCTACTGGTGGAAATTTGGCACAGAGAGTTGAGAGTGAAGCCTGTATATCTATCTGAACACACAGAAAAAATTTGAATTAATGCAATATTTTTTAAAGTTCCTTTTTCCCCCTTACTTTATGTGCACTTGAATAAATCAAAGGTTTGAATCCAAAACATTAAGTCTCAGTGGAAGCTTGTTATTCAGCTACTATAATTTTAGCCTCTTGGAAACAGTTACAATTACTGTAGGTGCTCTTAATTTGAAAACCTTTTGCTGCAAATAGTCTGCCTGGTATATCTCATTTTGGTCTTGACAGTTTCAAAGGGCACACTAGTTTAGTTCTTGCTTGTGTGCCAAGAAGCAAAAGACTATCACCAGTGAAAATGCTAATTAAAATTATTCTTTAGAACTATGTAAAAAAATATTCCTCATTTGGCAAAGATAATGTGCATAAATATTATGAAAATATAAAGGTCTCTCCCGACACTATAAACATCTGAGGAAGAGGGATTCTATACAGAGGTAAGTCTTTTCCAAGGAAAAGTCTTTGATCAGAATTTCATAGACACTCAAAGCAAAATGAAGGCCACATGTCAAGTGTTACAAGTGTAGGATTTCTCTCTCCATATATTACATTCTAGCATATAATTTATTTGTGGTTTGTCATGTATCATGTAATATAATAAAATTATATATGTATAAACATGTATATGTTTATGTATGTTATATGTGTTCATTTAATGTATACAAATATGTAGAGTATGTACAAATATAAATATATCCATGTGTAATAGTTTGAATGAAGCTGCAGGTTCTGAATATTTATAGGATTTCATACATTTACTGACTGCTTTCTTCTTACTTCTATGGCTTCCTAACTAACAGAATCACCTACAACACTACTGAAAATGAAAACTAATGAAAATTTTGTGTTCTATTTACCTTAGTCTTCTCTTTATTCTAGTTTCAAACCTTGTTTGGTTAATTAAAGGATAACTGTCATCGTGCTAATTTCTAATTTCTGTGGTAAGAACTTTGTTCATAGTGTGAGATGAAGTGTCCTACAACTTCCTTGCTCCAGGGCATTGCTCTTTTTGTAGATTCACAGCACTCATTCCAGTAATGTGTAATAAAAAAGTACAGAGATACTGTGACTGAAAAGCAAACAAACAAACAAAATGATATTGTGTTTGGTGTGTGCAAAGGATCATTCATCTTTGGAAGCTGTTAATACCACAAACATGAGCCCACCGTGTGGTATCCTCTGTTTTTATCAGGTTTTCATCAGAGTGGTGTATGTTTACTTTCTGTAGGAGAAACAGCATAAACTTTGTTTTTTTCTTAAAGTTTTCTCCTTTTTAAAGTTATGCAGAGAGAAAGAGAGACAGTTTCCAGTTTTTTCATGCTCAAGGAATATTAGGAGTTATCATTCAGAACAATAAATAGTTATATTAAGGGATTTTTTCCCCAATTAAAATTACTTCCTGAAGTTATAAAACCTTTCTGTATTTAATACTGTTCTGACATCTTTCATTTTTATTTTCTGACTGTAGCATAGTAGGTAGAGTCATGATTTAAACTCCTGTGTAGAAAAGAGTACTCTTTTCCAGGAAGCTACCATTGGGCTCTTATTGAGTTTTAATTTTGCTGATACAATTGAAACTTAGCGTTTCTACTTCTGCGCTTTTAGACAATCTGTGTGATCCAAGTAGCAAGAGGTTCAATTTTGCTAAATCTAAAGCACCTGTGTATAAATTAATGACCACAAGTTATAATTCAGTAGTTAGGAATTTTCTGCATGATGAATGTAGATAATACCGTGAAGACATATATTGGTTATTTAATTTATATTTTGGATTTTATTACCTGGGTAAGATATTATAACACATTAAAACATAAAACACACTTAAAGAATAATTGTTCAAATCTGTAGAACAGAATACCTCCTTACTGGTCATAAGAAGAATATTTTTATATCATAAACTTTTAAGGGAAAGATTTAAAATTATACTCACCTTTCTCATATGAATGCTTTTCTATTGGCGAAAAATATTATCACTTTTCTTATCTACAGTAACCACATAGTAAATATAAAGAGTATGTATATATATATATATAATCCATGTACATATATAAATGATAATTTTAAAGTGGTTGTCTCTATCTTCAAATTTAACCTGCTTACTTAGATAGTGTAAGAGGTCCAGTTTCTCTACACAGAACAATATCTAGCAAGTAACTGTTAAAATTTTTTATGAATTGTCATCAGGTGTAGCACGGTCTAGTGCATATATCTAGTGCATATATCTAGTGCATATATCTCATATTTAGCTTAAAATTAACAGCACAGGTACCATTAAAAAGAAATTATTGCATTGTCTACAATTCTTTAACTATTCCAGGCATCACGAGCACAGCTTATCTACAGAGCTAAAGTTGGTTTCCATCATCAATAAATAATAATAATGCAGCATGAGCAGACAATGTTTAATTTTTAGTGAGTCTCTATTAAAAAGACATGAAGCAATCAAAATGTAGGAGTACTGAGTTCAGACAGACTTGCCAGAATGTTGTTCTTTGCAGTCTTTACAAACATACTTAGCATGAAAAGAGGGAGAAAAGTAAAGTTTCTTAAAAAAATAATTTATGCAATAGAGATCATGTATTCACAGGAATGAAGACTATCTTGTTTCCAAAACACACTTTTTCAAATTTAAGAATGGAAGATCTAAAAGTT
Source organism: Chaetura pelagica (assembly GCF_000747805.2). Lineage (NCBI taxonomy): Eukaryota > Metazoa > Chordata > Aves > Apodiformes > Apodidae > Chaetura > Chaetura pelagica. The sequence continues at coordinate 1,186,371 of NW_009953483.1, read as the reverse complement.
ATACATTTAAAACTGAAGGCAGGAATGGGGTTGAACATTGTGATTGAAGTTCTAAATCCTAGGAAAGTATTTAATTAAATCCACCAGCGATACAAGATTTGTGACACTCATATTTTTGTTAATTTGGATCAAAGGCTAGTTCTAGTCTCTTTCAGCAGCTTGTGAGGTCCATGACAGTAATTTCCCTTTGACTTCCCTCCTGGATGGCATTGACTCCCCCACTGAACAGGAAAGCTGGTAAATTCAAACAATTGCCTGTATTTGGCAGTTTGGTGTCTAAACCATTCAATGTTCATACTGTCACTTAGTCTTAAACCACAGCACCTCTGAAGACTTTCCACTGATTTTAATGACATTTGAATCCAACCCAAGTTTTACTGGCTTTGAATTTGATTAACTATCACTATTTCTGAGTATTTTCAGTGATCAAAACCAAGCACAACCAAACACACAGGAAAAACCCAGTAAGGTTCTCTGTTAGCAGATGAAATTTGTATGTCGTCTATCAGTTTAACTACTCCATGACTTAAGGACTGACATGCATTGTGAGTTTATAAATTAACGTTGTCATAGAGAGGCCAAATGGGAGGTTTAATTAGTAAGTCAAATAGCTGTAATCTCTACACATCATTCTGTTTGTGCAGGATATTTTGTGTCATCATTCCGTTACATAATTATGCTAAATATAATTATTAGCTTAATGAACCCCTGAAGTATCTCATTGACTTCCAATGGCTTTCACCACTGATGATGTTCAAACTCCCTCAGAGCTGGTAATGAAATAAATAATGCAAAAAACTAGAAACTTTTTGCAGTTGAGTCAGTGCAAGCCTTTAGTGGCTGAAGTGTTCTACAGAAAAACACTGATGCTTCTTATCTTGTTAGATGAAATAAACTCACACAACTGCTGGGAATGAGTGGTGCTACAGCTTTTAATCCACAATATTCTTTGGAATAGATTGTTTGGTCCTATTATTCACTTCTTGTAGTGTTACACAGTTGTTTAGACTCCAGACAGGGTGACTTTAAGGCCAAAACATGCCTTGAAGGTGAAGGCTCAGTTTAATTACAGTGTAACAGTATATGAGATACATGATATCCTTTCTATCCAAAGCAAACAGAAAATTGTCATCAATACATTCTTGATTACTATGTTCTTTATTCTTTTACACAGAAATTATTTTCAATTTATTTTCAAATAGACAAAAAAGTCAGTACTATATCAGTCTATGGTTTGTAATTAAATAGAAAAATTTCAGCATCTCCTCTTCTTTTCTTGCATACATATTGCAATCACATCACATCCTTCCTTCATTTTCATGTCAAAATAGTAGGTGAAATGAAGCAGAAGAAACTCATCATGTCTTGCTTGTCAAGCTTGACTAGTAGGAGGTTCTACTGTCTATGTGAATTATCTCCAGAGCTGTAGAAGTGTGTGCTGGCCCATGCTGTGTTCTGCTCCTCTGAGTGTCTCTCTACATTAAATTTTAGGGACTATCATGACCCAAAAGTATTCCTATACTTTACATTACCAAAGGCATGTTTTATTCATGTGTTAACAATGTCCTGGATAATTTAATATAAAGCATCCTTAACTTGCTACTTAATGCAAATAACATAACTATCATAAAGAAGCTCACATAATTTTATGCAAGGAGCATTCTAGCTATCTATTCTTAGCATCCACATGAAAAGTTGTTACTTTGATAGATCTTCTGGGCTAGATGCTGTTATACATTTCAGAACAACGGAATTGTGAAAAAAAAAAAAAAAAGAAAACAAGGAAATTTATTTGCTAAATTTAGCCCAAACACAAACCTCTTTCTCAAAGTGGTTTATTTCAGAACATACAGAGAATCTGTGCTGTTCAGTATTTCAAGGACAAAAAATGATCTCTAGAAACCCTTTGTCTTTTTGTTGTTTTCATTTGTAAACCTATTGTGTATCTTGAAAACACTGTTCTGGTTGTACAGTAATTATTAATTTCCTCTGTCTGTTTCCATTTTTCATATACTTGGTCTTTGATTTTCAGGCTCTGTTGCTTCCTTTTAGTTGCCATTTGCAGGGAAGAGGGAAAAATAAAGCTGCCTCTTTTTATCATATACTTCTCTTCCATCGTCTCCGCTCTGTTATATTTGTGCAATTCCTGTGTCATCTATTTCATCCTATTTTCTCTCAGAACGTCATTGATTTTTAAGAGAGTCTTTTCAATGTATATATTTTTTTCCTTAAAATGGATTTATTGCACTGTAATAGTTCTACTAGTGCAATAACAGATTTAAAAAACAGGATCTAATCTTCAAACATTTTCTAATGAAAGCATTAGACTGAGGGCAACATCATCTGGGAAAAGCCATAATGCTGACCCTGCATCTTACTAGCAATACTACTGCAAAAGAGTAGAAAAGGGAGGGGCAGTTTAATGGGTTCCATTTGCCCATTCCCAGTTCCTGCTACAGAGGTGCACTGGAACTGATCTTCAGAAAAGTAATGGGAATGGGGGATAAATAAGTGAGGAATCTTGAGTGAAGGTACCAGTGGGACAGAGCGCTGGGTGACACCAAGTTAACTCAGAAAAGTCTTGTATCAGCCCTCCATTTGCATTTTAATTGCTATACATGAGAAAATGTGTCAAGTCATCAAGGATGAGGTCAACTTATCTGGTTTCGGTTCAACAATGTCAACATCATTTGATAATGCTGACAATCCTATGCAAATGTGAGTAGTATGTATATCGGTCTATATTGCAGTTAAGTGGACTAGAATGTTATATTTATCAATAAATTTTTTAAGGAAGCAGAAAGAAGTTACCTTTACTGAATTTGACTGATAAGGCAAATATTTCATTCTATATCTGTCAGACGACAAAGAATTCAGAGTACACACAGAAAGTTTTGCTTTGCTGGGTTTTGAAATGAAAGAGGCATATTAGGGACTGACTCTAAGGAACTGTCTCTTAAAGATCCACATTCCAAAGAAAACTGAGAATTGGTTGTGGTTAATATACTTTCTCTAATTATCTATATTTAAATGTCTTTTTGAATTTCTCTGAAATCACAACCAATTCTCAGTGGTTTCAGAGAAATTAATATAAACATTTTAAATGCTACACTCCAAAATTTTCAGGATAAAAAAAATCTCAAAACCTGTTCCAACTCTGCTTTCAAGACCAGAAATGACAAATGAAAGGTAATTTCTGTAATTTTTCTCAATGCTTTGAGTGGTATTTCACTCTGGGATATGGATAATGTTAGAGATTTGGCTCTTAATTTGGGTACATTGAGGTCCACCACCACAGAGAGCTTCATATGCCTTGGTCGGATCTTAGTAACAGTATCCTGACTCTCCCATCCCTCAGCTAGCCCACTATATATTTAAAGATTGTCTAGTATGCAGACTGCTTCTTGTCATGCCTGGACTATCCTCTCAATGACATTTATATTTGCCAAAGACATCACACAATTTAGTGGAAATGATGAAAGATTGGTAGCTACAGGAAATAGTAATGTATCATAAACTATCAGAAAATAGTAAAAAGTGTCCAAGCTATTCATAAACTAATCCTTCAGGAAAATCTGGTATTTAGGTCACAAAATGCCTCTTTTGAAAAATTTCTTAGTTTAGTGGGTGGTTTGGGTTTTTTTTGTTTGTTTTTAAGATTTCTTTTGCTTTGCCATCCTTTGTTTGTGATGGACCTGAGAGAATATCTGCATGCTTCAGATCTGCCTCCCCCCCACCTTCTGCAGGACATATTGTTCAGGTATGGTGAGATACAAACGTCCTTATCTACAGGGCTAACAGCTAATCTTTTAAGGATGTAAGTTCAGGGTCAAGGCTGGTCTGTAATTACTGATAGTTTAAATTATTGCGTTTGCCCAAGACAGCACAGCTGTGTCTCTTTCCTTTAAAACAATCTCTTAGGAAAAAGCTGAGGGCTTGAGCAGAAGTTAGATGGCAAAATGAAAAAGAAGTCAGGAAGTTTCAGTTGACAACCAATTAAAGAATAACTTTATTGCTCAATCTTAAGAAGGACAGAGCTATTTCTGAATGCACTGGTTACTGTATTTGCTAGAGCCAGTAACAAGCACTGGTACTGCACATCAACATCAAAATCTTGCCACAGCACTTTTTCACAACAGCAGTCAGCATTCCGACAGGTGAAAATACTGACTCATCTGGTTATTTCCTAACACATTTTCAAATGTGTCACCAGACCAATCAAACCTTTGCATATGATTGGTTTCTTCCAGTGGGTTCCCCATCAGCTCTTCTCAGGCTTGTGCTCATATGGCACCACAGAACTGTGAGTATCAGAGATGAGATACTTCTATCCCCTTGTACCAAGGATAAAAATTTGTTCCTCTGCCCTGTATATGTGGAGGTGGAAGATGCAGTAACATTACGGATCTTCCTGTCTTCTCATCAAAATGTGCTCTTTTGTTGTACACTTGTACTAAGATTAATAAGTGCTTGACTATAAGGAACAGTCAAGATTTGTAATACGTATAAGCAGTCATTAAACTGACTATGCTTTCTAAATCCATTTGAAACTCACATATTTACTTTGGCTTCCTTGTAATTGCTATGAAGTACAGTTCTAGATTATTTTTTACCTGCTGTATTACAATTAGCATGTTCCTAAGAGCTTCAACATGGAAAACTAAAGCTGAATATCTAAGCCTAACTTGCAGTTCATGTTTCACATTACAGGACTTGATACTTGTTGCTTTTGGTGGAGTTAAGAGCAAACAGAACAACATGCACAACGGTCATATTAGGGTGCTAAGCCTAAAAATTTGGCTAGTAAAAAATGAATTTAATTTACATTATGTGTGGGTGATTGATGAGAAGGAGAGAAAATCAGCTTGTATTCTTCACAGTGCAAACACAAAACCAATAGAAACCCAATTCTTTTTCATCAGACTTATTAAGTATAAAAATCACACAGAAGATATATCAAGGGAGTACGAAAAATCTATAATTTGGATTTCCACATTTATAACCTCTCATAGTCTCTCATCATTTGCATAGGGAATTATGGTATAGATGTCCCCTGCATAAAGTACTTTGCCAAGGGCAAGTGGCCTCCGGTTAGCATTGTCAGCCAGGTATGAAAATCCTGATTCTTACTTCTCTCAGGACTTTCTTGAAGAGTTAATTAAACAATATCACTGAAAATCGTCTGAATATCTGTCTGAAAACTGCCAGCCTTGTTCTAGTTCAATAGAGCCTTGGAAGAGCATTTGTCTTGGCATTTATTACGAGTGACTTCTTCATTGCTTTTCAGAAATAGGTGTTCTTGCCTCTGGCTGAAATACTTCCTTCATGGATCTCCTTTGGTAGTAGACCTATGGTTCTTCACATAAATCTGTCTATTACTTATGTTAGTACGTGGCTTTTCCCACGGGGATTAAAAAAGTGATAATTATCAATCAAATACAGTTGCAGTGTTTCTAAACTTATTTAATAGAACAAGACACTACATTAGAGTAAATGAAAATACTGCTGGAAGCTATGGAACTGGATGCTGTGGGACTTCGAAAAACACCAATCTACATGTCACGGAAGACAGCAGATTGTATGTATTAATCAATAAGTTTATGTTGTAAAACAGCAGAAGGTTTCTACTTGCCAAATAAGTCAATCTTCATTTTGGCTAAGAGGAGCAAAATCTTTGAGTGTTTTAAGATAGACCTCAGTGCATTCACCAAAAGGGTTATTGCCACAGCTGCTTGCAACAAGAACTATCTGGGACTTGTTCTATTTTTTGTTATTGTTGTTTCCCAGAAATGCACACCAAGTCCACGGTCATTAAAATTAACAATTGAAACCCACTAGATTTTTCAGTTATGTGCTCAGGAAACTCCAGACTTATCACATTAGCACATACTTGATCTTGGTGTCAAGCCTAAGCTCTCCAATCATTCACACATTTACGCATAAGCAATGGTCTGGCACAAACCTCAGTAGAGATTTTTTTCTATGGATATAAGTGAGCTTGGCTTGTTAATGACCAGCTGGTGCTTATCTCTTCATGAGCACAGTGTGAACATTTTAATCCTGACACACAGACATGTACTCAGTGTGAAAAACGGGGCACTTGAGGAAGGAGGTCCACTCTTGACCTGACATCTCCAAATGGCCTCTTTTCCTCTTGAGTTATTTTGACCTTCAGCTGCTGTTCCAGACTCTCTGTCTCCATCTCATACACTTGCATCTCTGTTCACTCTCTTTTCACTTCTGCTGCTTGGCAGATCCATAAAACTACATGGCTTATCTCTGACATGCCATGCAGATGATTGCACTGACCTGGCCATTCATTGTGCTTAATATTTTAAGGAGCCCTAACTGCTCTGTCTCCAGAGCCAAAATCACACTTCTGATGTGTTCATTGGATTGAGTGTCTAATCCTCATAGATCCAAGTGATTCTTGGATAGCAGTCATTAGCAGCTCCCCGTAGAATACTATTTTTCAAATGTTTCCTTTCTCCCACTTTTTTTCCAAGAAGCCAACTAGTTAGGTTTTCTACAGAAAACCAAAACAAAGCAAAAAACACCCTGAAAACAGTTTAAAGATCCATTGTTACTTAATTTTTAAACCTACTCAGATTAGCCAAATTAATTAAAAGAGCACATTTTAAGAAATTTCTACTTGGTCTGGCCTTGCGTCTGGAAGGAAGCCAAACTGTAGGTTGTCATTCCTAATTCTGAATGACAGTAGTGCACTGCATAATATAGGTAGCTGTTCTGACTGAATGAATATAATTTCCAGAATAATTATTGTAGATGGTAAAGATCACACCCAATGTATTTTCTGTTTTCTAATTCCTTTTCAGACCTTACAATGCTACTAAGTCTTTAGCTGGGGTATTGAATGAGCTAAGAGTCCAGAGGCCAAAAATGAAAAGTGACAAAATAATTACACACAGGGGATAAATTCAGATTACACATATAATATTTGAGTTTTGTAAGATATTGTTAGGTAAGATGAAATTTCTGCACTAATTCTAGCAAAAGATAGTTTGAAAACTACCCTTGATATGTGACTTCAGGTCATAAAGCAGGCCCACATCTCATGCTGGAGCAACAAAGAGATGCACAATGAGCAGGGCTGCACAGACCACCTCAAACATCTGGAAAAGACATCTTTCTGGAAGGGGGAAGAACAGTAATAAAGTGAAGATATACTTGTATGGGGTAGAAAAAAATCTAAGATTGTAAATATGTCTTTCCTCCTTGTGTAGTGTGTTACAGCACTACACACATACCTCAGGCTAGGGGCTGTGTACTTGTAGCTGCATGAAAACAGGATAGCAGGTACTACATGCATGTACTTAGGCTGTATCCACACCACAGATAGTTTAGGTGTTTTCAAGTGAATATCTGCACAGTGGAGTCTCCATTTGGTGTATGGAAAGAGTAAAAATGGTTGTCTATGTCTGTGTGCTTCCAAGCAGAGCCAAGATTTTTGTTGTTTGTTGTTGTTTTTTTAATCAGTCATTTAAATTTCAGAAAGAATCACTGTATTTATCAGTCCATGAACACATCTCTTCATCTTAAGTTTTGTTGTTGCAAAAACAGCCTGGCAGCCGATAGCCCTCCTGGCATCGATAGTGCGTTTATTTTCATTTTACTGCAACTGATGGACCTGATTTCTGTAGTGACCAATTCAGTTGAGCACCTAACATTGTCGCTTGAAACTAACTGGATTGTTCTGCAGCTAGCTAGCTGGGTTTATTTTCAATAGATTCTAAGCAGTTTTTACCTTCATGTAACAATTTATTTTGAGTAACTACTGCAAATAAATCTATTGTCCAACATTTTATTCCCAGCATATTTTGGCCAACACCTGATTAAGGAGTTCCAGTTCTACTTACAAATTGTTAACTAACTCTGATGAGTGTCTGCCTCATACATTGGGAATATAAACCTTGGCCGTAGTACAGAAAGCAACATCTGCCTAGGTTTTGACTAACACAGGCACAGCCATCATGTTTGTTGTTGTCAAGGAGAGGACTTTACAGTTTAAAAGGCACAATGAAGTAAATCTTGTGGCATTTTTCCATGTTGGCTTGCAATTCTCTAAGCTTCACTAGGCACACTTATCTACACCATTGGCAGAAAAGGGAAGTAAAGATGACCTTTCATTATGCAAAACTTATCCATGAACAAGTTTTTACAGATTTCAACTCTTGCATAAATTATCGCTCCAATAAAATAAGGACACAGCATTATATTATAAAGAATATGTCACTAGGCATTGCTGGGAACATTTCCCATTATTTTTCAGCTGACTCTGTACTTCTGTGTACAGTATTCTCATAATTTCTTTTTCTTTTTTCTTGAATAAAAGTATCGCTGATGTATTGAGTAACTAATTAATTAAGTAGAAGGAATAGACCTAAAATTACTTATACTTTATCCTTATTTTATATCAATTCAACTTCAAAGGCTGTTAATTTTAAAAAGTAACGGTAATGTTATATTTCTTATTCCATCAGTTTAGCTACATATATCATTATAAGCTGAGAGTGGTAAAGTAATAAAGCCATTTGTGAAAAGCAATTTCAGTATGGGTCAGTGCCACTGATCTTTTAGTCACTAAGTTACTGGCCTCAGCCAAAGTAGATAATGAAACGTTCCAATGAGCCAATATATCCTTATTGTATGTACTGGATTAGCCAAACCACTCAGGTCTTATGTACCTTTACAGTGCACCAGGGTTCCATTGTAGTAAGAAAGAGAGAAGTGAAAACATTGAAACAGGCAATGCTCTACCTTAAGCAAGTACCACAAGCTATATTACTTCCCAAATGGAAGTTCCTGGAAGTCTTACCAATGTTGTCTGTGTTTCCATAGCACCCCTAACACAAGAGAATGCCTAAATGTAAATTCAACCGCAAAGTTAGTTTTCAATATGGATCAGCTAGTACATTTTATCTATTTTTTGCTTATTTGAAATACAATTAAATTAAATTATTTAAATATCACAGAATCAAAGAATCATAGAATGGTATGGGTTTGAAGGGACTTTAAAAATCATCTAGATCCACATACTTCCATAGGCAAGGGCACCTCCCACTAGACCAGGTTGCTCAAAGCCCCATCCAACCTGGCCTTGAACACTTCCAGGGATGAGGCTTTCACAACTTCCCTGGACAGCCTGTGCCAGTGTCTCACCACCTTCACACTAAAGAATTTCCTCCTAATGTCTAACCTAAATCCACCCTTTTATATTTTAAACCTTTTTCCCCTTGTCCTGTCACTACAAGACCTTGTAAAAAGTCTCTCTCCAGTTTTCCTGTAGCCCCTTCAGGTACTGGAAGGCTGCTATAAGGTCTCCCCAGAGCCTTCTCTTTTCCAGGCTGAACAACCTCACCTCTCACTGCCTGTCTTCACAGGAGAGGTTCTCCAGCTCTCTGATCATCTTTGTGGCCCTCCTCTGGAGTATAACTCCACTATAATCTCATTAAAGTTCTGATTTTTCAAAAGTAATGCTACATGCTAACAGTACACTGCTTTCTAGGACACAGAATACTGTTTCTGTCATAGATCTGTTACTTAGTATTTGCTATACTGAAAAGTTCTGCTTAATCAAGTTTAATTTGCCAAGCAATTCAGAACAGTCTTGTTACTCTCTCCTTACCGGTATTTACCACTTTGCCAGTTCTGTATCATCTGCAAATATTATTAGATTTCCTTTATGTGCTTCTCATCACTGAGCTACTGAGAGCTTTCAGTCTATTATCAGGCTCTGTAGATGTTAGAAACACATCTATTTTATGACAATTTCCTCCTTGAGAATGGCATTTTCTCATCTGTTAATTGTATAAATTTTTAATTTATTAAATTTATGCTTCATGAATGTTGTTTCTACTATTTTTAAATCAGACTGCTGTGCAGAACTCAGATGAATGTCTTAGTTCAGCTTATATTGTGCCTTTTTTAAATCTTTATCCACTGTAAGTGGAATCTCCTCCAAGGTTATCACATTTGTTTGACAAGATCTTGTTCCATTAAGACTGTTCTGACTGATACTTGTTATATGGTTTCTCTTTAATTTTGTATGAGATAATGTTAATTCTTCATACATTTAGTACAGGCTTAATGACTGGACCAACGGGCCTGCAGACAGAATGCACAATGCATGAATCGAGCTAAAACATTTTGTCTGTTCCAGCCTCAGCTGCTGCAAGAAGTGGATCTGTTTTCTAAGCAGAAAATTCCATAGCAGCAGTTGTCATCCCCCAGGCCAAGTCCCTTTCAGACAGCAGCAGCACATCATGTCACTGTTGCCGTTTGGTGTGTTATTGCCTGAGGAGTGCTGGGTGCTTGGGCACTGATTGGATGCTCAGGAACCTGACAAATGGCTGGGAGCCTGAGGGGTGTTTGGAAGCCTGAGATTTCTTTCCTTTCCTGAGAAAAAGTGCTCAAATAAATTCGTGGGTCAGCCTGGATCAGAAGCGTGGAATAAGATGCTAGTTCCGGTCAGGAACTTGCTCGATATTACAGACTTTACCAAAAATAAGTATCAGCAATCTAGCTGTCTTCTCAGCCAACACTTCTGCTACTCAGAGTAAACTGTCTGGGTTTCCTTAAGTTACAGTATTTCTCCACCATCCACACAGGTGATCAAAACCTTCCTTAATTATTAATATAGTGAAAAGAAATTCAACATTCATATGTAATATAATATCTCTTTGTGTATTTCCAAGTCCAACAGAAATATTTATTGAATACTTCACACCTCTACATTTAATACATGTTGTTTATTCATTCCCTAGTCACATATACTCTGGCTTTTTTTCTCCTTTGAAGCAATAAATATGCAGTGCCTATTTATTCATGGAATATGGCAGAAACAGCTTTTTTTTTTTTGCTTTTTTTTTTTTTTCAATTTGTGCAAAAGCAATCTTCTGCTTTAAAGAATTTGCCTATTGTTATATTATTCTCACTTTTAATCACTACTTTATTTTGTAAATCTTCAATAAAAACATACCTGTTAATAACTATCATTCTAATTCTTCTTGGATGTGGAGTGAACAATTTCATCCTGAAGTGTTAGGATTATTCTTTTTTTAGAGAATTTCTTCCTCAATGCACAAGTTTGATTTTCGTTTGTTTCATGTTGCAAGAATCAGGTACGTCATCCCTAATTTATGTCTTTCCTTCACAACATGTACCAGACATGATAAACAACATTCCCTGGAAGTGTTTTACTTTTCTCTTTCAGGTGGGAGAGTAAAAGATGCATTCATGGATACTTCTTGGATCTTATTAATAAGCTGGATCTGAAAACATTCAGAGATACTGGTGCCTGTGCCAGACTGGTATCTCTTTTGTGCAAATCTTGTGGCAAGTACTCTGGCATGTCATTCTATGTCTCCTGTTGGGTCCAGAGTAGACCCAGAGCACACTGTGCAAGTGCAGTGTTTGTTTGTACAGCTGTATGCCAGTAAATATAAAGATGCTGTATCTGAACTATGTGTTGTTCTTGACTTAAAGGATGATTTTATCTCTTCTTGCATTGCTTTCCACACAAATGTCATTACATTTTGTGTTTCTATATGAGATGCATTACCATTGGAGAAGATGATAAAAAGATTTCAAAGTGATGAAACGGTGAGGTTTTTCCAAATGAAGCAGGACCTTCCAGCAGATCTTTCCATGTTCATTCCTCAGGAAACTTGTTTCACAGCTGTAGCTGCTTTATTTCCAGCACTTTAGGTTTCCTGGGCTCTGTAAGCTGCATTGCCAAAACCATTAAATCTAATCTGAAATAAAATGCAATGAGTGTTTTTAAAGAACAAAAAATGGGAAATGGAAGTTAACACAAATGACTTTATTGAGCTTTGATTGAACTGAGGTTTTTCAGTCAGTCTACTTGAAAGCCTGTTTGTCAACATATTTATAACTATGCAGAGGAGAACAGTAATAATTTAGAAGCACGTAATATTTTATGCAGAATTCTTTGTATCTGGAAAGGAAAAACACATAATCTAAAAATAGATTAAATGGCTGTTTATATGGTATTGCTTATATTACACTGGTAATGCACGTCAGTTACTCTACACTTGGGGCACTGTATAATTTCAAAATGAACAGAGATGCTGAGATGAAATAGCTGAAGATAAATATTCTCCAAAGATTTTAATGTTAATGAACATACCGATGCAGGAGTTCTGAAGAAGTTCACTGTAAATAAAATCCTTTTTCTTATATGTAAGAGCCTGAATACCTCAAAGTGAGCTAAGGTATTTCCAGCACTTACGTTGAGGAATTGTGTGAGTGGACATTGCATATTGTATTCTACTTCTTAAAAACCTTCTGAAGCATTAAGGGACTGTAGATTTTGATAAGAGTACCAATAAAAATATTTTAGTTGGTCCCTTGGATATCTTCTTTGGGGAAGGTTGAATGCATTTCTCAGTTTTACTCAGAAAACATAATAAATGGATACTGGATTATCAGTGCTCCAGAATACACAGAAATTGCTGTGTGATTTCAAGTATGTTGAAAGTAATGTACTTTAGCTTAACTGAGACTGGTGGTAATTCGTTTCTCCTGAAGTAAATTTCATAGCACTGTGCAATCAGCAATAATATCTGTGTGGGTTTTTATCCCATGTAAAGATACCATTAATCTAAATTACCCCCAGCTAATGTTCACACATCAGCAAGGATATTTTTCAGCTATGGACTGCTAGTGTTCAAGTTGTAACTCTGCAAGTGTTACAACCTGTTACAACACAGGAAGTTCCACCTAAACATGAAGAAAAATTTCTTTACTGTAAAGGTGATGGAACACTGGAACAGGCTGCCCAGAGAGGTTGTGGAGTCTCCTTGAAAGTCTTGAAAGTGTTTGAAAGTCTCTGCTACATTTTTTGTATGTATTGTTGACTGCCAGTGATTCCTAACCTCCTGGACATTTAAGAGTACTTTATAGTTATATTTATTCTTAGTTAAGAGATACAGTATATGATAGTTTACTGTGGTACTGAGACTACTATAGAAATAATGAATAATCTTACTTATCCCAATTCTTCTGAAGCACATTTCACAGGATTTAAAGTGAGAATCTTCCTTCACAACAGTTCTAGAGACATAATTAAAACTTTATAAACGATAATGATAAAAATAATAAAACTTCGCACAAGTAATTTCAGAGAACATAGATAACAGAAATGTTTTTTTTTAATTTAAAAAGATCCTTTAGAGACAAAAATAAAAGACTCCGTGATTTTTATAATCCAGTAATGTTAGCTATGCTTGAAAGTAATTGTCTTCTAAGTAAGGCTTGAAATAAAACAATAGGCACAGTTGTAGGTTGTATGTATACAAACAGTATACAATAGTATAGGCTGTATGAAGACTTTAACAGAAAAAGAAACTATAACACTGCCACAAGAACTTTGTGTAGTAAAGAGAAGATTAATTTACCAACTTCTATTCCCGTCAGAGAGAAGAGCAGAGAGATAGTGAATTACAAATCCTATCAGTTACTAGTCCAAAGGCAGACTTAAAACACTTCAAGTCCCCATGGTTAGATTTTCCCTTGTTACAATTCTAAGTTCTTAATACATCTTTAAATATAAGGATTAGCTTTAGGTTAAAAGAATTCAGTTGATATTACGTGAAGGTCTGTCATAGTCCATAAAATAAAGATTTCTTCTACCCTTGTTTCTCTCATAAATTCTGCTGGACTTCTCCTTTCACTTCTGGAGAGACACCATCCTTCTTCAAAGAGACCTTGCAAAGTCCACCACCTATGCAAAGCAGCCACCCAGCTCCCCACCTAGAAGTGATGCAGGGACATAATTACTTTGTGTTGTTGAAGTCTGAAAAGGAGCTGAAACTAGGAAAGGAAAACAACTTTCTAAAACATTTTACCCTTGCCGGAATGAGTATAAACTCCCTCCAGTGTGCTGTCAAGGTTAGGAAGGTGCTCTTGCTGACTGCTGGGCGGAGGCTAAAGTTTCACTCAGGTAGCAGGCACAGAGGGACACAAAGCATAAAAATGGGGACAAGAGAGAGCTTGAGAGAACAGCCACAGAGCTGGCCCTTCTCAGGTCCAAGCTTCTGTCACTACCAACCAACCTGATGTCAGGTCCCTATTGAAAAGGGAGGAAAGAACTTGAGAAGATTGAAAGCATTTCCAGCTGCTTGCAACTGAGGGCAGAAAAAGAGGTGCCAAAACAAAAACCAGTAGTAATCACAGTATGAACAGTCTCAGTTAAAGCAGTTCCCATAATCTACTTTCCAGACCTAACACTTTTCCAGTAATAATTTTTAAATCTCTCTGATTCATAAATTCACTGAGTTATTTTCTATATTAGTCAAAATTTTCCTTGCTCAGCTCCCAATAGATGCAGTAAAAGAAAGTGATTGTGGTAAAAAAGAAAAACACAACACTCCTGCCTCTTCAGAGAGGCTGTCAAATAGCTCCTTACCACATCATCCCACTGAAGTAGTAGCTCCCTAACTGAAATTCCATGCAGGTCTTTGAAAGTAGAGCATGTTTAACTTAAGGTAATATGCACTCTATTTTAATGTGATGTATCCCTTTGCTATTTATTAAATGTTTCATTTGTTTGATACCTACAGTGCTATATATCTAATTACTAATGGTCTCATGGTCTCTAACAAGAATTTTCAGCTACTGCTGATCTATATATTTTTCTTGGGAACTACTAGGAGTGTATGTCACTGTTGTAGCTACATCTAGCAATTGTGCTAGATTCTGTGGCAGTCCTGCCCTGGCAGGGGGCTTGGACTCAATGATCTCCAGAGGCACCTTCCAACCCCTAACATTCTGTGATTCCATGATTCTGCTCTGGTATATAACTTCTTGTTCACATAAAAAGATGTCGTGTTTGCCTTGTCGGATGCAGTTTTACACAAAGTATCCTGAGCAGCACCTCAGATAGAAGAGAAAATGCTGTGACACTTCTGTTGCATGACCTTCTTCCTGCAAAGAAAATTAAACAACAGTGGCAAAAAGATCCATGCTCCCCTGTGCTATTATTAATAGAAAACATCTGAAAAACATAAATTGTGATTTGCCCATAAGTATGAGCAGGGATCTGTTGAGAATTGTGATTCTATTTAATAGGTAATGCCTATTGTTGCCCTCTGCGCTTAATCTGTCCTACCATGAATAAACCATCTGGGAATGGAACATCAACAGTTCAGTGTTTTCAGTCTTATTGCCACAGAGTAAGACCACTAGCACTTTAACGTGTCATTCAAGAAGTCTACGACAGGGCTTTTCAATCATCAGTTCCCTATAAACTGAAATGTCTCTGAAACCTCAGCACTCCACAAAGATTTTTCTTATGAAATACATATTTAAACAAAGCAGGCTTCACTGCTTCTCTACATAGCAAATGGCATGTGGTTATATTGCCTTTAGGATATTCTTTTCACTATACAGATAGGTATTTGGTTTTTTTACTGTTCCTTTTCTTCATGTATTGTGCCATTAATTAAGATTGTAAAGTAGACAATTAGTTGAGACTAAAGATTTGGTTGCAGTGAAGACCACTAGAGTATGGCTTTCACTCAGCATTAAGTTAATCTTTCTGCAAGCTTTTTTAAAGCTAGAGCCATTGCTGGATTTGAAGTAATAACATAATTGTAACTAAATCCAAAAACATTTCAGGGAAGAGGTGAAAATAGAGGTCCTTAATCTCATAGCTTGAAAACAATAAATGCTTTACAGATTTTAACTACTAGATTAAAAAAAAAAAAAAGGAAAATGTTAATTGAAAAAAAGAAGTAATACCATCTATTTGGTAAAAATCTGCGTCAGCAGGAGCTAAGCTCTTCCACTACAACAAGCAGTAGTTTTATACCTTGCCAAGAATGACCACATAATGTTGAACAATTCGGAGATCTATTTAGACTGCAGTCTTTTTGACACAGATATTGTTTTTTCTCTGCTTGTGCAGTGCTTCATCATCTCTATCACTCTTTTATTCTCTTACTCTCTATTACAGTGTAATAAACACCCTCTCTTGTCCAGTTATGGGCAAGTTTAGTTGTGTAAACTTGTTTTCTGTAACAGAAATTAGGAATGAAGAATAAGCCCTACAACATTATCTTTCTCCAAGACACCTAATTGTTTGATTACACAGTGTGACTCACTGTCATTTTTAATGCAGTTTTTCTATGAATAGGTGGCTCAATACTGAGAGTATTGTGTGGGAGTGCATGGCTGGCTAAGGGAGATTGAAAGTCTGAGGTACTGTTCATTAGTGTTAATGATAGTTCAGTGCTGTTTCTCATGTAATTATCTGGTCTGGGCTATTACTTTTAGAAATTAAAAACCAATCAAATGAAGTGGTTATTTTTAAGTTTGGTCTTTTTTTTTTTTTTTTTTTCCTGGCAGTAAAGCTGGATTTGGTTTGTTCTGAGATGCTTGTCACAGTTTCAGTAATTTTAAAATGCAATTTGTGTTGCATTTAACAGGCTCATTATGGAGCCTTGATAGTTTGACATTTAGCTTTCTTAATGTTCAAGGTGCAATGCAACTAGTCTTTTCACATGTGTGTGATAAACAATTATAAACATGGCAAAAAGGCCATTTGTAGAACGAAGTATTCCATTGTAACTGAGTAATGTACATTTGGACCACACTACTGTGATGTAGCTTGGATGCAGGAAACTAGTTATCTAGTGTGTAGATTAAGGATTACATCACGTTTTTTGTTTTTATTGCCAGCAGAGAATTTCACTCAACTGAGTAGT
>NW_009953483.1:1119386-1169596 GCF_000747805.2 Chaetura pelagica | reverse complement strand
TCACAGTATAAGTATAATTTCATCTTTTTGGGGATGAAAACTTATGTGAAATTATAAAGCAGTTTCCAGAGGATACAAAAATACCCACTGGAATTCTGGCAGTATCTTAAAATCTGTCAGTTCATTGTGAGGATATGATGAGTGAAAGCACAGCCTCAGTGGGTATTTCCAGTCAGTGTTTTGTCTTAAACTTTCAATTGTTGACAAACCTTTTATTAAGTTAGTCTCTTTTCATGCAGATTTTTAATGTCTCAACTATATAAAATCTGTTTTCTGAAGGCAAAAAATTTCTGATCATAATTCTTATGTAGTCATGATGGAAAATTACACTGTAAATTGTATGTAATCGTCTTTATTACAAAGAGATGCTGCTAATATTGCAATTTTCCACTGATTCCTCCTCCAATTCTAACTTAAATCAAGGGATAAACTAAAGTCATTAAGAGCTGGTGATCTCAATAAAAAGAAGATGTTTGAAGGTATAAGTGATGCAAACAGAGAGACAGGAAAGGTGGGCAAGCAGGAGACGCAGAAGGGTACACAGGTTAAAAATCCTATTCATGTACAGGGATGACAGAAAAAAGGAACATCCAAAAAAAGGGTCTATCTAAATTCAGCAGCTTGTTACCAACCTAAGAAGAACCTAAGGGACACACTGAGGACTTGGCAGCTGGTTTTCCTTGTCAGCTATGAAATAATGACCAAATCACTCGGTATCTTGGTGCTAGTGAGCGTATTGGAATGAGAGCATAAGTCATTAAATTTCCCACTTTCATTTCCTAGCACACTCCTTCCAGTGGAGTCCTTCCATGAGTCTCATCACTTCCTTTCTTTCAGAGGATTCAAAAGCTTATTCCAGATGAATGTAAGATGTTCTGTGGCCAAATCTAGTTGCACCCCTGATTTCATTAAAGGAGTAGAAATATAGAAAAAACAATGTCAGGAGGGGCTTCTGCAGGTCACCTCATGATGAGGCTCAGGTTAGAGCAGGCTACTCAGGGCTTTCTCCAATGGCTTTTGGAAACCAGCAAGGAAACAAATTCCACAGCCAATGTGGCAGTCAGCCTGTTCCAGCGAATGGTTGTGCTTTTCATATTGCTCACCTTCCCATTCCAAACTTACTTTTTTGATTTCTTAACCTTGTTGCAGGTTAAACATTAGTCTTTAGTAAACAGTCTTTTAGAAAATCATAGAAAGCAGAGAATATGTAGAGAGCCCAGCACCTTTTCTCCAACCCTGGGCAGAAGTTTGCAGTTAATGTTTCTGTACTTACTGACACAACACCTATTTGGATTGTTCAGTTAATTCTCTTCAATATTGCTTAGGGTCTTTTTAATTATCACTTTTGCCTACAGTAATTACCTTTATGTCTCCTGCAGATTTTGCCACTTGACCACTCTCAGTGAGTGAAATTTTATTAGTACCGTATGAACTTTCAGATACTCCATTTCAATCTTTTGTCAGGGGGACATTTCCCTCCTGCTTTATATCTGAATTCTTGCCAGTTTGTAGCTGTGATTGTTTAGCTTCTGAAGTAATGAAAAAACCTATTGAAATCTAAAGTAAATGTGTCAACAAGTTCTGTTTTCTCTGATGGAGAACACGGGGAAACTTAATCTTAGAGTCATTACTGTTTTTACAAGGACTCTAATACGGAATAACAGTTTAAAATGTATACGTTTATAAAATGTATATATTTATAAAATGTATATCCAAAAAATATATATATGTGTAGCACCCAGCAACAGCAAGAAGGATTAGGAAAAAGGAGTTAAAATTGTGGAGAACAAAAAAACCCCATAAGATATTGACCCAGCAATTTTATCACAATGACCTCTGGATCTCCACTTGGGCACAAATAGATTAAATAATCAAAGTTTTTTCCTTTTTCTAAAGCTGGCACCTGACTCTGATTGAGCTGTCAGTTTGAGATGTATAGATAACACAGTATACCCCACCTCTCTTGTATTAGGAGTTATCTCAGGGGAAGCTCAACTGCAGAAGTGTGGATACAGCCTGCCAGAGCAGATGTCCTTTCTAACTCCACAGAAGTCAGAAGCAAAACAATATACTTGCACTTCTACCTTCCCTCACAGTCTTGAAGGTCTTCCTTTTCTGAAGTAGGGGGACAAAGATTAAAAAAATAAGATCTGGCAAGAAGTTTAGAAAACGGAAACAAAATGAGTAAGAAAAACATGAACAGAAAAAGCAAGAGACAGTTAAAGAGAAAATACTTTGGGAAAAGAGAACTGGAAGGACTCAGACAAATGTTGAAGAAAACAGTAAATACAATCACTGAATGCTATATGAGGGAATACAGCAATTAGAGAGCATCAATCCATTACAAGGTGTCACGACCCAGGTAGGGCAACCCAGAGAGATTTAGATTGGATCCCCTTGCTCTCTAAACTCCTTTTCAGAGAGGAGCCCAAGTGTGGCTGGATCCAACCTTTGTCTCAGACCTGGCCCTTCCAGCAAGAGTGATTGAAATGTCACGGTCCGAGGAAATGCTGGACTGTCCGATACCCCTTGACTGGATTAGGGTGAAATGACACTCAAGTCAGAATTTGAATTAGCTCTAATTAAAGCTATAGAAGGAATACGGATACTTCAATTATTATCTTAGGCTGCACGATCATAAAGGCTGACAATTAGATCACAAGAGCACAACATGTATGTGTTTAAGCTGCACAACCTGAGAAAAAAATCATGGCTAGGCCTTGTGTTACTTAATTATGATAGGAAGGTGGAGAGAGAGAGTAGGAGAAGAAAAGTTTACAGAGAGATAGATAATAGATAATTACCAGTCCTGGATCCAGCATTGGGCCAGCCAACGGGGGAGAGCTGGTGTCAGTGAAGCTCCCAAAACCTACCATTGCAGCCCCCTGTTTTACAGGGGCCTAGTTACTTTGTTTCACAAGGGTGAACAAGTGTGTTTGAATCATAAGCCTGAGCAGCTGGAGTGGAGCTCTGACCTGTCCAACCCTTGATCTTTATCTCATTTGCTGTACATGCAGACCACAGGCCATATTGAGGCCACCAGCATCGTCTCCACCCTCTCAGGCAGGCCTTTTGGGATACAAACAAGACTTTGTTTAGGGGCTACAATGGGGTTTTGACAGCAGTTCCAGCAAGTATGGGTCCTGAGGGCTGGTCCCTCATACAAGGGTCTCAGGCACCCAACCCCACTTAGTAGACAAATTTGCATGAATATTCCTGTAGACAGTTAAAATGTCACAATTTGAAGAGGAAAGGACTTATATAAATATCTTAATGCTATTAATGATTTTAGGCAATTGATTGATCATTCCCACTGAAGTCCGTGGGAATTTTGCCATTGTTTCTTTGTAGTCTGTTATTCACCTCCAAAGTGTTAAAGTGGAAAATGAAAGACAAAAATTATCTGTAGTGCAAGTGATGAGCTCAGATAGGTGGAAGAACATCCTGAAAGACTCAAGGCTGAGGATATATTTCTGAAAACCTTGATGTAAAAGCTGTGTTTGGTTCTGCTTCTGATACTAGTTAGTGATATTGTACTGAGAAAACTGAGAATATGAAGTTTGTTCTAGTGGAAATAAGTGTCAAGATAAAGTAAAATTAGAAGGCTGACAAAAGGGGAACAACAGTGAAAAAAACCCTGTGAGGTCAGTTCTGCAGTGGTGTTAATGTATAGTTAGCACTATAGTAGATGTACCATAAACAAACATTTTGTTTTGTATTACAGCTTCATGTCTGAGACAGGACCCATACTCAGAAAGTTCCATGGGATGGGAGCTTCATGGCTAAGAGGCCTTTTCCTATGTGAAAAAGGTGTATCACCTTCATGCACTTCACAAAAATTATTATCCCTTTGAATACAGAGGATACTTTTATTTCTTACATTTTGTGTAGTTGATAAACTAGGTGTTTGGAAAATTCTGGGTTTTTTTTAATAAAAAAAATGCCAAGTATCATAAACAATCTACTAAATGTTATCAACAGTAAAACCATGCTGACTTACAAACTATACATTGTTATAATCTCGTTTTAAAAAGCCCAAATTATTTTCATTTAAGGTTTTTTCACATTTGTGATCAGTAGAGCTTCATTAATTCCTTTTCTATTCATATCATTTGGGCTGAGTTGTTTACTTGGTTGATTTCTATTCAGAACAGATAGTATAATTTTAGTGAGAACAGCACATTTCTAAAAACATGTTAAATTCTGACAGTTTGTATGACTAACTTTACCCACTTGTGCTACTGTGTCATAAAGGCCTTTTTCCTGTTTCTGAAGATTAGAATCTATTGATGTTGTTTATAAGTTGGACAGTGGCATAGTCACATGCATGAACATTATAGAAATTGCAGGTGTACACTCAGGTGTTTGTCTTGTACTAATCAGAAAAGGAAACCTCTTTCAGAAGCACCTCTGAATTGACAAATACTTGAGCTTTAGTTTTATGTATGAAGCTGTGAAATCTGTTTTCCTCCTTCTTTGCAATTAATGCAACTACCTTGCAAGCCTAGACTCAGCATGTGCTGTCTCTTTCACTCCATTAATTACTGAAGTTACTTGAAACATCTCAGCTCTGGTAATTTCCTGCTATTCTTTTTCTTCTTACACCTCTGTGAGAAATATAGATCCGAAGGATTTCTTCAGACACTGGTCATATCTGAAAATCAGAGGTCAAATAATAAAGAAAAAGATATCAGGCCTTGGTGACTCAGGAGATCAAACACTCCAAACAAATGTAAACATGGAAAATTCAAAGAGAGAAATGTGCAATGTCAGCACACGATCCCCAGTACTTCTGTAGGACACACACAGGGTCAGCTCACAGTTAAAAAAGAGCCTAAGTGAATGAGTGAATAGTTTAGCTGACTCCCTCTCCTCTATTGCATACAAATGTACCTGCCTGCAGAGTGCTGTGAAAGGCTTGCACTAATTATTCAGCTTGTCCCGTTCCAGTGACTTAGTAATAGGTGTTAGGGAAGTAATTTGCAAAACAACAATCAATAAAACCTGCTGTTTAAATGTAATCCTGCATTGTCCTAAGCTGTTTTGAAAATGGTTTCCAACAGTATTATTTCTGAATAAACAAGCTGACATATCATATTAGAAATTACTAGTCACAGCAATGAGAAATGTGATTTCCTTTTGTAAAATGCACTTTACAAGAAGGATAGCAATGAAAATTGAAATAGTTTCATGTTCTTGTTTCCTGAAATGTGAAATGATACATTAAAAAATTAAGTATGTGCAGTTTGTGAGTGATAAGGCATGTAATTATTCTGTTCTTAAATAAAACATTTTCTAAATCACTGTAGAATTAAATAAATGCTACAACTCACCCAGAAATAACTACCATAATTGCAAAGTAAGCACATTTGATTACATTGCTTTAGAAGTGAAAGGAAGTGAAATAGATGATATTTCTCAATAATTACAGGTCCCGCAGGTATTTTCTTCTCCCTAAAAAAGAGGAGTAAACAAATGCTGTGAGTCATTACATTTCCGTGATGACTTTAGTGCTAGAAAACTTTCAGGAAAAATTGTTGGTTAAATGAACATGAAAGATCAAATACACTGCATGTTTAATGAAAATCCATTCTCAAATGTAATTAGGAAATGAAATTATTTGTTGATATAACTTTTTTACCTTTTGGTTCTATATCCAGAAAATCTTGTTACTCATATTTATGTTTGTTCAATCCCAATGGGTTTGAATTGAGAGCTACGAGTCAATAGTGTTTTTGATTCACTCTGCATAGTTTCAGGACTACAGAAGTGAATTTAGGACACTGAAATTTTGCAAACAAACAGCTGCACTTGGTAGCTGTACTAGGTTTTAACGCAGAAGGTAGTTTTCAAGGGAGACAACAAAATATCGTGGATGAAAATTAAATGGGTTTTCAGCCTTAAGAGGTCATTGTAAGGAGTCAATTTTTTAATAAATTAATTCAAATTCTAAGCAAAATTAAAGTACTTTACAGTATAATTTATATTAGATGTAAGACAAATAAGAATATGCAATATCCAAAGCTCTGGATTCGGTTTTCACCAGTTATTTGGGCAACTATTTGACTTCTATTGCTCTTAAGATTAATGGAAGCATCACATTAAACATCTAAAAACCAACATTCTTTTTCAGTGCTCAAGGGCTGGGGAAAAAATATTTAAAGCTTTAGGTGAAAAGTATGTATTACATACCCAAATTAACCTGAATTTCTGTAGGTAAAGGCAATATTACAGGAAAAAATTGTTACTATTTTCAGTTTGATAGATATTTTCTATCAAATTTTTCTAACTTGCAGTCAAAAGTCACTTTCAAAGATTAAAGAAGCTTACTGTGCAATCCAAAATGCAACAAGGGAAACTGGTAAGTTTCAAATACTGAATCCATCAGTAGGGCCATTGCAAGATTTAGCGGACATTTCAGCAGTGTGTAAACAAACATCTATTAAACAACCAAATTAAATATAAATGGCAAATCATGTAACAGAATAGATTGTCTCTTATTTTACTCAAAGAGTTTCCCAACAGCTACTTGTGATAGGGAACATGCAGGTTCATTTCTCATTGCTAGCCTGACAATTTTACAACAGAAATCTAAAGAGCCATTGAAAAAAATATCTAAAAGTCAGAGAATAAGCAAAGTTCATCCAGACTTATTATTAGTTAGCTACTTTTTCCTGCCCCTAGAAATGAGCTTGTTCTCTGTAACAGTATTTCCTAAAATAGTAGCAAGTTATATTGCATGTATCTCTGATACTGGTGACACACACATGCTGTGCATGTGTCTGTATCTTTGAATACTCACACAAAAAAATTGTATATATACATAAGCATAAATTCATATATATTTGTATGTAATACTTACACATATATACACATGTAAAGCAATACTTCCTCTATTAGTAGCATCCTGGATCATAGGGGTATACATGCATATAGACTCTTACATGTATAAACATGAATACAAGTGTAAACATGCCTGTATGCATGCATAGACACACACACATATATACATAAAACCTGAATATCCTAAACGTTATAGAGCATTACAGATAGCCTACTAAAGCAGCCTACTTCTAAGGTCTGAAGCTGAATTGGTCTTCTTGTTAATTTACCCTAATGTAGTTAGACACTGTACTCTATAAGCACATTGGTTGATTAAATATTTATGAGACAGTATAGCTGATCTTGCAGCTTAGTTTCTAGAAGATGTCATTGAGTATGGCAATTTTGATTCCAATTTCTGCATTTTGCCAAGCTAACTAAATGCACAAGCTTCTGATTTCCCAGACTTGCATAGTCAGCTCCAAAAACGTCCCTCTGTATGAATAGGAATCATTTACTTGTAACGTCCCAACAGGCCCAGGGAACTTGTAGCAGGAACCAGTAAAAAATATCCAATCCTTTCTGGCAACCTTTTATGAAGCGCAACTGAATCCCAACCAGAATCTGTTTTAAAGGTAAGAAAATTGCATAGAACAGATGGTAACATGAATGTGAGACAGTATGCAGGCAGGTCAGACTCCAGCTTTCCACATGGTGCTTTGGAAGAGCAGGGTTATCCCTTTGTGTCATGGATGTAGCACATGTGGCACTGCCCATGCCCAGCCCATTCAGCCCTTGGGAAGTTGTTGAGCATGTTTGTGCTCTCACAAATAGTCTGGTGGATTTACAAGGGATTTCTTACACTTAAGGAAGTGGATTGGTCATAGATGGTGACTTTCTGGCCCAAACAATAGGCCTGAACCTTATGTCAAAAGTATTTTACCTTATGTTTTGTTTTGTTTTTCACAACAAAAATGGAGCCAAAAGTGCAGTCCTGATGGAGAGAGCAATGGGAGTCACTGAGTGGAAGAGGAAGGTCTGAAGCAACATTTCACAGTAATTCGTAGTTCTCAGTACCCTATAAAGCCAACATGCTCATGCAAGGTTACCCCTGAAAAATATTTACACTTGCTTCAAGATTTTCTCTGAGAATGCTATACACAAATACCAGTTGGGCTGCATCTTTATTTTCCTTCTCTTAAGTTTTATTAACTATAATCCTTGCTGGTTTAACTTAACTCTTTAAAATCTGTTTAATATATAAAGTGATGGAAAGTTTCTACTGTTTAATTAAAGACAATCACCAGGATTTGTTTTTTTGCCACACAAATTGGATTTTCAGTATATTTGGCTTTCTTACTTTCTTGTTTGTAGAAAATATGCAATGACTGCCTCACCGTCTCTAGTCATAGGAAGATACAGAATTTTCTCATGTCCCTCCTGTAGTTACACAGAGATAACAAAGAATTCAGAGGTCACCAAGTCAAAAACTCTCAAAAGACCCCCAAGAATATTTTTCATTTTCCTTGAAAATGCTAACTACCTGGTATTACGACTATTTTAGAACAACTAAGCCTTTACTGGGGAGCACAAAATGTAGATTCAGCCTAACCTAACCAGGCAACATTACGCAGTAGGATTAACAGCAAAGTAAAAGTGAGTAGGTTATGTGACCTGTAGGTTACCCATTCATTATGTGCAGCATGACATAAACAGAATACTTTTTTCCAGTATAAATCACTAAACATTTTTTCTGTGTTTTGCATCATGTGGGTGTCAGAAGAAGAATGAATCCTGATAAAAATTTGAAGCTTGAGGAAGTACCTTTGCACCCACGAAATCAGTCCCTTTTTGAGGACATAATTTTTCTTACAGTTTTTTAAGTGAAGTTTGAGAAAGACCAAGGATTTCCAGTTTTGCACTTTCTTCCTTTTTTCAGATGGAAGAAAGAGCTTAATACGTCTTCATATATCTTCAGAGCCAGGCCCATTTCAGATTTTTTCACAGCACATAAATGATCTCTGGAATCTACTGTCAGAAGACATTCCTGAGGTCAGCTGCTTAGTCTGAATAAAACTGAATCTATGAACAACCAGCATGTCCTGTAGGAATTTCTTCTCTCCCATTCATTTATGAGCAAGTAATTTGGCACACAGAGAACAGATCAGTATAGCAAAGCAGTCAGTCCTTGGGACTCCATACCAATACAGCACACCTTTTTGGTAAGTCTTGCATCTGATTAGATTGAGTGTGGACTCCTGGACTACAGATTCACACCAGGTATGTGTTTTGAAGCCAGTCAGACCACTACCATCAGGAGCTGGAGGCAAAACTTCTGATATCTTAAAATGAGGTATATTCTAACATTGTTCTTAGTTTTGGGTTTCTTGGATATATTTCAATGTATATTTGGAGACTTACTCT
This sequence comes from Chaetura pelagica, assembly GCF_000747805.2. NCBI lineage: Eukaryota > Metazoa > Chordata > Aves > Apodiformes > Apodidae > Chaetura > Chaetura pelagica. The sequence continues at coordinate 1,160,350 of NW_009953483.1, read as the reverse complement.
ACTTCCAAATCATAGTTTTACTATGAACAAGAAAAGATTATCCTCTTAACCACAGTTAAGTACCCAAAAGTACCTCAAACTATACCCGTGAGAAATCTGACTGGCTCCATGCATGGTAACATATCTCTGTTATCTTGTTAGTGCATATGTAACAGGCCACCTACTACTGACTCACTGCTGGCTCATCAGACATATTTTGTGCAAGGTCTTAGTGCTTCCTCAGAGAACTTTCTCAAAATCTGTATGTGTGAGCACATACATATCTTGGCAAATTTAGGTACATGAAATGGGGCTTTTTAAAATCACTTGTAGGTCCTTCAAATTTGAAATTTGGAAGTCACTGCAGATTGTTTTGTTTCTTTATGTCCTGAAAAACTTCTGTAGCTGTCAGCTTGCTAAGTGCATTTGATATTCTTTGTGGAATGTGGTGAGTCTCAACTTGACAAAATTTCTCTTACTCGTATTCATCACTTCTCCAGTCAAATCATTCCAGAGGCAAGAGAACATACGGTGCATCTTAAGTGTGATTACACTGAAAAAAATGAGGTAGTGGATTTCTATGCACTCTTTGTCAATACTCTGTGGGAAATACTCATTCTTCATTTCTGATGTCATCTTGGTCTTTATTATTAATGAAGTGGAACAGTGAGCTAAGTTGAAAATGAATCACTATATAAATTACTTGGAAGTAAAACTGAAGCAGAGGAAATATTGGTTATTATTCTGTATGCAAATAAACCTCTATGCAGCAGTTACAAAAATGCATTTCTTTATCAATTCGAATTCTCTCTTATGGTAATAGTACCTACATGATATTATTTAAAGTGTAATAAATGTCTTGTCCCAAATACATTTTATGAAAAAAAATACATAAATCATCAAGCATGTAAAAGATGATTCATCTTCTATCTCTTGCATCCCATGGACACCATTTTAAACCACTCTGTATAGAACTCAGCAGGAGGCGAACTGCAAAACAAAGTAACTTACATTCTCATGGCTACATATTCACATGCCTTTTTTCTATGGATTCTACTGCCTATTTTCTTCATATTTGTATTCTTAGTTACTATTAGCCTTTTCCTTGTAGTTAGATTTCCCTAGAGTTAACAAATACCTTGTTTATTATAGTCTGGACAGTTTATAATCATATATGATATACCTTTCTTGTATTTGGTCTTTTTCCTCCAGGTGTGTCTTTTGTTTGGTGCTTTGGATCTTCCTGGCACTAACAATTTTGCCTTTTATTTCTTAGAGCAATTATTTGCTCCTTCATAGGGTGTATAACAAAGGTTTCTCTGAATTCAGATGAAGTCTAAGTACATGACTTTAGATAAAGGCTTCATACACAGGGGACAGTCCTGGGTTCTCACAACAAGAAACCTTTGCCTAGACTTTGTTGTGTGCCTTCAAACCTGATGATTTTTGCACAACTGAAGGATATCCCACATTTTTTACTCTTTTTCCTTCATTTGCTGGTGATGCTGAAAGCAGGATATTTTGTGTGCCTGGCCTGCTGACATACTGCATCCTCCTGAGAAGATTTCAGTAAAAGCAGAAACAGTTGATGTTGCTCAGCATAGCTTGGTGAAAGAATACTGGGACAGCTTTATTCTAGACCTGTTTTGGATCTCTACATCTTGCACCAGCCTGTTTAAATTAATTTGCTTTTCTTGACAGTGATTCTTCTGCAGGACTGGCAGAGTCCTGTGTAAGGATGGTCCTCTGAAGCCTCTGATGTTGAAATTATGCCCCCATGAGAAGCATTTTGCTGACATATAGCAGGCTTCATTTTCTCTATCTGCTACTGATGATACAGCCTTAGAAGAAACACACTTTTTAGCACCTGAGAATAGTAAGTGACCTACATGTTGTCTGTTTTATTTTTTTCATCAGGTACAAAGAGTTCTTCTGCTTTCTCTTAAGAAGTTTCCAATGACAATACAGAAACAAATCCACTATTCATGAATGTGAGCAGGACTGAAAATACAGTGCTTCATCCCTAATACTAAGTATATTGCCTGGGGGACTGAACTAGGATCCACTGATGTACTAATTTATCTGATTAGCTGCACCCAGTTTAGTAAGGTAGGACAGTTTGGATCCCTATAAGAATCAAGTGTAAACAAAACCAAATTGGACTGTTATTTTTCACTTTCTTAAAAGGCGCAATATTTTTTTCCCTAGGTTTAGTTTGAGCTGCAAAAGCTTTCCCTAGAGAAAACTCTCTATTGCCTTAGCAATAATTTGAAATAATTAGCCCTTAGAGAAAAGGGGTAATAAACACCTAATTTCCGTTAATTATAATGATTTTATTTTAGCCATTTCTTGAGATGACCACATAAAATATCTTAGAAATTTGAAATATCCATTCTACGTAATTAATCTTAAGAGCTTTCACTGAGCTTTGGCTACAAAGGTGTGCATGTAGGAAATAACAATACCATGTCAGATTCAGCCCTCTGCTTTTTACCTGACAATTTTCAACTTTCATCTCTTTTGCTTTTCCCATACTCTATTCTTTCCTCTTTGGATGCTCTCTTTGTTGTTTGCACTTTCAAACATCAGGAAAGTGAAGAGACTATGTTCTTTTTTCTTCCTTGCAGCTCAGAGATCTCACTTACTCCAGACATCTTGTGATAATAAATTAACCTGTAGTTTCTTTGATGTAGATGATGCCTCTTGGAAGATTCTGTTTTGAATGAATCTCTGTGTTATCACAACTTCTTCAGTGGCTCCTTACAGACCATCAGAGTTTTATTCTGCTGTGGGGGATATGTTCAAAGCCTTTCTGTTCATTACTGCTCAGACTAGTAACTGTACGTGAATGCTGACAGTATTGTGACCCCTGGCTTGTTAGCTGGTCCTTAAACTGTAACAGAGATTTGCTTACCCCTATGTTATTTATCTTTCTCTGTGATTGGGACATTTGTTGTCCAGTACATGGAAGCTGAGTCTCAATTCCTGGTTGGGACTGTTAAGAAAAGTGTTTAACATTCAATACTTATGGATTCTGTAATAATTCCATGTTTTAGGTGCTTCTTAATTGCACATTGCTTTCTGACACCTTCTAATAAGTGTATAACAAAGCTATTTTTGGGATTCTTTCAGGATCTTTTTTTTTTTTTTTAATTTTCTCACTTTCCAGATAAAGGGATATTTCAGCCTGAAATATTTTAAGTAACTTTATGATTAAAATTTGGAGAAAATAATTAAACTATGCCATGTATGCTTTTCTCATCCACATGCATACCATTTGTCCTGTGATTTCCTCTCAGCTTTCCCACACAAAACCACTGTTTATACCTAAAGAATAATATCCCTGTTTCAGCCACAAATATTTTGAGATTTCCCTTGCATTGCTCTCACCTCTTCTTTGAGATGGCAGAAGGTAAGCCCAGAAAAGCCATCAGATTCAGGCTGCAACCAAGGGCTCCCTTCTGCTCCAGCAAAGAACTTCTCCACAGCCCACACAGAAAAGCCAGGAAATGATAAAAGTTCATCCTCCATTATCTTGAGGTCTGTGCCTTTGAAAAGAGAAAAACAGGCCAAACTAAGGCAGAAATTGACTGGGGCAGCTGATTATTTAAAAAGAAAATCTTTATCTTCTTAACCAACATTAATCAAAGTCTTGTGAACTAATTTTAATTTTGGTCAGCTCTTCCAAAATGCCAGTTGATATTATGCCTATTTACATTATATGGAGGTGAAACATTTCCATTGGAGGATTATGCTGGTAAAAGAAACTGGGAGCACTTACCATGGAAAGATACAAGATATAAAGAAAGATCAATATACAGTTCAGTACAAATCAACAGGAGGGTTAAGGCAAGTTTTGCCCCTCTTTGCAGTTTTGGCAAAGACATATTAGTTGATGTTCAGATGAACTGATGTGCTGCTTGCTAATTCTAAGAGATGTTTGCTTTCTTAGCTGTTCTTGCTAAGTAACAAGCCTTGAAAAATTCCCTTGGGAATGGGTGAAGCGTGTAAAAATTAGGAATAAATGTATGTCAATTAGTCTCATACAAAATTCTTTGCACATGCAGCAGTGAAGTTACTTGTAGTTGCCTTTAGGAAAGTTTAAAATACTGTAGTTTTTTAGTTCCTCTTTACTTCTGAAGTGACACACAGGTTCTTTTTTAAATTAGTTTTCTTTTGTTAAAAATGCAGTTTGGTAACTGGAAAAAGATTGGGCATTCTAGGAAGAGAAGAAAGACTGGACATAACAAAAAGTTGCATTTTGACATCTAAAACGTTTCCCCTTAGAAAAGGTATAGACTGAAGAAAAAGTAAATTTGACTAACCTCTGTAATGCAGATCTGAGATTAAACCATTCAGCACGATACATTTCCCTGGTTGTGGGCAATTACAGCAATTTTGGCAGATGTTCTGGAGACTGTGAATTGAATTTTATTTTCTGATGTTCGCCATTTACAAGATTTCATAAAAACATTAATTAAATACACAGAAACAGTCTTACTAGTTTCCTTGAACATCAGAAAAACTTTTGTTTAGTTTACTTTTTGCAGAAATGGGAACACAGTGTAAGAGACTCCACTTTTCTACTTCATTCTACAGTGCATATATAGTTGCTTAAAGATTTGCAAGAGATCTACTTCATGGTGCAAACACAAGCTGCTTTTAATGACCGTGTTACTTCTAGGATTTATGGCAATTATTTAGCCATCTTGCAGTACTTCAAGCAAATGAAGTAGTGGTGACAAGATGTCATTAGAACATATTAAAGCATGCCACTAATCCAAACCAGCAACCCACATTTTGAGATGATCTGAATTAATTACCTTCCCGTTGTATCATTTTATCATGAGTAGCTCCAACTAGGTATGAATTGGTGAAGTACAGGTCCTTTTAAAATTGGTATCTCTGAACAAAAGTGAATGGTATCCTTCTGGCAGAGAGTGTCTGACATGTGCACAGACACCACACTGGGCTTCTTTGTACAGTTGTGTCAAGTCAACACATTTGGTGTGAATGATAATTTGGGCACTGAACAACCAATTTTTGCCTGCAGAATGGGAAATCTGGCTGCAATAGCAGTTATAGGAGACAAATGCTGTTCTCAAACTCAAATAAAAGCTCTGAATGCTGCATTGTACAAACATATGAGAACATAAGGGAAGGTAATGTTTGGAAGGTTATAAACCTTTCAGCTAGTCCAGAAAAATGAATCGAGTTGTTAGATGAGATTGTTTCAGAGAGGTGATTTTGTAGTTGAACACTGACTTTTGTTGTGAATATGTATCATTTTGCCCAAAGGGCCAGAGGAACAAGACTCTGTGCCAAAGGACTGGGCTTTTACTTAGCTCACATGAAGGCGTGGTAGGTTAATACTATGAAAAAGTGAGAAATCTGAGGACCACAAGAAATAATAAAACTGCTGAGCTGAAGGCAAAGAGAGGGTTGGTTCACAAATTAAACCTTCTAGAAGTAGTGAGTGAACAGGATCAGCTTGCCTTAGTAGGCAAATTTATTCACAAGTAAGTATGTGGTCTGGCAGGGTTTTCATCACCATGGCTGTTTATATGGAATGCATTATATGCAGGTGAATGAAAGAAACGTGCCTGTTACTTTTGGAACTACTTTCCATTATGGCATGTATTTTTTCATTGTTTCATTCTATGATTTTAATTGTTTTAAATCACATTTTATGAGACTACAGAAAAAATGCTGCAGGGCAGTTTTTAAGTTTCTGAAGTGGTAATAGTTCAGAACCATTGAAAGAGATATTCAGATTCTCTCCAAGTACATCTTGATCTGATCTAAGTTTCATCTCAGTTCTAATGACCTTACAAGTAATAAAGCATTCAGATAGAATAGTATTTGAAAAAAATAAACAAATCCCCAAATCCAGCCTTTTATATTTTCCCAGCCCTTGTTTATGTGGATAGCCCCAGAAATTCTTTTTTTCCACAACTTCTTTGTGTAGATGAGTCATCACTTCATTAATGATATTAAAGCTTCAAGATGGTAACTTAAGACAATAAGGAAAAAGCTCCCTTGAAAAGATGAGTAAGGCACCTGTGCATTCTCTGTGGACAAATCTATTATTCCTTTCCCCATTCCCCAGGGACACATATATAAAAGATTTAGAGCAAAACTGTAACTGAATGCTCATAGAGATTTTTCTCTTTCCTGGCCAGCAGTGAATCATAGAGCTGAAATCTTAGTTCAGAGCTCTAAAGTTTCAGTTGGATCTCTCAAAAAAAGTCATTCAACTCCACGACTGTAAGCACGATGAATATGAGATATATTGTCTCTTTAAGCTTCTAAATTTTCAACCCCATATGACCACATGCAGTGGAATTGCTGGGCGTGACTCTTCAGGCACAGTGACTCCTCTTTTAAAACTATAAAAGTTGGAGTATTTGATGCTTCTCCTTTTCACTGGTTTAAGCTTCTTGGAATCCAGAGCTACTTCGGTGTAGAAGTGGTGAGTCCTACACTGTAGCAACAAATTCAATTTTGATGTTTAATTTCTAGGGAGAAGAAAACACTTTCCTGCTTTCAGTTTTCTTCTGTGTTAGAACAAATCCACAGGTCAACTCTATTCTTTACATGAGGTGTAATTATCTTTATGCACAGAGCTGTTAAGAAACTGCTAGTAAGCAGAGTGTTTGTCCACAAATTCATGTCTTCTATATTGTAGTTTGATGTTAAGTTTTTGAAATTATAAGCTCAAGAGGTAAATTAGCACTTAGAGACCAATTCAGATAAAAATAATATTGAAGAGGAACTCTTTACAGATCATTAGTTTTGCAATTTGACAGCTTTCTGCAAAATTTGGAGGTTCAGTAAAGAAGTAAAAGGAGAGATCATGCTAAAGGGTAAACAGATTTTAAGGGTATGTAGGATAGGAAGAACAGCTGATGCATGACTGTTTTAACGAGGGCTTGCACATGCCATCAGAACACAGCTTGGTATCAGCACAGCTTGGTATCAGTCAGTGAAATTAGAGACATCTACTCAAGTTCAATTTCTTTACATTTAGAAACCTGGTCAAAAGGAAAGGAGATAAAGAATAAGAAAGGCAGATAAGAAAGGCAAATCTAACCAATGTAGTATGGTTTGTCTAAATTAAACACAGTATTTTTTCTTATGCATTAAATGTTTACAGTAACAACATTTGATAGTTTCTTCTCACTCACAAAGGCACAAACCTGTTTTACTTATGTTAGGCATTTCAATTTTATCTGAAGTACTGCATGATTAGTTTCATTTAAGTACTGCGTGTAGTTTGACCATTTTTTATTTGAAGCACAAGAAGAATTGCAATGAGTTTTCTTACATAAGGGATTATCAACTTTTTTTCTTGTTAGCTTTGCAATGGAACATCTCTCTAAGGCAGTACAATCTATTACCCTTTTCTCAGATACATTATTTATGATAACTGTAAAAGTGTGCTTTGTTTCATAAAACATTCCTGAAGATGAATGTATACTATTGCCATTTCTAACTTATACCAGTTCTTGTGTTGTAGGCGAAGATTCAGATGCTCTTTATTTCTAGAAGCACTGCCTCAAAGGCCTTGGTTTGAACCCCAGATGGTTCTGTGTGACCTACCAACTAAGAAAGCAGAAGTGGAAAAGACTAATACACAAACCAAAAGTGGACTGATAGAATGATGGCCAGGAACAGATCTGGAAGGAGATATAAAAGATTAATCCCTCAGATTTCTTAATAGTGATGAAAGAGAAATTGGTTTGCTGTGCAAAAAATTTAGAACAAAGTTCTTTGAAGTTTTATCTATCATGTAACTCACCACTTAATAACAAACATTGAATAGAGTCATTGGAAAGGCCTATTTATTTAATGGACTCACTACTATACAAAGTTAAACCAAAATAACCAAAAATCCCAAGCCATGCAACAACCCTCAACACCTCAGTGCATCTTTTTTTATATATAAAAAAAGCCCAACTGTATTTAGATCCTTTTGTACTTTATCACATCCAAACTACTTTATGGTTACAGATTCACCTTCTTAGAAAAAGGTCCAAAGGACTTGTGTTCTCACTGTTTTGGAAATTTGTTATTATTTTTTTTAATTTCCTGCCTATTTTAATGCTTCTGAGGGAATATTTTTGAGTTGTCTGGTGGAAATCACTTTTTAAAACACAGGAATTATCGGATGTCTGAACAGTGTTGGACTTACTGGGATCACTGACCTTGCAAAACTTGGACCTCCACAGTCCTTTCAGGCTGATTCCAAGCATAGGACAGTACTCTGGAGGAGAAAAATCCTTTAGAATTTATAAATGGGTGTAGTGAAGTGCCTGAAAACTGCATGCTAGGAATGTAAGTACACGTCACAGTGCAAACCACTGATTTGATGATGGTATCTAGAGACGTGATGAACAGGTTGGACTGAAACAGCTTAGTTACAGTGGTGAGAATGTCAAACTCAAAACACAGAGCAAAATATTTGAACTTTAAAAAGGTACATTAAATTGCAAAATTATCAATGGATTACTTGTATAGATTTACACCTATGTAAATATACTCACTTCAACAGACATTCCACATAATTTAATTATAGTGGACCATGCTTTGACAGCCTATTTAAGATTTATTTTTTTTAAACAGGAGTGCTTATAAAGTTTTAAGACTGTGCATACTATATATAATGCAGCTACTCCTACATTTTGAAATGGTTAATGATTGAAGGAGTTTGAACCCCAAGAAGCATAGATTATTTTAATCTAAAGGTAAAATTTTAACGCTTCAGCTGTCGTTGTACTGGCATTATTTTTGTGAAGGAAATTAGTTGTTTTGGTATTATTTATTTTACACAGAATACTACCTTTGATTTGTAATTGTGCTAAAGTTGTGGTGAAAGAAATTACAGGAGACTGTGGCATCTGTTAGTACATCAGACGTTATTAGAACAATTGTTAAGAGTAATATTAAAACATTCAACCTTTATGGATAGTTACTATAAATTTCAAGATGGTCTTAATAACACTTTACAGTTCAGCCCACCCACATAAACTGAAATAAGCTTAGAAAGAATGAATTAAAAACTATTTAAGATTTACAACAAAACTTTAAGTGGGTTTTTACTTTGTAAGAATATTGAGCTTGATAACCTCAGTACACTAATGCAAAGGAAACCATAACTCATGCACTGTTGTGTAATGATGAGTATCAATAGACAATATCCTGTTTTTGTCCAAGTACTCAGTAATTAAAGCATTCATATCTTACTAAAACAGCTTTCCATTCCATTCCGATTATTTCTCCCTACATGTGCAGAAATGTAGAGTCTCATTTGTGAAGTGTAGATGGGAAAAGAAAAAGAAAATACCTATCATGGCCATTTCACCCTGAAAAGAGTTTTCTTTCAGAATGCAAAATAATTCTGAATCATAACAGTAATTTATGTCTCTGTCTTGGCTTGATCTGACTCATCTGATCAGCATGGACAGATTTTGGCAGTTTTTCTTCAATTGCTTCTTGTGACAGTTCCTATTTTTTTTTTAGTATAAATTTTCTCCTTTTTGCCTCCTCTTTTGTCTCTTTAATTTGTTCCTCAGAGATATGTGCTCCCTCATCAGTCATGAAATATTGTATCCTTTGGACAATGTATCACTATTTGTTTTTCTTTTGTTACGGTACAGAAAAACTAATGTGGTAATAAAATATCACAACCAGTATTCATCTTCAAACCCTAGCTACTGTCTATTTAAAGTAGGGGCCACTAGTATACAAGCAAATCTTACTTTAAACAGACTTTTCTGACTTCGTTACACAACTTCTTGTTGATAGAACAACTCGTCTGTTCTCTCTCCTTTATGGCCTTTTATTAAGGCAACATTTATTAGCAACATAATAAAATAAGTAAGTAATAACAAGCTGAAGTAGATTAATAGGTAAATCACTCTGTCTAAACAGTGCAGTCCAGTACTTTTGCTGACACAAAAAAAGTAATTTAGACATTCCTTTTCACATACTTCACAATGCATCTGTTACTAAAATAAAAAATTTACTTTCAAATTAAAATAAAAAAAAGAATTAACAAACAGTTTAAGGTTATTAAAACCCAAAAATTGTGAGCACAAATTCAGCAAAATGTAATCCAGAAACTGTCACACATTTTTTAAGATGATAAACTATTTAAGTTCTTGACATACTGCTATTAATTAATGTATGCTATTTTTTTCAAGGTCTTAATGTTTCCTCAGGATTGCAGTACATATTCTTATTCTGGCACATATTCTTGTATTGCTCTCCTTGCACAGGAACAACTGGATACTGAATAGTATATTTATTTCTGGTCACAAAGATCTTGGGTTTGTGTGTTATTGAAGCATCAGAGATTACTGTCTTAGTAATGAGTTTGAACATGACTGGAAATGTATTGAATGACATTTGAAAGTACATCCTGGACTTGGCTATTCTGTATGTTAAATGATTTTTTAAAGTTGTGGGTTTTTTTTTTCCCTTGAACCTTATTTTGGCAGTGCTAAATCTTTCCATTAATTAGAAGCATTTGGATAGTAGGTATTTGTCTGTGAAGGGAGCAAGTTATCTGATTTACTGAAGGCAATTATTCTAAGAAGGGCATGTAGAACATGAACCTGCAAACCTTACTTCACTTTACTTGCATGTAAAATGAAATCCACACATTAACTTTTTGAGAAAGATCAGGTTTCTCACCCAACTTGCTGTTGAACACTTCCAGAGAGGGGGCATCCACATCTTCCCTGGGCAACCTGTTCCACAGTCTGACCATCCTGACACTAATGGATATAATCTTAATGTCTAACCTAAATCTCCCCTCTTCCAGTTTTGATCCATTACCCTTTGTCCTCTCATTACTAGCCCTTAAAAAGGTCCCTCCCCAGCTTTCCTGTAGGCCCCCTTCAGGTACTGAAGGCCGCTATAAGGTCTCCCTGGAGCCTTCTTTTCTCAAGCCTGAACAATTCTCCCAGCCTGTCTTGCTAGGAGAGGTGCTCCAGCCTTCTGATCAACTTCATGACCCTCCTCTGGACTCTCTCCAACAGCTTCATGTCCTTCTTGTGTTGGGGGCTCCAGAACTGGACACAATACATTAGGTGGGCTCTCATGAGAGCAGAATAGAGGGGGAGAATCACCTCCCTTGGCCTTCTGGACACATATTTTTGATGCAGCCCAGGACAGGGCTGGCTTTCTGGGCTGCATGTGCACTTTGCCAGACCATGTTGAGCTTCTCGTCCACCATCAGTCCCAACTCCTTCTCCTCAGGGCTGTTAACAATCCGTTCCCCCCTCAATCTGTATTCATGCCTGGCATTGCACCAACCCAGGTGCAGTCTTGTTACACCTCATGCAGTTTGCACAAGCTCACCTCTCCAGCCTGTCAAGGTCCCTCTGGATGGCATTCCTTCCCTCCAGCGTGTCAACCTCACCACAGTTTGGTGTCACCAGCAAGCTTGCTGAGGGTGCACTGAATGTCAATGTCCATGTTGCAGACAAAGATGTTAAACAGCACTGGTCCAAGTAAAATGTTTCAGTAAGTCACATTCAGAGATATTTTTGGTGTCGATTGTCCCCCACTTCCTCCAGTTCTGTATTTCTTCTCAATGAACAGAAGTAGATAAACTTCTTACTAATGCCATGCTGATTAACAGAGTTTCCTTAAAGAGGTATATTAAATTCCATACAACTAGTATAGTAATGAACAAAAATACATACAATTCCCCAATTTATACAACAGAGAGCTTACACTGTGTAAAATATTTCAATTTACTTTGCTTACATGGCTTCAGTGAATAATTTTATTAGCTTCTATTTCTTGATATTATTGACCAGAATGTAGACTTTAATTCAGAGGAGAAGGCCAGACATCCCATCCTCTGCACAGCCCTGCCCCCTGATCTAGATGAAACCACGTACAGTCATGCAGCAGCAGAGATGGAATCAACATTTTTTGGTTGTTTTTTTTTCATTCATTAGAAAATTATTAATTGGGAAGCCATGTGACAGTGAAAGTCTAGCATGGTCAATAAGGTGCTTCTGTCTCTCTTGTCTTTTTAGAGCTGAGATGATTAACAACCATGCCTGGAATGAAAGTGTTGAAGATCAGACACTATTGCCACCTGGAAAGGGCAAACATAAGAGAGTGTTGTTTCATTAGACGTGAACAATCTATAAAGGATGGCAGAGAAAGGAAAAATCAAAAGTATGGATCAAACACAATCTGTTGTGAGCAAAAGCATTTTAGAAAAGGATTAGAAAAGCTGTCCTTCCCCCTGGCTGTAGGTTTAGTTCTCTATGTCTGATATAGATTGATACAAGGGTAGCAGATAATTAAGTCTATAAGATCAGGAAGATAGATACCATCAGGGAGAGTATTATTATGTGACACATTCACTTCCCAGATACAACTTGATAAATGAACCTGAATAGTAGCACTAGTACCCAGGAATTCTCAGATGTGTTAACTTAAGGATTTTTTTGTATCAAATAGTCACCAAATCAGTGAGAACAGATGATGGCATTTGCATTCTACCTTTGGAAGGAAGTAAGGAAATTATGGATGATTGATGATACCAAATAACCTTGGAAAAACACACTCACAAGCAGGTTTATTTTAAATAAAGCAGTAAGAGAAAACTAGATTTGTAAGTAATGTTCAGATTTTGGAAGAGCAAACCTGAACAACATAGTAAATAACAACATAGTAAAAGCTACTGGACCAAAGTGCTTAGATACTTTGTAATTTCTCCAAAACAAAGGTGGAAAATCTTTCTGGACTAAGGGGCAAAAATTGTCTGAAATTTATATTCTGAAAAGGGAAATTGTAGGAAGCAGTGCCAGCTGTAATGTCTCAGTAAAAAGAGTAAGCAAAAAAAAAAATTAAAGACTAGAGTGATTTGCAAGAAAATCAATCACAGAGGAAGTCAAATAAAAACTGAGGAAAGTTAGACTACTGAAGTTATTCAGCCAAAAAAATTAAAAATAAATAACATCATAAAATGCTCTAAAGTGAAGATGAAGGAAAGAACTAACTTTAGCATGATCTTCAAAATTCATCACCCTATAGAATGCAATGTTTTTAGCAGTATAATTCCTTATTTTTTCTGTGACCAATTATGAGAAAACCAGTCATTGCTGCATCCTCACAAGGGATTTGAGGAATCATGACTTTCCTTTCCTCTTGTAGTCCTTAGAGCAGTGTGTTCACAGGTTCTCCCATGAAGTTTCATAATTTCCCTTTATTCCTGTATGTCTTCTCTTAGTTTTGAAACTGAGCTAATCTGCTAAACTTGCTCTGGCTAACTGCATACCTGATCATCTAGACTTTACTCACCTGTCCTTTCTATTCTGGATTTACAGTCTGCAAACTGGCTTAATTTGTAAGGTGTCAACATTTGATTCGATGGGAAACCACTGACTTGTATTAAGTGAATGTATTACTAACCACCTGTTTGATGGTTTGTTAATAAAAACTGCTTGGTGTTGCAACACACAAAATAACAAATCCAAAGAGAAGTACTAGAACTAGTCTCTGGCTTCCCTGTGACATTAGAAACCTCCTTTCTTTGTATATCTGAGTCAGGGTCTGTGTAGTGGGACACTAGAAGAAACCCACATGTCCCTTGTCTTTTAAAGTTGTTGGAACGTCTTAGAAATGGAAACCCCTGAAATTACCTCCACATGGTATGAGAACACATTTTCCTGGTGGTGGAACAAAAATAATCCAAAACCTGCTGAATTTCTTCCACATCTCTTCACCCTCTCCTATATTTATAATTGTTATTGTTCAATTTAATTTTTAAAGATAAAGCTGTATCTTCTCTCAGTATAAACAAGTCTGCAGCTACAATATATCAGTTATTGTCATGCTAATGCAGTTGTTTGCAATGTGTTTGCCCTCTCCCATAATGCTGAAAGCCTGCTAAAAGCTTGTCTAAATTGAGCTTCTCTTTGTAAAACATTGTGCAGTGGTATCATTATATGCTTGCTGCTGCTTGTTTTGGAATGATAGTGGTGATAAATGAAGAAAAAATGAGCTGTTTGATGACAAAACCAAAATAATTACACAAACTTTTAAAGTTTGCTCAGAAAGCCAGTGAAGATTACTAAATGATGGCATGGCAATTACAGTGACATTCATAAATCCAGTCACTTAAAAAGAGGGCAATTAATAACGAAATGCATTCTTATTCTTATACTGTGGCTGTAGTAAACAACATATTTATTTTGTCGGCATCTTAATTGTAAGTTAGCAACAAAAGCACTTATCAACATATCTTTGTTTTTCCCCATTCCATCAAGTAATTTCCAAGAAACATGCCTACCTTTGTAGACATGTACAGGTACATTACTACATAAAGGTAATTTTTGAACTTACTTATTTTATTAACTATGGGGCTTATTGCTAGAGCATTTTGTGGTACGATATTGTGTTATTTCATTGCTGCATAAAGAAATTTAAATTTGGAGACAATTAGACATACAAATATGTATGTATTACACTGGTCAGGGAGAAATATTTTAGACATGACAGGATCTCTAATTAGCATAATTTATGATTGCTGTTGGATGCAGGATGTCATTTTGCATAGTCTCTTCTCTTTTCAAAAGGAAAAATATTGCCTTGGTATCTTAGGTGGTAGTGTGAGGACAAAGCAGGTATCAGCCCTCCACCCTGCCTCTCCTGGCCAAAATGGCAGATGCTACTGACCTTGATAGTGATAAGTGCTTCCACAGTGAGTGGTTTCAACTTGCACTTAAGAATGGCTGCCTTCACAAGGCCAGAGAAGATAACTTTTTAATAAATACTAATCTGAAGACCTATGAACCCATTCCAGTATTACTTCTTTGTAACTCACAATGTTCCTGAGCGTAAGTATACTTGTTCTGCTTCTTCTTGACTGAAAGGGAAAGCTTGACTTGGAGTATATTTCTGGGTGTATAACCTGAGTTAAAAGCAGATTCCACTAGATATAATCCAGCCTTCACTTCAGATCAACATCTACATCTGCTGCCTCACACCTACGAGCCTGTGTTCCCCTCATGTCAAGATAATTGCACTTTGTGCATCACTTTTCATAGAACCATACTGATAATGCTGTAGAAATTTGCTTTTGTTTTTCCACAAATATGGTTTTCTCTCTCAAATAAAGCTGACAGGATACAATTCCAGCAGGTAAATTATTTGTTCAGATGTAGTAATCCCAACTTGGACAGAAATTAAATGGAGTGGTAATGACTGGTTGAGTGGAGGACTCTTGGGACTGTGTACAAGATCTGCATGCACTTACTTCTTAATTTCTTTTGGTTCAAAACAGGATATTTCATAAGCATACTGTGAAAGCTTAAAGTCCAATTTTTGTGACATAGCTGTGTGACAGAAATTATTAAATTAAATAAGTCTCATAATCTTATTCAGATAAGTGTAATATAAAAGTCATTTTAAGAACTAATATACTGCATTTAGTGATATATGAAAGTGAACTGATGCTGCTTTTGATAAATTTTCATTAAAAAAATACAAAGTCTCTCAGAGATAAAGATCTGTGCTGCAACTCTTTTCTTGTAAAGTAGCCAAGAATTTTCTAATTTCTAATAAATCTCTGTCTTTCTATTAGTTTAAAATAGCTTACTCTTTTTCTATAAGGGAAAAAAATTACCCTTGACCTAATGATATAAAGTCTCAAAGACAACCTGGCCAGACAAAATGAAGCATTATTTTAATCTTAATTTATATCCTTTTAAATAAATACAAATCCTTTCATTAAGGTAAAGTAGCAAATGAAATAATCATGCTGCAACCTTTCCTGAATTTAATTATGGAATATTGATTTACATTGTCTTACTTTGAAATCAAACTTTAACTATCTTTTTTTAATCTTCTGAAGAAACACCCATCAGAACTTATTTTCTTTAATCTCCATGTAAAGATGTAAATTACATAAGTGATTAATTTTAGAGATACAGAATATTCTATAAAGAATGCACTTAGAGATATTACTAGACACTTGACCCAAGTACTTCCTTTCAAACCCAGAGAGTGGTAGTTAACAGAACTTGAGAGGTTTTGGAAACTATTATTCCCAATTATTCAGTGGAGCCAGAATCTTCCGGTGCAACAGAAGTTAAGTGACAATTAGAAATAGAGAATAAGGAAGTTGTTCAATAATTCTACTGAATCTCATGAAATTCTGCCAGAAAATAAGGTAGCGTGTGTGGAGTTTTCTGTATGTAAGAAATGTTTAGTATTGCCTAATTAAGAAAAATAAAGTCAATATGAAGGTTGCCCATGATTTTAGAATATTAGATTGTATATATAAAGTAGATGTAAAGCTTATTTTTACCATTTTGTTGCTGCTATTCTTTTGGTTAGATTTTTTTTTTTAGTTAGGTTTTTTTGTTTGTTTTTTTGGGGGGGAGGAGGGAGAAATGGAGGGGAAGTATCTATGCAATTCTTCATTCTTAAAAAAAATGGCATTGAATTCCAAATTGTATGAAAACCACATGGATGCTTTGTTCTTTATTTCTGCTGGTTCACAATTGACAGCTAGGCAGAAGGAAAACTGCTGTACAACATTTTGATCCAATAATGCATTTTTGTTTGCTATTGGTTTTGGAGACATGATTTCAAACACAAAGTTTCTAATGATTTATAAAATTCACAGCTAAATACTTTGAATTTTGCAAAACTTCGTGGTTTAATTCTGTCTCTACCAGGATTCCTTACCTATTCTGCTCTCTAGATATTACCAGCTCTCCATCTTGATGGGGACATGGTGCTTTTGCAAGATGTATTCCCATGGTAGAATAGGGAATTATATTTCTCAAAGACCTAGAAAATTTATACTGATTTTGTGCTCAGGCATGAATATTTTTTCTGTGACTATTATCTTGAAGCTGGTAAAGAAGCGCTGAGTCCTGGTGGACAAAGTAATATAATAACTTCACATACTAAATGATGAAAGGAGTCTTGCATTTCCAACTTCTGAACAACTCAGGTTGGTGGAATTTTACTGTTTCCATCATTTCTCTTTCCTAGAAAATGAGGTATAGAACTACATTATTTCACATACAGGGGAAACAGACACAAGTTGATGTAAAACTAGGAGGAGAATAAGGCTTTTGTAACTTTTAACTCTGCATATGATTGTCTTTCTTATAACTACCAGCATGAAAAACAGAAAAATAGGACAACTAAAAATCAAGAAAAGAGCATGTCCCTCAGTCTGTAACTTCAGCATAACACCTCCTGAGTATGTGGGCCCAAGAAATCTTGACTTTCTCAATAATCTAAGTTATCTGTAAAAGGATCAACCCCAGTGTAGGCATCATGAATTTAGAAATGGCTTAGGAGAAATCAATAGAAATCTTGATTTGATCCAATGTTTGAACACAGCATAGAATACTAAAGACAAGTACCAAGGATAAGAACTTAATCCAGTGGAAAATAATGTCTGCTGTAGCCACACTATAAAACTTTGATGTGTCCTTGGAGCTATGCAGCCAAGTACTCCATCACAGCTAAGACTGGAAGAAATCCTTGCTGTCTTTCTGTAGTCTCTAATGTCTCAGCTGGAGACAAGAACAGGGTCTGAGTTTCAAAAACAGGTAACAAGGACAAAGACAGTTCAAACAACAAAGTGATTTCATCCTGGGAAGATCAAGTAGATTACCCTGAAGGAACTAATTCTTAAGGCACAAATTATGCCTAGTGGAAAACAGGGCCTCCAGATACCTGCAGAGGAGGAGTAGTTACGCGCCTTTTCTGTATATAAATACGAAGATTATGGTAGTTAGCAGTGCAGTAATTTCAGAAGTACTCCTCAACCTCAATGCCAATAAAAATTTGCAGTAAAACATCTGCTGATGGAATAATACTGAGAAACTAACTCTGAGTTCTTAAACTGTAATGGATCTCCAAATAAGCTGCTCTGTAAAACTAGCTAAGTTTCTCAGAAAAAGCTCAAAAGTACTTTGAGAAGGTTTTTATATCTAGTCTGAGTTTCAGGTGCAATTAGAGAAAAGAACAAAAACCCATCAAGCACTGCAGAAAGATTTTTTATTTTTAGATGGAGGTGAATGTGACCTGCAAAATCCAAACTGAATTTGTATTAAGAACAAAGATCTTCAAATTTTGAGGTATGAAGAACTTAAGGATTTGTGGAATAATAGATATGAAAAATGGTCCAGTTCAAAAGATTGATTTTCCATTATTCATATTTTCCAAGCTGTTGCTGCACTTTTCATTATGAACCTAACTACTGCTGTTTAAAACTGATCATTGTTTTGCATTATTTTTGCATATGGGTATTGCTACTTATGAAGAGTGGAATAAACAAGCATGGACAAGTTATATGATTTCTGTCCAGCTCTGCAGAAAAAGCATAATAAAATAAGTTAAAGTTATTTGTCCTTTTCTGTTTCATCCAAGAAAATGTGCAAGCTGCTTTGCACGTTGCTCGATAAGTGCAGGCTATCCCCAGAGATGTTGTGTGGGAAAGAACAATTTCAGTCTATTGCTTTAGATTATTCTACTCTATAACTTCTCTGGAGAGTCAGTATATCCTTGTCAAGATTTTAAATTAGAAGTGCAAACAATCTTTTAATAAATTAAATCAAGATCCAATTCAATAGTACTGTGATAATACAGACATACCAACAAGAAACTAATATCTACAAAAAATCCCATTGGAATTTAGAAGAATTTTTGTTTTGCAGTCACCTCTTAAGAAGAAAAGAGGGCAGCACTGTATACAAAATCACAGAATTGCAGAGTGACTGAGGCTGGAAAAGATCCTGAAAGTCATCTGGCCCAACTTCCCTGCTCAGGAGGGCTCCCCTATAGTGAGTTTCTCAGGACTATATCCAGGTGAATTTTGAATATCTCCAAGGAAGGAAAGTCTATGTCATTGTTTGACTCAGGTTTGACGACACTGCTCTCGATCCCCTCCCACCCCCACCCAGGTAGGGAAGGAGAGAGAGAAAAAGAGAGAGACTTGGCTGGATTGAAAACTAAGCTACACAGCTTTACTTAAACACTAATGATATAAGAAAAAAAAAATAAATTATATACAAATATGCTCAGATATGAGCAAAAGCCTCTCTGGAGTCACATGTAACAAACTTTCTTTTGAAAGCAAATCAGTAATAAGCCAAAAAGAGCTTCCAGGTCTTACAGCATTTGCTGTGCTCTTTTCCAGCATCTGGACCTAATTCTACAATGTAGATGGCACAATGTGAAATAAGATGGAAGAGTAGAAGAAATGTTACTGGCAGCCTGCATGGTATGGAGTGTTTTGCATCTTTCAAAGCCTTGGTACTTCAGCTCAGTAACCTGCAGGGCTTGCCATTTACTTCTCTCATTGCTACTGTTAGATTGAAGGTCTCCATAAGGAATCAAGCTGACAACATATTGTTGTCAGACTCTGCTGCCTCCAAAATCACAAATTCAAAAAACCCCACTGTCTATAGACATTTGTTTGTTTACATAGAAGTGACAGATGGGCATGAAGCATATGGTGCCCTCCCTCTTCTCATGCATTAATCGATTGTGAAATCTCCAGCTAGGGGGTTTGATATTGATTGCTTGTACTCTGTTGTGATTTTAGCATATTGACAGTTTAACACAGAATTACCTACATTACCTTAGCCCTCCCCCTTTGTTAGATGCAGATAACTCTGAGGGGCTAAGCTGCCTCCAGCTACAACTCAGAGGTTGGCCTGATCAAAATGGGCACAGTATTCAAGGCATTATGTAGATGGCACATTCCTCCAAATAAGACCTCACATATTGATGAAAAAAAAAATAGACATTTGTCTACTTTTGAATGACAACACTTCTATGATCTCACAAAATAATGCATTCCAGTGCTAAGATATCCATGAGTTTAAAAAGCTTTACTTGCTTTCCCCTTTCTTGCACTGTAGTGTCATTGCTTCTCGCTGTATCTGGAATAGTCTCCTGGCTTGAGCCAGGATGAAGCCTTTTACTGATTTTTTTTTTCCTTCAGTAAGCTCTCAAACTGTGACAAGTAGATACGAAGAAAGTGTGCTCCTTTCCTTCTAATAACTTTTAATGTACTTGTCCTTTTGCAACTCACAGTAACCCACTTAATGCCTTTAATCTTCCCTCTAAGATCATGTATTTTGACCAGACACACTAAATTTCAGACTTGTTTCCTGCTGTCTCATATCTTTCCTTGAAATGTAAGGTTTTAAACTGGCATCTGAGGCTGGCTTAATATGGTAGCATAGAAAAATAGCTTCAAAAGTCTCTCATTCAACGCAACAGTTTTTCCAGCAGTGTGATCCTGATAATTTAAAGTCAGAGCTGAGAGCTGAGAGCTCTCTCTGAGAGCTGTAAGAGCGATGCAGGAGGACAGAGGGGTCACAAAACAGGGAGGCAAGAATGCAGCAAGAAGAGTGATGTTTTTTTTAGTGTGGAAGAAGAGCCAGGGTGTGATAAATGGATACTGGCTGTGATGACAGTCCAGGTATTTAAAAGCATTTTGCTGCCACCTAGTAATCTGTAGTAGTAGAAGCACTACTCTTTGGAAAAGCACCAAAAAGAAGAATATAAAAAGATACTTCAGCTGTAAGTATGCTCATCTAGCATGAGCTTCAAATGCTAGAAATGGAAGAACAAATCTTGTGAGCCAATGTCTCTGTGTGGGATACCACTGTCCATATGAATATTAGATCCATAATGTAGCAGCATTTCTGTGAATGGTAATATTGTTTTTCTAACTTGCTCTGGAACAGATCACTAAATAGCTGCTTACTGCAGTATCATTAAAATGTGCTTTTGATAATATATGTATCTTCCTACTCCACAAACATTTCTCAACCCATCAGTTTATTGTGCTCTCTGACAGTTCAGACCCATACAAACTCAGCTTCCCTGCGTGTCCGAAATGTGTCAGTCAAGCCAAGGGCTGACACAAGCCAAGGGCTTGTACTCCTCCTCCATTTGAAATTGAGGTAAAAAAACCTCTCATTAACAGACCATGGATAATGCTCTGGCTAATTCTACTAACCAAAAGAAAAAACCCAACCTAATAATCTCTCTTCCTCACTTTGGTAGTAAGTAAATATGTCCTGAAAATACCCTATTCGATTTCATTTCTGCTACCCTGAAACACATATTCCATTGGAAAGTACAAGGAATTACCTCTCTTATTTTATTCATGGCTGATGCTCCTAATCAATTCTTACTCTTAAACTAATATGGATATAATTTTAAATTTTACCTCACTAATTTTTGCATGCTATTTAAGTACTATTCAGTAGCCTTGTGAACTATGTCGTGTCATGATACACTTACCTGGGCTACCTTATGGGGACCATTGTGTCAGAATAGCAGTTCCTTGAGTAGTACTACTGAGATATCCTCGACATGTAAACATTACTGTTGAAATGTAAAAATTATTTTTAGGATCCTAAAAATCCATTTATACATTTCATCCTCCAAATCATCAGTAGAGGGAATTGCTGTTCTTTCCTACATCTGCTTCCAAATAACATGGGCAAGACCCCTCACACATTGTTGAGGGACATGACGAGAAAATGGAAGAGTACTTACTGAAAGGGTGAGTGTCAGGACGATGGAGCCAGGCTTTTTTCAGTGATGACCAGTGATAGGACAAGGGGCAATGGATGCAAACTGGAGCATAGGAGGTTCCATGTGAATATCAGGAAGAATTTCTTTACTGTGGGAGTGACAGAGCACTGAAACAGGCTGCCCAGGGAGGTTGTGGAGTCTCCTTCCCTGGAGACATTCAAAACCCACCTGGACATGTTCCTGTGTGATGCACTCTAGGTGACCCTACTCTGGCAGGGGGGTTGGACTAGATGATCTTTTGAGGTCCCTTCCAACCCCTAAGATTCTGTGATTCTGTGATACTGTAAACTGCACAAATTCCTTCCCATGAAACTTAGCATTAGTGAGACACAGCTAGTGCTTTAACACAGCAGTTATATATACATACAGAATGAACCCTCATTTATTGCTCTTTGAAGTGTGGGTAGTTCTTTTTGTTGCTTTATACACCATTTTGTCTTTCTATTGTGGCTACTTGACCAAAAATACATTTCTGGCAGACGATCAAATGCAAGTACTTCATTCTGGCTTTTTTTACAAATCTTTGTTGCTGTCTGCCACCTGGACTCCCAAGATAGGCTGAGATGTGTGTGAGTGGATGCACAAACACAAATCTTCATAAGAGCTGTAGGGTTTGTAACTTTCCCTCACAGAGGACTAGGTTGAAGTGTTTTGCAGAGTTTCACTCATCTCTGAAGAGTGATGAAAATTCTGGAATAAAAACACATTACAATTATCTTGAGAAGATACAAGCATTTTTTATGCATTGAGAGATTTTGACCTTTCAGATAAGATGTCTTCAGTACAGTAATATCAAATAAGTATGTTCAATTTAGCTCCACAGTGTGATTCCATTTCTGAAAGCTGACATATTTGGAAAAGACTCTGTAACCTGTTAGCATCTACAGACAACAGAATGTAAAGGGATTTTGTTTAATCTGCATGACCATGAGCCTCAGCCTTGTATTTTATGAATAATTTAAATCCTGCAAAGTGTTTTAGTATTTTTGTCTTTATTTTTAGTTCTCATTTGGAAGTTTAAACTCTTGCCCCAGGGGTTTAAAACATCTGTTGTTTTTTAGCACAAGATATGACGGATATTTGCTGCTTGGTGTGAGAGAGTTACTGGATAAAAGGATGTATTAAAAATGACTGGCCTAAGATTTAAATTAGGTTTAGAATTCAAATACCTCTATATATTTCACATGAACTTTTAAAGGAAAACAGGTACAACATTCATTCTAGATATAAATTAGAGACACGGGAAAAATTATGTCCAACATTAGGAGTGTTTTGACTTAAAACAAAATATTTGTCAAATTTCTTATTTTTCAAAAAATATCTTTTGGAAATTGTATATGAGTGTAGAATGCAATTTGGAAATAAATGACTCGTTAGAAATTAAGCTGCTTTCTACTTTCCCTTTTTTATAGTACCTCATCAGTTGTGCTTACTGAGATATGATATTCACTTTTATTGAAGTACAACATTACAAACTTAACTAGGCTAAACATATGTGTGCTATAGACTATGCTTACACTCTGGCATCAGAATATTTTTACTATTAGTATGGTTAGAGAAAGCTTTAAAGATAGTCAGTACTTAGTGCCAACTGAAATGTGTCTTGTCATCCTTACAAAATACCTCCTATTTATATTGTAAGAGGTAGAACAAACCATGGGTCTGTTGATCTGTCCTTTCGTATTGACAGTTACTAAAAACCTGTAGGCTTCACTGCATGATAAGGAATGATGCTGGCAGGCTTGACAGAGAGCAAAGTGATAACAGGTCCTACAGATGGCCTAGAATCCATAACATGACTTCACTTGTTGGTCCACAAAAAAACCTGTAAGGGTAAAAACAGTCCCAGCCACGTAGAACTGGGAAGCATCAGTACATAATATCCTGGGGCTGTTTATGCACTTGCCTTGTGACTGCAGAGGAAAATAACAGCTCTTAGGAAGCAACAACAAAAGAATAGGTCACTTTTGCATCGATTACCTGCCAAAAGAGTTGTATAATGATTGTGTTCCCTCTCTCACCTTAAGAACTGGCACTCAAGTGCTTCTCTGATACAGCTTTGTTTGATATCACAGGAATTTTGATAGACTCATCCAAACTGTTGACAACTTGAATTTCTGGTGCAGTTGGCATTTAGAATTCTGCAACGGAAAGAAGACACCACTTCAAGGAATTTATACAGGCAATAACATCTACCTGAATTTTCAGCATTCTCTCTAGGTATCTTTGTGAGCTTAGGATAATCTTTAAATGCTACTAATAATGAATGCACTGTCTATTATCAAAAGAGATTCCCATTAAATCATTTGAATTAACATCTGCAGAAAATTGTCATGGATGAGTAATTGTGTCAGATCTTGCAAGAAAGAATTTAATTAAATCAATGGAAATGTCCTGGAGAGATTCCAGGTAGATCCAGGGAAGAATTAGAGAATACAGCTAGTCTTAAAATGTCTTAAACCATTTAAATCCAAATGAGTAAAACCTTTACAGATGTTGACAAAAAATATGGTTAGTTATAACAAGACATTCTTCCTTTTAAGTTTTATTTTATCATATGTGACACCTGTCAGAGAGAGACATAAGAATCTTTCATAAAACTGAAAATATTTTTCTGTTTTTTCTGATTTCTGCAGACATAAATACATTTCATGTTTTTCATATATATTTTCATACTGCTTGCCTATTTTGTTTTATTTTTTTTCTTACTGGATTATATATTTTTATTTGCTATCTTCCTTTTCCAGACTCATAGGGGAAATGGGTTTATTGTACTTTATATAGTTAGAATGGGTCTAGGTGAGAAAGATTTGCTGTGCTTTTGTCTCCTGGTATATTGACATACTTTTTTTTTTTTTTTTTTTCTTCCTCCTCTCTACATTAGATTGTGTTATCTCTGGCCCATAGATTTCAGATTTAATTTCTTTTCCACTTTTTGATTTCTTTTGTATTGATTTTAGTATTTCTTTTTCAATAAAACTTCCCTTTCATGTTAAATGTGATTGCTACAGCTCAAAAAGTCTTAATAAATTACTTTGTTCTGACAATGCATATGAAACACTTAAAACTATTATTGACCCTTCAGTAGAAAAGAGGGCAGAAAGCACAAACCAAGCCTCCCATCTCCTCCATTTGCCTCAAGAAACACAACACAGCAAGAAATTTTAAATAAATAAGTGAATGTTGTTATATAAATTCATTAAGATTAAAAATTTGAAACCACCAGTCCTCCTTTACAAAGAATAGCTTGTGCATAATCTAAAATAATTAAAATATTGCAAACAAACATGAGTGGAGCATTTATATTCCAAGCCCCATAACCTGGAGAGGAAGAGAGAAAGGCCACATCTTTTAGCAGTCTGGAGCTCCTTCTTGTGCTCTGGAGGAAGATGTCAAAATTGCTTCTTCTTGATACAAACGAAGTGAATTCCACAGAGATGGCAACAAGAGAATATAAGCAATCAAAACACTCATGGAATACCACATGTATGTCTTTCTATTAGCTTTTCTGTAGTGTTTTCTAACAGAATAGAGACATACAGGAGTGACTGGTTGATTATTTTTGCCTTGGTATGATGAAAAAAACCCATGTTTTAAACCTTGATGGGTGATACTTTACAGTAAAATGGTTGGAAAGTAACTTGCCATACTTCTACTCTATGCCTTCCATTCTGAAATTTTTAATTATGCCCACATGTATGATTACTTATTTCCTTTTCTATCATGATAAGCTAAATGTGGTCTATGCCTCCAACATAATCAGAAAATTACTTATGTATTACTCTCATCACATATTCTGTAGATATTTCCTTCACTGAGGAAAAAAAATAAATAAAAAGAGAATAATTAGAAGAGTTTTGTGGGATTTGAGAATTATTGCCACAGTTACTTTGAGTTTTGATAGGCAAAAATCTGTTCTTCCAGTCAAAGGATGATTACAAATATTAAGTGATTGAGAAATTATTTAATTACATCTCTTACATGAAGATTTTTATTTTTATTTTTTAATATATTGCTATTCTTACATTCTTTCACACCAAAACATAAGATGAGATCCTGGAATGGTCACTTCAAAGCTTTTCCACATGGACATGCAGAGTTCACAGTATTTCTGGAAGTGATTGTGGAGGGAAGTGGAAGGGGTTCAGTCTGTCTAACAAGAAAATTAACTGTCATCTGTAATGGGTCAAATATGACTCTTTCTGAACCAGCAAAACTGAATTTAATTGGAAGAGAGAACAAGTACAGCTTATTTGGTTGCCTAAAAGTTATCAACAACTAGCTCAACTGCTAATAATACTTGGTTGGTGTGAAATTACTCTGTTCCCTGAGTCTAGTTTCAGACAGACAATATTGTCTCATTAGCATTTTTGACACTTATAATCTTTGGCCTTCATCTGAATTGTCTGAAAAGTCAGCTATTACTACTTTAAAAAATGTCATTTTCTGAACATGACTTATATATACCCGAGAAAAGGATGAGTTATTTTGCCTTTGCTTGTACTAACTTCTGTGTGGTAGAAAGTCTTCAGAGCTATGGAACTGAATAAATAATAATGAAAAGAAGGGACCTGGAAAAAAATCCCCAAATCTACACTATACACTTTTTGACATGCTGTACTTGATGATGTGTTTTAATTTACATTCTACCATCTCCCTCATCATCACAAATGGCTGAACAAATTTTACCTAGCAAAAAAATTCAGCATAAATCCTCCATGTAAAAGCATGCACTTTAAGATATGTTACAAATGTTCATGCATTAGAACACAGAAAAAGAAAATGTTAAAAATGTGGCAATAAATAGCAATAATAATAGTTTGTTAAAATTGATAGCCTTGAAATAGATTTGAAACCTAGTTAAATTTACAGAAAGGAGGCAGCTCATTGAGACAAAGATATTTGGCTTTTATGTTCCATTACTGCTTGAATTCATCTCCAGAAGATTTAACTTAATTCATTAAAAAAAACTTTAAAGGAAGGGCTCTGTTTCTTTGCTGTGACTTTGGTTCAGCTAATCCAAACTTAATTCTTGTTTAATGGTAAAGGAAGATGCTTAGAAATAATCCCAGTGTGTACAGTGTAGAAATGCAGATAGATTAAAGTCTGCTATTCAGTTTGAAAATAGTATTTCCTCATGGAAGTAGTTTTTCTGCTTATTATTTTAAATTTATTTGGCCAAACTTATTTGTAAAAAATATTTACAAAAAGAGAAACTGTTCTATTGCAACATTTTTTAACATAACATTTCACAAATTCAGTAATGTAAAAGATGCTTCATCTAATATTCCAAAACTTGGCTATGTTTAATTCAGGGGAAAAAAAAGGTAATCGAATATGACCAACATTTCCAATACAGAAACTAAAAACATTGGACTAAGAAGGCTTTCCTAATCATCAGCTCCCATCTTCTGCTATTAGAGGCAACTAATCAATTTTATGTATGCATTTACTGAAATTTATTCTTGTTTGTATTAAATATTTTTTCCATTTTACACTTAGCCAGGAAAATAATATTAAAAATTCTTAAAATAAATGTATGCTATTTTTAATTTATACATTTAAATACCTGTTTTCTCATCTCTTGTAGAATCCTCTACGGACCATAGGATTTAGGTATTCTTATTTTAAAAAATGATACTAATATTAACACCTAGCCTAAGAGAAAAATAAAAATAAGATGTGCAAGTGCATTTTACTGTGTTTTGCACTATGATAGCTACACTCTTAATTATTAAATGTAATCAAATATATGTTGATAAATGTGTTTTTTTTCAGATCTTCCATAACAAATAATGAACTTTATATGTTAATAGGCTAAGCACATATCTCTATAAAGTGGGAGAAATGAGACTGCTCATTTTATCTTTATTTAATAGACTATTTTTTTACAACCCACTTATTCATAAGATCATCATGGTACAGCAAGTATCATGGTCTATTCTTAATGTAAAATGAAAAGCGTTTTCATTAACACTGAATATGAACTTTTAATGATAGTTTTTTTTGTTCTGTTCTCATTAATGTATATCTATGCAAATAATTAATTTAACCAGAAAGAAAATATTTTTAGGAAAAGAAAAATGAAATAAAGCAAAGAAAATCTAACTAACAAATTTACTGCAAGAACCAAAGGAACCAGCTTTTCCCTGGCTTCTTGGCCCTTGAGTGTCTTACTACAGTGCCACATTGATGTTCTCAGTTACTAATGTTATTAGTAAGAGAGCTATAAACCTTTAAAGAAGGTTTATAACCTGCAAGCTATAAACTATCCTGAATACATACATGTTGTAAAAAGAGAAAAAAAAATCATGATTATCCCAGCTGTGGTGAGCTCTTCTCACCATCCTCCGATTGCCACTCTAGGTTATCTCACTGATAATACATAGAGCTGTAAGGCAACATGGAAAATAACATAATAACTAGGTGCACTTATATAGGCTAGTGCAGAAAACTTACTGGTATGGAAAAAGATCTAACCACAGTCTACTAAAAATGAATTACAGCTTGTAAAAACATTCAGGTTCAACTTCAGTACCTTTAATTCAGCCAAAGCATATTTGACAGTCTAGGTAATGATACTTGGCTGGCAATTTAAAAAATTTGTGGTTTTATCACTCTGACTTGTAAGTATGGTTATACGATATTTCCAACTTGAAAACTCTACCTCAGATCTACATGTTTAATAAATGGAATTTAGCTCTAGGTATATATAATTTATATGTATTTAAGCCTGTGAACAGTGAGACATTTTTGCTTCTCAGCAACAGAAATCTGAACTGTACAGACATAGTTTCAGATAACCCTGAGAGTTCTTTTGTGAATTTCAGTGTTTGCTCTTCTGAAATGACTACTTCCTTACAACAGATCAGAAGCAACAGCAACCTGCACTGAATCCTAAACTGGCAGCTAGTGTTCCTGTAGCACTAGATTGAAATGGAAGTGGACTGCTCTTTATCCCTTTCTACTCTATGTTCCTCTTGGTTGGTTTATAATTTTTTTATTTTTGCTTTTTTCTGGCAGTGTCTCTTTCTTGTTGTGAGACCTTTTGATTGTCTTGGTTTGAGCCAGCATGAAAAAAAAATAATATTTTTATGGATTTTTTTTTTCTTCAGTGAACTGTCTTTTAAGCAGCACATCTGCTGAAACTATCAGCAATTTTTCCAACTAGGTGGCTGGTAATGCACAAATGTTTATAGTTACTGCTGAAAGACCGAGGACATTTTGCTCTGCTTGCTGCATTTGCTGCTTCAAACACTAAAGGAGCAGAAGAGTCTTATGTACAACCCTCCTATAGGGAGGAGAGGACTAGAGAGATGGCCAAATTGGCCAAAAAAATGGGCCAAAAAAAGGGCCTTGTGCTAAATCGACTGCTAATCTGTAAACTCATTCTTAATCTGATGTTAGTAGAGAAGAGTATTAGTGCTTCATCAAAACAATCTCTTCTATAGAAGATGGGGAAGAAATAAGCTCACAGCCTCCTACTAGCTCCTCTCTTAAGCAACCAGGAATATGACAATTCTAGAGCTGAATTTGAAATGCATGTTTGAATAGGCTCACTAAAAGTCTGCTTTTTAATGGAACGTGTTTTAAACGCAATGAGACAGCTGGTCCTTAAAAGTGTATCTTGGCAGAATCTATTTCTATGCCAGTGAGTCAAAATTTATGTGAATAGGGGTTCATTTTAAAATGACACATTAACTTAAAACTTTCATTTCTGTCTAAAGATATTTAACCTGTTCTTCTTGCAAAACTGGTTCTTGTAATATATAACTGTAGATTATTGAAATGCATTTATTTTATAAGAATTGCAATAGAAAAAAAGTCCTCGATGGCACTTTTGTTCAAAAAGGGCTGTGCTATACCTAAGTAGTCCCATTGACTTAATCATCTACTCTCTCTGTATTGAAGTAGAGGTTTGGAAATTTTTAATGTGAAATAAATGTGTCAGACAAATTTAATCCTCCTTCCTGGTCTGGTTACATATGTAGACTGCGAACCACAAACCCATTTACAATATTGGGCTTGATTTTAATATTTTTCTGTAAAGTAAAATGAGATGATATTATTGGAAAAGTGGAACTATTGAAAAATCAGATGTTCTGATAAATTATCCAAAAAAACTGGAAACAAAATATGCTTAAAATGCACCTTACTACAGTTCTTCCCCTTTTATCAAGGGCTCTGATGTTTCACTGGAATAGAAATGAAGACTTAAAAAGGGCTGTTTGGGAGCATGGATTGTAAGAAGGAATGAAAAGGTAACTTTTGTATATAAAGAAATGTTTCAGCTGGAAAACAGTACAAAAATTAAAAACACTAAAGGTACTGCTAGTTGCTTCTAGACCTTAGAATTTTTGAATTTGCATTTCATTCTTATTCTTCCTAAAGGAACCAAAAGTTAGGTTAAAATCAATATTTCTATGTTTTGGACAATTAGAAGATTTAGAAAAAGTTCTATTTTCCTTTGGAAAAGTATTCTAATGGCAGGTTGTCACCTCTATAAATAGTCATATACTTTTCTAAGACTTATCTCACAAGATTACACCATCAGAAAAAGACAGGAAAAAAAGTTAGCTCTCCTAGGAAATACACGCAGAAGCCAAGGCAGAGGCTGAATCAGTAAATATAAATCTATTTATTTTTTTCAGTCTTAAAAACTGACAGGCATACATAGCCTAATGTCTGTATAGGTTTGAGTCATCTCAAAGATCAGCCTTTTTCCATCTGTTATGTACCCATGCACTGTTTTATAGTTTGGAGTCATCTGTCAGTGTGAAAAGCAGAGAGTCATCGACCCATTAGTTCTTCAGCCTTTGGTATTTCTTTAGGCTGTGATAAATGATAGTCCATGTAACTACTGCAATGTGTTCACTTTCAACTACATTACTGTCACTGGACATCTTGCTAATATGCAGGAAGCATAACGATTTTTTCAGTGTTTAAAAAATGGGCTGGGAAAACAATCAGAGGAGATTTTCCTAGTGTCATTTCCAATGCTGCTTCAACTAATAATACTGTCTCAAATCACAAAGAATTCAAAAAAGGCTAACACTCCTATTTGCAGACTGGTAAGGAAGAAAGTATGATAAAAGTGAAACATAACATTGCTCATGCTTCATTTAATAACTGCCTATCATCATTTACTATAAAGAGCTCTGTGCTAGGTAGTAAGGCTTATATTTAGTGAGCTAGCTAGTGGCACAACACACCAACATAGTTTTGTGTGCTAGGTTGCAAAATCGTTAGGTTTGAAGTAGCGTTTTTGTCTGTTCAGCATGTTGAAGTACACTTCAAACACGACAAAGAGGCAAAATGCTTCTCCTTTTAATGAGCATTTGAAATATGCAAGCTTTTTTTCTGAGGCTGCTTCTGCTGGAGCAAACTGGACAGGGACCTAAGGCCATATTGACTCAGGTTCTCCTTGCTTCCAGAGTCTTCTTCAGGATGTAGTGTGGCACAGGCACAGGACTAAGAGAACTGTTAGGCTAAGTGTGAAAAAATCATTCCTTCAAGGTGTCAACAGGACTCTAAACAAACACCAGGACTTGGCAGCAGAAGATGACCCTTGGCACATATATGTCTTCCAGCATGCTCTGTCACGATCACAGTGAAGAAGTTTTTTCTGATGTTTACGTGGAACCTCCTGTGTCCCAGTTAGCACCCATTGCCCCTTGTCCTATCACTACACATCACTGAAAAAAGCCTGGGTCTGTTCTCCAGACACTCAACCTTAACATATTTGTAAACATTTTCTCCCTCTATTTCCTATTAGGCAAATGACATCACCAGTGACCTGACTGTGAAGTTTCCAGAGAATAGAAACTTCCTCACTGAAACCAGTGGGAGATTTCATGATCATCTACAGGGGAGTAAACTTTCAACTGCTCAATTCTTATGGAAAGAGATTGAGATAAAAAGAATTGAAAAAAAACCCAAACATATCAAGGACATGAAAAACCTATCACTTCAACAATGACAGGTGTACATTATTCAGCAACCCAGTCCAAACAGGTTGAGAGGGGTGAAAGCCACCTGCTTCACCAGAACACTTTGCAGAAACCTATTCAGAAGCTTCCAGAGAAAACAGACACTCAAGAAATCTGACCAGTAGCAACTACAGAAAGATTATAGTGTGACAAAAAGTGTGATGCACCTTGACAAAAAGTAGAATTAGCAAAAGGCTTTAGTGGTTTAAAACAATATATAGCAGTCTCAGTAAACAACTCTGATTAAGTTATGACTGTTCAATGAATCCTGCGAGTACCATATGAACAGAATGTGAACAGTGCTCATTACGAATGCAGCAAAAATGACAGATTTTATAGTACTCAGGAAATTAAGATGCTTGTAGGAAAAGGTTCTGGAAATAAAAAATACAGCTCAGTAAAATCTGTTATCAGTTACATATCCCACTGGGTAAAATGTTGAAAGAAACAAAAAAACCCCAAACAACTGGTTGTTTTAATTCATAAAATAGAGAAGTGTTCTGGTTTAGTTTGGTGTTGTTTTTGGTAATGGGGGAAGGCCCCCAGGACTGGCTCCTGTCAGAAGCTGGGAAGATCACCCTGCTCCAAAACCCAGCCAAGGAGCCATTAGAGTGACAATAGATGCACCTCAGCGATTAACATAGGCAGGAATCAACATAACACCTGAACAGTGAAGCACTTAGGGGAGAAGAGCTGTGTTGGAGGAAGAGAGTGGTGCTGAAGAGGGAGAGCAGTGCTGGTGGTGGGTGAGGAAGAAGGGGAATAAGATGCCCAAGCAGAAGTTTCCCTGCAACCCATGGCAAGACGGCAGCTGTCCCCCTGCAATCATGGAGGAATGTGGTGGAATATTCCCTGAAGGCTCCAGGAGGGGTCATCTTGGCCAGTGGACTTGGATTTTCTGCCCAGAGGATTTGCTGCCTGTGTACTCTGATTGTGCAGCTTTGGAAGACTCGGGCACCAGGGGAGTTTGTTCCCGAAGCACCCATAACTCTGTGGGAAGCCTAGGCAGGAGCAGCTTGCTCTGGGAAGGACTCATGAAGGAGAGGTTCGTGGAGGACTCTCTCCCATGGGAGGGATCCCATGGGGAAGCAGGGGAGGACTGTAAGAAATCCTTCTTGCTGAGGAGGAAGGAGCAACAGGAACCACCAGCCCATGAACTGACTCTAAACCCCGTCCTCAGCCTCCTGTGCCACTGGGGAGGGAGAGAATCCAGGAGTAAAGTGATTTGGGCCCAGGAAGAAGGGAGGGGTGGGGTAACACGTGCAAGCCCTGCTCTTTGTGTTGTCTGTGTCCTGTGTGTGTTTGATTAGTGTGAAATTAAATTATTATTTTTTCCCAAGTTTAGTCTGTTTTGCCTGGGATCTTAATTGTTGAAGATTGTCCTTGACCTTTCTCTCAACATATGAGCTTTGTCCTCCTCATCCCAGAGTGTGTGTGTGTGGGAGTTGAGTGAGTGGCCATAGGGCTGTTCCTTTATTGTCGTGTTATCTCAAACCACAACAATAAGTCACTAAAAATTTAATGAGGATAACTGCTTACAGTTTTAAAATTCACTGTTTAGGCTGAAGCTGCAGTTACTTAAGTACAATTAAACTTATTTGGAAAAGTGTTCTTGAAATAAAGTTAGTGGAGGAAATGTTATCCTTCTCCAAGGATTACTTATGTGAAAGACAATCAGACTGAGGATGAGCAGTGCCAGTGTAAGATTGTAATAGATTGTTGTCTGATCTTGAGCCTCAGTGCAATATAATGAAACCTATATGTTTAAATTATATCTGAACATCAAATTAGAGTATGTGGTTCAGAGTATTTTGACAATAATGCTCATGTGGAAAATATTAACTTTTCCTTACCTGAAGAACAGCTTTCTGTAACAATTGTCACTTCTTCAGATTCCTTAAAAAAGAAATATAAAGTAATGCTTATATAGATTTCTGAGTCTTTAGACAGCTGATGTTGAGATTGGCTTACTTTAAACCAGAAAAGCTTTTTTGTGGATGAAAAACAAAAAAAGAAAACCAAACCCAAACCCCATATCTGCTTGTTGAGACTGCTGGTGTCCTCAGCTGAATGTACCAGGTTTTGACAAATCTCACTGAAACAGCTGGAGGGAATATATCAGCATTTATTGGCCAACAATCTCATCTTCCTAATCTGTCAGTAGGAGAAAAAAATGTTGGTTGCAATCTCATAGCATTTGGACATACATTAAATAAATGATGGATGTTCATCTAAAATGTACTAGAGCTGTGACCTGAAAGGTAATTTATTTGTTTGTTTGGATTTGTATTATGATTGATTCACTGCTATATTTTAGTTCGAATACTCTCAACTGAAGGATGTCTCAGAGGAAAAAATCCAATGAAGTGTATCCAGAAGGTTTTATGCATCCATTTCATTTTATCTCAGATTGCAGTATTAGAGAATGATTTACTTATTCAGAAAATGCTTACATTTCTTGAGAAAGTAAACTCCTGCATGTTGGTTAAGTGAAGGTAATTTCAACAGTGCACTGTCATTCACAGTGTCTGAGAGCAAAGGGACGGCTGTGATACTTTGTCACACAAAGAAGTTGTGGAGAAAAAGTGTTTTTCTTAGATTCAGCTGTTTTCTATAAATTCTAAAAGATACACCTGGTGTAAGTTTACAAGTAGAAAGTGTTACATGTTGTTTAATCAAGACAATACTTCCCTAATTGTGGAATTAAACTTCAGTGACAACATGTCTTTGATGCCACTTGGAATACTGCAAAAGGAGAAAGTATTTTTTTCTCACTATTTTAGACACTTCTAATTGCAGCTGAGATGGACTAATGTGGTACAGGTCATGTGAGATCAAAAACCAAGACTGAATAGCTGGAAAACTGTAGAGTTTCCAACTGGAAATTACTATAGCTCTGAAGCACTGGGTTGATGCATTGGAAACTGATGTGTTAGCTCTGCAGGGG
The DNA here is from genome assembly GCF_000747805.2 of Chaetura pelagica. NCBI lineage: Eukaryota > Metazoa > Chordata > Aves > Apodiformes > Apodidae > Chaetura > Chaetura pelagica. The sequence continues at coordinate 1,125,817 of NW_009953483.1, read as the reverse complement.
CCAAAATACACTGCATATATTTCTCAAAAGATTTATGGCTTTTTTTTTTTTTTTTTTTCTTCAATAAGTCCATGACATACAGAGCAGCATAATGATCTCTGAAGGCCCAGGTAAATCTGAATTGTAGATTCTCTGGCATGGGTTCTAGAAAACCTCCAAGGACAGAGACTGCCCAGCTTCTCTGGGCAACCTGATCCACTGCCTGCCTGACCTCAGGATGAGAGAGGGTATTTCTTAACCCAGCTTGAAACTCTTACTTTGGCTTTCGCCTGTTGTCTCTCATACTCCTGCCATGCACTGCTGGGAAGACCCCAGCTCTGTTGTCTTGCTGACTCTGCCACTGGGTGTTGAGGGACCTGCTGCCAGTTCCCCCCTACAAAGTTGTGTCTGCTCCAGGCTGAACCAGTCCATGTCCCTCAGCCTCTCTTCACAGTTTCCATCCAAATGAATTGCTGTTTTATTTTGTTCAGAGGCAGTGGCAGGTTAAATCAAATTCCCATAGACTAAGGGCCCAGTTTAAAGCTCTAGTTAATGCAATATATTGTACTATATTTCAGGAAATAGTTTATAGAGGTGTATCAGCACAACACGATTCATACTATGCATTGCATTATAGTTTCCTTTGATTTTAATTAAGTTGTTTTAAGCCCTTTGACATCCATTTACAGGCAATGCAGGGTTGCCACCAGTTCATAAACAGATAATACAGGACTTGCATTTGATTGCATTCTCTTCACAGTTACGGGGATAATTTTTTAGTTTCTTTACCTGAGAGACCATTCCAAGGTCAATGAAGTGTTCAGTATGGTTAGCACTAAACTCACAGTGGGAAAACTGCAGAGCTTAGTTTCTGCTAAAAGGTCCCTGCTCTGAATGTCCTCTGCTTTTGAAAAATCAGCAAGGCTGAAACAAATCAGAACTTTTTAAGAAAGATACAGTAAAATATCACAGCAGTATCTCAAGGAAGATTATGGTATGGCATGGGGTGGGTTACATTCAGAACATAGAGGCTTTGCTCTTTTGTGCCTTCTCTCACACACTTTCCCCCTGCTCCAGTATGAGCTCTCCAGAGGCAGCAGTTCCCTCAGGAATATCCAACTGCTCCAATATGAGGTTTTCCACAAACTGCAGTATGGCAGCTCCTAGCCTCCCCTCATCAAGGCCACCTCTGCAGCCCCTGCTGCCAGCACCTGGGCATGGACACTCGATACACTGATATAAATGTCACATGATCTAATCAATGACATGAGCTAATTTGTCATTTATACATAAACTTTTAATGAAAATCATGGAATTAAAAAAAATATATATATTTAACTCCAGTTTAAATTCAGCTTTCTCAGGCCTATCAGTACTAGGTCCTACGGTTCTCATGAAAGACTTGCTATTGACATTATTAACTTCTATATCAGCCTATTAAATAAAGTCTTCTAAAAAAAAAAGCTAATTCAAAACAATATTGTGTCATGTCCTAATATCTGAAATCACTTTCATTCTCTGTTTTTCACAGATAAAAAAGGACAATCAATAAGAAAGATGCAAGGAAAATGCTAGAAGCAGATCTCATTAAGCAAAAGGGAGGAGAAACCCCAGCCTGAATGAAAATACATCCTCTGACAGTGAACTTCCAATGGAATAGAGCAGTACCACACACAGATAAAGTAATGAATAAACTTATCTTATCTGAGTGGTTTTCATATCTTCACTTGTTTGGTAATTCCTATAGATATGTTTTGATAGCATAGTCACAATAATGTGCTCTCACAGAAGGAAGGAAATAATCTTTCTAGCCCTCTTTGGAATAAAACTGTGTGTGTGTGTGTGAGCATTTAGAGGCAAAGCAGAATTTTATAGTGTTTATTCTGCTATTAAGCTGCATAGAAAAATGCTCATCTAATGTTCCAAGATAATTCAAAAAAGAATATGCCAATATCTGGGGAGAGTTTCTGCACATTGCTTTTTCAGGGCCAGGAAAAAGACTGGATTTTTTTTTGCTGCCATAAGGGCACAAATAGTTTTCTGATGGACTGCTGCATGCCCAAAGGGACACCACTGACTCTGACAGGGTTACTATGAATTAGCAGCAGTGTCGCCTAAAGTAGAAGCTGATTCTTTGGATGTAGATTAGAAGAAAAGAAGCTTATTCAGCCTTCTTGATTCTGGGAGCTCTCAAAATTTTACACAATATTTTTTCTTACAGAAAGCAGGCAGCATCTGGAAAAATGGAGAACTTGAATGTAAGCACTGCAATTAATTTATCAGCAAAACATTTTCTACTCTTAGTTACAGCTTCTAGCACTTAACTCCAGTAAGAACAATACTTCTGCCATAGAGATTCTTGGTATGAAATGAACAAATCAGTGATTCTAGAGGAGCTGGTGCCATAACTGACTTAACAAAATTAGTGCAGCTCTGTGAATGACCACAGTCACCACCATATGTGATGTGGAGTCATGTCTCACTGTGCCTTTGGTGTAAAGACTCCCTGAACTTAAGACATAGATCCAACTCACCCAGCAGTTAAAATATCAACTGTAGGACTAAATATGACATGGACTTTAACTACTTGAAACTCTGCAGAGGTTTTTGATGTGCTATGGGGGATTTTTCTATCTCTTTTCAACCTTGATTCAGATATTCACTATCTGCTACAGGGGAAGTTCACCTTCCATATTGCATATTTTTTGTATGTTTAATGCAGTAATAACCAGATTTATAGTACTTGTGTTCAATTCTTTACTGTTCATTTATACCAAAATCATTTGAATTAATTTCACTTGACTGTGTCATTCTGGGTAACATTTTTTGATGAGTACAGTACAGCTAATATGCAGATGAAATAGCATTATTTTCTACAATAAAGAGCATTAGATGCATTTTTTTATAATCAGTATCTTTTTTTTTTTTTTTTAATGCACAGTAGGTATATTGGTTGTAAAATATGTTATCATGATTCATTCATCACACTTTTTAATACTTGTTTTTTACTGGTAAAAGCAGAAAAAGAAGCTATAGGTCTTTAGTTTTATTTTCTCAAGACTGGACAATATTTTATATATACGAATTCTGAGCAATACTGCAGACACTGGGTTTGCAAGAGGTCAGGTAGCTTCATTTTCTTGTAGTAAAGAAAAACAAGCCAAGTAACACTAATTCCAGATCACCTAGCTAATCAAAGAAATCTCAAATTCAGCTGCAATTAGGATTTATTGCAGTCCTTATTGTAAATTATAATCACAATTAATCCATTATATGTTGTGCAGGATGTTTAGTGAATTTCAAAAGGGCTTTTTCTGTAGCCCAGCATTAATTAAACATTAGTTATGAACACTTAGATACGTGACTGTCAACTTGCCAAGTTTTAGACAACACAACAGACACTAGGTTTTATAGTGCACCAAAACAGCATAATGACAGTCACAATAACAAATGCCACAAAGATAAAGTAGAAGAACAATGCAGAGGTTTATTTCTGTAATGCACAATTCATTTTGTGCCAACTCTGTTTCAAGAATCATTATCTATTCTGCAATTCAGAACTCTTACTGCCAAATACATTATGCTCTTCCCATGCTAAACAAATGTCATTTGCTGAAATTAAAAATAAGTAACCTGGCTTGCGGTGAGCTATTTTGTTAGGCAGGCCAAATGAACACTGATGTGTGTAAGTCCTAATTCTGTAATTGTTAATCATACAAAGGTCATGTGACATCAGGGACAGAAGTGTCTGACTGGTCTAAAAATTATTGTCTGGTATCATTCTGAAAGGTTCTCTGTGGAGTTTTTAATGTAAGCATATGAGAAACTAATATTAGAAACTGTTTTTCCTGTCCACCTATGTAACACTGTCTCAAAAAGAAGTACAAAGGTTTTTTTTCTATTTAGCTATGTAAGTCTGAAAAAATATCATAAAAAGAATTTCTATAATCATCAGTGAGTACAGAACAGGTCCATACTTCAGCTGGTGCCTCCATTATCTCTGTACCTAAGATCTATAAGTTTAGGTCACAGGATTTTGACTTGTCTTTGTATGCTACTCTTATTTATGCTATGATCAGTACTTGGCAGGAAATTCAGAATATAGCACAGTCATTTGTTTGCCTGGCAATGCAGGCAACTAGCAAATCCAAGGCAACTACATAGGATTGTTATACAAACACAAACAAAGAGACGATTTTAGAAGCCTAGTTTTCTTCTGGAAACACAGAATCTCAGATGATTGTTTGAAGTGATTGCTTGATGATTCTTTGACCTGTTGGATCTTGACCTCTGGCATTAAAATAATCCATGGAGAATGAATGAACAAAATGGCAGTTAAGCATAAAGAAGAGGAAATTGAGTAAAGATTATTTTATAATAGTTTTTGGTGCATGAAAAGTTATTGCTTGGTCTTGTCAAATAATTAAACTGCACCAAAGGAAAGGAAATTCAGCTGAGAAATAATTAGAAATAATATAGAAATATAGTATATAATATAGAAATATAGTATAGAAATAATTAACTGATGATAGAGATTTAAATAAAGTTACAGTTCGCATGAGAAGACTGTAGCATCTGAGGGTCTTTAAGAGAAAGCTTCAAATTGCTTCTCCAGAATTCTACACTTGGCGATTCTTGCCTTTGTCAGAATGATTGTTTCAGTGAGTCTTGCAGTGATGTGATGGTAAGAAATTCTTCAGTTATTCCTGTTAAGAATTTTAATTTTGGGACCTCTATCTTCCAGATCTTTGAGCACTGTAACAACGTCTTATAACACAAGTCCTTACAGGCTTTCTTCATGTAAATTCTGTAGTTAACAGATCATTGTTAACATCATGAATCCAAATTATAAAAGTCAATAGTGTTTTTCCAACTGGGAGCTTGGTTATGAAATTGCACAAAGGAATACGCAAGGATGAAAGAGAGTAATCAGTACCATGGCTCTATAGATCAGTTGGCTTGACACAGAGATTATTGCATGCAAAATACATTTGCTTCATAGCCAGTTTAATTTGATTTGATACCCCAGAGAAAAGAAACTCAAGTATACAAATGGATTAACAAATACAGTCTTTCACTTTAATCCTTCAGTGTAATGACCAAAACGTCTGATAAGAAAAATTGATTGGCTGCCAGCTGTGATAAAACACTGTAAATGCAGTCATGAAGTGCGATAATGCTAAAACTGCTTCATTGTAGTTCTGATTTATTGAATTAAAAATATGAATCTGGCAATGAAGCCTCATGCTAAGCATACAAAATACAAATCCCAGTTAAGGTGACTGAATTTCAAGTAGATGTTCTAAGACAACATAAAATAAAATAAAAGCAAAACCAAACAAAAAACCCCCAAACAAACAAATCCCTCAGATCTCATTCCTGACTGTGAGGCTGTGCTATTTTTTCTTCTTTGGCAAAAGCTGCATAGCTGAAAGTCTCATTTTAAGTGTTGTTGTAGGTAATAGTTGTAGGGCTTTTTTTCTAAAACACAGAAGTCACAAAAGGGGACAAGTGCACAGAAATTGTGTTCAGAATAGTAGCAGCCAGACATTTTGATATCATTGACCTGGAATAGCGTGGTAATTGTGGAGTATTAATATAAAACGTAGCATTGTGTTCTGGCATCTGTCATGGTGAGAAAATGCTACAAGAATGCACAAAGGCTTCCATAAGAACTATGATGGATGGACGGAGTCATTCCTGGATGCCGGCCATGGATAGAAGAGAAGGGAAGAAGCAGGAAGGAAGTTGTCTTCTGTGATCTCTGACCCTCCTCTTAGCTTACGTGGATATATGGAATGGAATATCTCTGGCCAATTTTGCTGTCTGTCTAACTCAGCCTCCTACGGGGGGGTCATAGATCTCCCCGTAGTGTCTGAGCCGGCAGAGCAAAGATGTGACCTTGAAGACTCAGCAGTTAAAAAAACATCCCACTGTCTTATCAGCTTTAGCTAGAACACAGTGCTGCTAGCTAAAAGAAAGCTTACTGAAGGAAAAAAAAATCAGTGAAAGGAAAATTGGCTTCATCCTGGCACAAACTGACACACAGGAGGGTTCTGTCTGAACATTATAAAACACTTTTTCACTGTGAAGATGACTGAGCACTGGCACAGGTTGCCTAGGGAGCTTGTGGAGTCTCTGTCCTTAAAGACATTCAGAAGCCATCTGAATGTGGTACTGAGCAACTGGTTTTAGACTGCCCTGTTTGCACAAGTGGCTTGGACCAGATGACCTCGGGAAGTTCTTTCCAATCTCAACCATTCTGTCAATACAATTATATTGAACAAGTAAGTTTTGCTTTTCTGCTAGATAACTTAACTTAACTTCATTCAATTTAATGAGTGTAAAATTTCAAGAAAAGATGACAAACATTATGTTGCGCAGTATTAGATTTCAAAAAGAAACTGGGGGATGGCAGGAAACATATTAGAAAGAAGTCTTTAGAAACAATG
>NW_009953483.1:1045655-1119343 GCF_000747805.2 Chaetura pelagica | reverse complement strand
ATAAGCTCCCTTAACAGAACTCACTGGGACTTTGTACAGAAGTTTTTTTGTCCTAAAAGTTTAAATGTTGCAATTGAACTAGTGATACTTCCACATCACAGATATTTGTCAGTTGCTGAAAGTAATATAGCTGGCTAATGTCAATGTATTTTTGTTTTTGCTGCTGTGTTAAACATTTTGGTGAAAAAGATGTTCATTCATGTCTATCTTTCAGGAGGATTTAGTTCTAAATAGCTAAGCAGTGGGAGTTAAAGATTATGCAAAGCCATTTCAGTGATTTTGGAGAATGTAACTCTACTCCCAGGCAAATTCAAAAGGATTTGTAATGAGCCATCTGTGAAAAGACTGGTTGGGGTTTTTTTTATTATTATTTCTTTTGTCACAGAAGGAAAGCTGAAGCAAACAGTTTTTCCACAGAAAAACAGGTTATCTCTTAGCTTTAACTACTCTTTATCTTAGTTTTTAATACACTACTAGAAAAGAATCTTAACCTCAGAAGCTTAAACAGAAATTAAAGTTTCTATATCTAAAGTAATTTGTATATATATGATTCATATATACATGTATAGGCATTTTAAATCATTATTATGAAGCTAGACAGTTGCTTGGCATGAACTGTGTATTTCAGTAATAACTGTTGTGTACTTAGATTCTTTGAAAAACATACCATAACTTAAATAAATTTTTTTTTAAAGCTGTATTTCAGGTTGTGCCCAGTACAGCAAAGTATATTTTCACCTCTTCCTGTCATTATTCTGTTCTTTTTTATTATTATTATTATTATTTATTTTTTTCAAACCTAAATAAAAGTAACATCTTTACATCTATATCAGGCCTGACACCAAAACAAGAAAATCTTTCAAACTAATCTTGTAAGGTTTTCAGTGTTAACTCCTGTAATTCTTCATGATACTTGTCTCTCAGCTGCTGAAAAATCTGAATGATACCACAATCTCCAAGGGAGATGGTAGATCCTAGGCAATGTATTCAGTTTCCCCTGCTGCTATCTGCCCCATAAAATGAGTCCACATGAGGAAAATAAATAAAATCTTTTGTATGTTATTGTAAAATACTGCCTTTAAGTAGTTGGCTGATAAGAAGTAGATATCAAGAATGCTTTGTAAAATTCCTTGTTGATTCAATTCTCACAGCAATGTGAGAAATTGCAAATCAGTAAGAAAATGTTTGTTGAAGTCTGTATAAACACAGCACTTTACAATATCCCTCATAATAAATCACACTATCATGCCTTTGGGGTTGCTGGCTGCTTCTTGGAGAAGGTGCTGCAAATGAGGAATATCTAATATGTTGGTGCTTATTGCTTTTTGCAAGCAGAATTTTTTATTTCAGTTTTCTAGAAATAGATTTGAAGTGGTAAGAAACAGTGAAATATTAAGGTATTTATAAATGACATTTGCAGAATTAATTTAGATTAATGTGGCTGTTTCACTATCTTCAATAATGCTCCAATATTTAAATATCTTTCTTTAACTAGGGAACACAAGCTTGAACAAATAAAGCCCACTCTTTTGCATAGTTGCGTATTCTTTTTAATCTCTGATTTACAAACTAAATAACTACAAATTTCAGTTAAAACCAAAAATATTTGTTTAAGTTTTTAACAAAATCTTCTGTGAATCCATGATTTTCAGCCTCAGGCCATTTGTTACTAATTACTAATTCTCACCATATCAACAATCTCATCTCAGTCTTTCTTACCGTGCATGGCTCTTGTCTATGGACTTCCTCAATTTCTCAACTTCAAGGGTATCCTCAGAAATTTAAGTTAGGCATATGCAGTGGTACTGTATCAAAACCAGACCTTAGTAATTCTGAATCCCTGGCAGGTGGGTTTCATGTAAACCCCAGTGATATTTTTTGATTTTTACTTGGAAGTACTGTATTTGTCACGTTTTCTCATTCTCATTTATCTGTGCTTTTCCACACAAAGCCCTGAGTTCCTGCAATGCAATACCGAGGCCAGTTCTGATAAACTGTTACCAGGAAACATTTTCCAGCATGACAGGAGAATGTAAACTGCTTTTCTGTTCTAACCTTTGATGAGCTTTCATCTATCCTCACGGACAATGAATGTATCATGTAGGAACAAGACCTTTCAGATGACCGAAGAGGACCTCATTAGTCTGACTGGACAATTTGGGTAACTAAGTCTGGCAGCTTGGTTAAGGGCTGCAGTTACAGAAGCAGTGGCATAAGAAGGAAGTTTAGTCCCTTTTTTATATCTTTCCAAGCCAGATACTACAGGTAGCTTCAGCATAAAAAAATCAAACAATCTCAGAGAAAGAGAAATAGCCCAAATTCTTTTCAGGCATAAATTCATTATATGGAAGCAGAGTTACTGCTTACAATGGAGGAAAAAAACTAATCCTATATCAATTTGAATTACTTCAATGAATGGCATGGTAGTACAGGATTATTTTGTATCTTTACTGTCTATAAATAAGAAGTGGGGAACATAGACAAAGTTACCATGGCACTAATAGACAGAAAAGTAAAATCTGGAGCACATTAGGCATGTGTGTACTGGAAATATGATGTCACTGCAAAATCAAGAATGGCAGCTACCTACTTTTTAGAGGGAGGGAAAAAGAATTATCATGTTTAAGCATGGATGTGTCTATAAAAGCCAGGTCAGAGGTGATGGTTATATGGTGGTAGCAGAAAGAAAAAAAAAAGAACACCTCACTGAAAAGTAAATAAAAATAAAATGTGCTGCTTTTTTATTTTTAAAAATATTAAAGATTTTGGAGTAGAAATACATTTTAGTAAAACTAGTTTAATCGCACAAAATGACTACACTCAACAGTGATAAGGTTATTAAGTTCAATGTCAACATGGTTACAGTCAGATAATTTCACATTGTTGATCCAGTTAACATGTAATTCAGAGAAGATAAAAACCTCTGTAAGTTAATAAATCCCAATTTATAAATTACACATAAAAACCCTATATTTGCAAATAAATACCCAATAGATGATTTAAGGGAATTTAACAATTGTTTAACAAATGTCACAAACACAAATCTGTACTGGACAAATGGAATATAAAAATAGTTTTGTAGATAACATCTGTACTACCCAGAAAATAGATGATATAAGGATGACCCTTCAGATGGGCTTGTTTAATGTATTTTTTTCCCATTGTGTTTAATTAAATAAACTATTATTTCTGTCTCAAAGGTTTTAGGAAATAAATAATGTTTCTTGTAAGAAAATCTCTGAAGACAAAGGTTTTCCACTCACTGTAAAATGTGTCAGAGAGTAATGGTGAATATCTTGTTTGGGGAATATAGAGCTTTCTATTGTGAGTAAACTATCTTCAAGTGATCTTTTTTTTCCTACTCTGTATCATTGATACAGTTTTTGCCTAAAATGAGTTAAAAAAAAATAAAATAGGTTGACTAGATCGAGAAGTTTCAATGTATTATAGGCATTAATTAAGGAAAAATGTGAAATTTGTAGCTTGGTCATTCTTGACTTCACAGTGAAGCAAGAGAACTAGGCACCTACCAGCAAGTGAACTATATTAGGGCTAGACAGAAACAAAATTTAGTTTTTGAAAGTTAAGGCATATGAATCTCACCCTAAATGTATCTTTAAAACAACGTAATTTATTTCCTGTTTCTTGAAATCCCAGTAAGTGAAAACCTATGGTTTAGTACAGGATTTTTTCTTACACAACTCTGCTTGTGAAACCCCCAGTAACTCCTTTACTCTGAGTAATTCAGAAGGGAGAGACTTAATTGCATTTCATAAGCACTTTTTTATTTTTTATTTTCCTGTATTATAGTTGCAGAAATTACCTCCTGAAGTATCAGCACAGGAGGACCAGACTTCTCTCCAACAGTATGTGCTGGCCTAGGCTATTTTGTGTGATGCAGGCTGCTTTTTGCTTAGTCCTCTGTTGGTGCGGAGGCATCCAGCGAGGGAAGAATGCAAAACAACCAATATGATTGATAAAGCAAACTTCTACTTTTATTAGAAATGACAGGCACTTATATACTTTCATCCCGAGTTGTACATGTCCAGAACTACACTTATGATTGGTCAGTTGTACTAAAGCCTGCCACAATCTGAACAGTGACTGGCTCCTAGGTTCAGGTATGCACATGCTCAGTCAGAACTCTCCACCCAGGAATATTTACACATGATATTTTTACAGGAAGGTAAATGATTATTGATCTCAATGTGCTGATTTGGATTTCTGGTACTACTAATGAAAAAGTGTTGTATTGATTTCTTTAGCTATATGTAATGGCTGGATCTGTTCTGTATGTAAATAATGTCCACATTTGCATTTTAACAACTTCACATCTAAAGACAGCATACTGTGTTTATGAGGATGATTTCTTACACACTTACCTGTACGTACCTTACACATCTCTCAGCCTTAAAGCTTCTTTACTCATAATTTCTTGGACACATGCTATTTCAGATTCGTCAGCTCCCTTTTTGTGGTTAGTGTTAGATTGCTATCAGCAAGTTTATCAGTCAATAAGGTGCTTGGATACACAGCACGTTTCCATTTGTCATCATGGTTGTCCTGCATTTCTCCATATTTAACCAGCAGGTAGAATTAAGAGGAGAAATTAATGAACTGAGGAGCTGAATGAAGGCTAAAATGATACTTTGATCTGTACTGTATATTGATTTGCTTTGCTGATACAGAAAGGTCTCCATGAAATCTTTCATCTTCACTGTTTAGATGTAACAGTTCAAACCTACAGTATAATTGTGCATATTAAAGGCGCAGATGAATTCAACCATATCATGTGAATATCAGTAACACAAGATGAATGCACAGAACCCAACTTCCAGTTTTCATTTCAAAAGCCATCTGGGAAAAGCTCTACTAAACTTCCAGAAAAAAAAACCCAGATTCAAATTCTTCTAGCTACCTAAAATATCAGTTGCCACCAGCTCCATATTTAAACATCAACATTTAGGAATAAGCAGTCACTTTAGTGGTTGACCACACAATTTGCATTTTCCATATCCAATTAACTCTCAAACTGAAGATTATTGAAATTAATTTTCTTCTGCAGGAGATTCCAAAATTTGGCAAAATACTTATATACGTGGTTGGGATTTGGGGGAGGTGTGAAGTCAACCTGAAGTAATTAATGAAAAAAAAAAATAAATTAAAATTTCTGAAAAAGCCAAGATTTAAAATGAATAAAAATTGCTCTGAAATACTGTGGTTCGGATTCCAGTGTCAGAGCCTTTTTGCTTAATTCTTTATGCTTCCTCTTCAGCCAATTTGGGAGTGCAGAAACTATGGGCATTCAGAAATTTCAGACCTTTGACCAAGAGAGAGTGTTTCTAGGTTTTCCAAGACTGGAATGTTAATGCTATAGGTCCCATTTCCACACTAAGGAAACTGCAAACTTTGGAACTGGGGGCTAGGATAAACAACACTACTGGATTCTCTGTTTCAGAGCTGTCTTCCAGCGTATGTTCAAAAACTGCTAGGCTCCATGAGATGCAGTCATTCCAAAGATCCTAGATTCGGCCACAAAAAGCTACCATGTTCTGGAACCTAAAAAAAATATTACTTGTAACAAAAAGTTTGTTGTGTGAGGAGTGTTGATCAAAACTGTTTGGCTTAGGTTAGGCATCCCAGCAAGTTATGCTAGCTCCAATAGGTGATCTTCTAACAACTCCTTACAGGCCTTATGTATATAAAGGGGAGTCTGAAGGCTCCAATAACTCAGGTGAGTGGTATATACAGAGTTAAATATGTGAAAGTCAATGATACAATGATGGGTGTTTGAAAGAAATTACCAAATTAATTGATTTACCCACAAAATCACAGAATCATGGAATGCTAGGCTGGAAGGGACCTCAAGGATCATCTGGTCCAACCTTTCTAGTAATACTATAGTTTATATGAGATGGCTCAGCTCCCTGTCAGGCTGACACTTAAAACTGTCCAACATGGGGGAACCTACTGCTTCCTTTGGGAGACTATTCCAACGTTAGACTATCCTCATGATGAAAAAGGTACCCCTTGTGTCCAATTGGAATCTCCCCAGAAACAACTTGTGCCCATTACCCCTTGCCTTTTCCATGTGACTCCTTGTAAACAGGGAGTCTCCATCTTCTTGGTAGCCACCCTTGGTGGCCACCTTTGGAGTACTGGAAAATTGTAATAAGGTCGCCTCTAAGCCTCCTTTTCTCAAGGCTGAACAAACCCAATTTTTTCAGCCTCTCCTCCTATGACAGGTCCTCTAGTCCTCTGATCATCCTTGTGGCCCTTCTCTGGACCCTCTCCAGCCTGTCCATATCCTTTTGTGGAGCAGGGACCAAAACTGAACTCAATACTCCAGGTGTGGTCTGACAAGTGCCAAGTAGAGCGGGATGATGACTTCTTTATCTCTGCTGATGATGCCCTTGTTGATGCAGCCCAGCATCCTGCCAGCTTTCTTTGCTGCTGCACTGCACTGTTCACTCATTTTGAGCCTGTTATCCACCAAGACCCCCAGGTCCCTTTCTACAGGGCTGCTGTCCAGCCAGATGGATCCCAGTTTTAACTGCACTCCTGGGTTATGTGTTCTCAGTTGCAAGAGCTTACACTTCTCCCCACTGAACTTCATAAGGTTCCTGCTAGCCCACTCCTCTTGCCTGTCTAGGTCATCCTGGAGGGTGGCTCTCCTTTCTGGAGTGTCAGCTTCTCAGGTCCTCTTGGTGCTGTTAGCAAACTTCATCAGGGTGCTCTTGATCCCAACATCCTGGTCACTTATGTAGATGTTAAACAGCATTTGGCCAAATATCAATCCCTTGGAGACCCCACTTGTGACTGGTTGCCAGTTATTGTACACCTAACAGCTGTATCCATGAGTGGGAATGACCTCTTCAGAAGAATCTGATTTTATATCAAAATGGTACCAGCTTCTTAACCATTATTGGTTTTGCATGATAACTTTTGCTGAACAGCATTTGTCAAATATCCATATAGGATACAATCCTACAGTGAAACGGAGACAAAGTAGATGACAACTGGGGTCTTTTTTGGTTTCTAAATTTTAGAGTTGTGAACAACTCTATAGCAGTGATGAGCATTGACATAATCTGGAGTTCATTATCAGAAAAAGAAGAATAAAGTTAGATGAAAAGTCATCCTGTTTCAGTGAAAACTAAATGTAGATAGAAGAAAACTTCAGTAAAAAACTGGGTATGAAATGCTCTAGTCTTTCTGTAATCAGTAGAAACTTTGCTTTTAGAAGTCTAAAATCCAGAGATTGTTCTAGTGTTTTATGGATTAAAGGGTCAAACACTAAACCTCCTGCTTTTGATGGAGGATTCAATCCCAGTCAGCACAAAGGGCAGGTATGGAAGAGAAATGTTCTTGTCTCACGTTTTTCCACTCTAACCAGCAGCACACGAAGTGTAAAGATGATGGAAAAATATGCTTAATTTTGCTCTAGCTCCTATATAACAAAGAAGTTGCTAATAAAATTGTGAAAATCAGATTGCCATGGCTTTTCTACATGAAGGGCATTAAAATAGGCTAGAAAAACTTTTGTGAAGTGTTCTCTGAATGTATAAACTTTAGGAGATCATAAAGATGTTTTCAAAACCTCATTTTTAGCACTTATAATAAAAAATCATTTTGCATACACTTCCATAAAGCATTTGTATAGTTTTATTCAGACATAGACTAAATCAATCAGACCTATTTTGAAGTTAGCAGCCCTAGGTTACTACAGTAAATAGCATTAAATTTTGTATCCATCTCATAGAGTGAATTGGTTCTGCAATGCTGTCATTATCTGAAGAGACACAAAGCATCCAAATGAGGAATATGCTTTTCATTTGTGTGCATGAAATAAGTACAGTGTCTGAAAGAACCTGATGATTATATCACCTGTGGTAATGAAAGAACTCACAACTTGAGAAAATTACTCCATTATCTATCCAGTTCATTTCAAGAAACTTCATCTCTCTCTGCCTTTTGTGGTGATATTTTAATGCAGAAATGAATGCTTGTAAATCAAGAGATTTAGCTTTTAAAATTACTATGCATATTTCATTTGCATTTAAATTAAAATGCAAACTTTTGCTGTGTTGCATGTAGCACACAAAGTAGTTGAGTTTTGAAGGTTCAACCTCCCCCCAGCTTTAACTACAGTTACTGAAGTGATGCTGCAACATCTATGAGAAAGTACTTGGCAAGCAACAAAAGCTACGATTTGTGAAGGACACTGATAAGGGATGGTTTAATGATAGATTATTCGATCAGAAGAATTAGAAAGAAAAAAAAAATGTTAATTGAGCTCTAAGCAACATTTCCAGTGAAATAATTAGATTTTCAAAGAACAGTAAAAAATAAGTATGATCAAACACAATGGTGCTTGATTATGACAACAAAGAGGTTTCCCTTTAGTCAAGGCACTGTTTTTGGCCTTGTGTAGAAGTAAATGTTAGAGGTGACAGAATCAGAATGTGGATCGTAACTATGGATCATTAATAACCTGATGTGATGAGGTTTTAGCCTCACACTTATAAATTTTTTTTTATATAATAATACATATATAACCATACAAACAGCAGGTACATAGAATCATAGAATAGTTGGGGTTGGAAAGCACCTTCAAAGATCCAACTCTCCTGCATGGGCAGGGACACGTCTCACTAGACCCGGTTACTCAAAGCCCCATCCAACCTGGGCTGCAACACTTCCAGGGATGGGGCATCTACAGCTTTCCTGAGGAACCTGTACCAGTGACTCATCACCCTCACACTAAAGAATTTATTCCTAATGTCTAACCTAAATATCCCCTCTTTAAGTTTTAATCCATTACCCCTTGTCCTATCACTAGATGCCTTTCTAAGAAGCACCTCCACAGCTTTGGCAGGTCACAGTGGCCTTGACCTGCCAATCAACACTCACATACTAGGAACGGAACATATTTTTGAACACATCTCATTGTAGATTCCTAAGAAAGATACAGAATTTCTGAATTGTCATTTTCTCTGGAATAAAAATACAAAGGAGTCATTTATTTTGATTTGGAGAAAGGGAGCTGAAAGAAAGTTCTTTCCCAAGTATCATATTGTGTGATTACATTTGTCATGGAGAGAAAAAAAAATATCTGTATGACTTTTCCTTGAAATGCTGACATCAGTTGACACTCTAAAATGCTTTTAACTAGTGTGTAACAATTAAATAGCCAATTCTTCTGTTTTAATGCAGAAACGAAACACATTTCTTGAAAAATGTCAGTTGAAAAACGTCATTTCCTTTTTTAAACTTGGTTTCATGTCTCAGTGAAATCCTATTTTTTTAGTCCATTTGTTGAGGTTAATAGATTGGATCCCTGTCCATTTCTACAAACATCAAAACATACAGAAAAAAAAAAAAAGGCAAACTAGTGTCTTAATTTCCTGAATTCCAACCATTTGGTGATTTTTACTGGTTCACTAATGAAAGTAGGTTCAGTAGTGTTTGCTCTCACTATAATTTCTACTCTATGACCTTGGGAGCATTTCCGTGTTGACAGGTGTTCCATTGCAATATTTAGGCATGGGAAACAAAGAGGAGAAATTAGAGATCTGTGTGCAGCTACAGTGCTGTGATCTTACTGGATCTCTCAGTGAGAGATCCACATGAGAGAGGTGGATGGATAGGTCACAGAAATTGAGAGATTCAGTAGATAGATCCAGGCTTTTTAGGAAGGACGGACCAGAGATGTGAGGAAGGAGGGTTGCCCTTTATGTGAGAGAGCAGCAAGTTCTAGACTTTTGTGGTGACGGAAAAAATACTGAAAAGCTGGAAACTTTCATTACATATTCAAAATTTTTCAGTGCCTTTCTCTGCTCATCCAGCAGATTATCACTTTTTCCTCCTTCAACTGTCAAGCCTCAGCACTTCTGAAGAAGATACAGAGCTCATGGTTTTGTCTCTGAAGGGTTCCTTTTTATCTCAGAGGCAAACAAAATGTAAATTGCATACATGCTTTCTCTACCTACATGACGTGCTAGTTGTTTTTGACTGGTTGAGCATCATAACATATTCTGCCCTCCTGACCATACAGTACACTGGTTTCTGTGCAGAATCATCAGTTTTATAACTTAAGATAAAGTGAAACATTATTTAAACATAATCATTGAAATTGTAAAGAATTATGTGTTTAGGTGTCACAGATACTAATTTCAGTGAGTTTCACAATAGATTTTTTATGGATCCAGTTACTGGCTCTATTAATCAGGTTATGTGGTAAGAATTTCAGGTTCCCTACAGAACAATGTAGGAAAATATTTGAAAATTTTGAAAATACGACAGTTTTGGAAGACATAATTAGTAACTGTCAAAGCCTTCAGCTTTATATATGGGACTCTACCACCAAGGTGTATTGCATTGACTCCTTGAATGAGTTCTCAACTGCTTGCTCTCAGTGCAAGAGGAGTGCTCAGAAGCACTACATTGCTTTTTTTTTTTTTTTTTTCATATTGGATGCACAGTTTGGCAGTTTAACCCAAGCTATGTGTGGCTATTGCATATCTTAGTAAGCCGTTCATCATAATATCCACCTTCGTGCTAATCTTGTCACTATTTTCCAAGATCATGAGCCATTTCAGAACTGCAAAATGTTGTATCTGTTTCCAAACAGGCCATTTAAATTCAGCTTCATTCTGTTTTGAAAAACAGGTTGGACAGAAAGCATTAAAGTGTCAGAGATTTACCAGACTTAATGTTTTCCTGTCATTGAATGGTGAGCACTCTCTATCATGTACGAGTAATTGCATCTGCTTGCAAATACTGATCTAAAATGTTCTGCTCTTGAATTATTTCTTTCAAAGTTGAAGGACAGACTTTTTTCTTCCTTACTGCCTGATTTAGCAGCTAGGGAGTATTACTATCATGTAACTCCCCAAATATGCTTTTTATTTCTATAGAGACGCCCTTTCTCTCACCACAACTTTTGAGTATATGCATGCAATAGACTTGAAGCTTACAACCTAGAAGGAAAAAAAAAAAAAAAGAAAAGGAAAAAAAAAAAAAAGAAAAGGAAAAAAAAAAGGACTTTTGTTTGGATAATTGTAGCAGCAGAAAAACCATTTATGCAGACAGGTAGATGTATAAATCTTAGTTCACACCAGCTGTTTCATTTTCCTCACATTCTTTGATCAATCTGTTCATAAGTAGGACTGCTGCATCATCTCTAATTCCTGATAGACTAATTCTTTCCAGTGTGCATGGAACTGTTTCTCTTCCTTAAATGAAAGATTTGGGACACATGATTGAAATGCTTTTTCCTATTTATGTGCCTTTTATACTTGTGAATGTCACTAAGCTAGGTATTTTGCAGCTATTGAAAAAAAAAAAGATAAAAACTTGCTATCATATTGATAGGGATTTAAGATTAGAATGAAACATGGGACCACTAAATTCAGTCTTCTACCACCACAGAGCCCTGTGGAAGGTCCATAGTTCCCAGAACATAAATTCTACATGTCCCTACACATTACCTGCCTGACAGCATGGACATTACTGCTAGTACTCATTACAGAGTCGCAACCATGCTGAGTTGAGTTAGATCTCAGATACGTTATTCAGTTCAGCTGAGCTCTGCTAGCTCAGTAGCATAGGTTGACCTGCCATAAATATGAAGACATAAATCTTAGTTAAAGAAGTTTAGAGGGAAATGGTAACCCTGCATCTGCAGTGATGGAATGGAGGGCATGCAGCATGTCACCTTCCTCCAGGGGACACAGTAACTCTCTGAGTTGTGGTAAATGGATTATACATCTGAGGCTAATGAGGAGTCCTCAAGTATTTCAGCTGCTCTGATTTTACTGCAGTATTCACAAAGTTATTGCTTTGGGAAATATACAGTGCTGATGACACAACAACTGAAAATTGAGAGAAAACACCTGCTGTTATCAAAATGCGTCTCAAATAACACGTCAGTGTTTTACAACAGAGCACATCAAAGATACTCCATGCTGACTGCAAAAAAAACTGTGTGACAGACAGGAATGGCAACTTGAGATGTCTGACTGTGCTTTAAAGCACAGTCCAAAGCTAAATGATATTTACGATATAGGCAACTAACTTTTTATATAAAATGATCTGCATCGTAAAAGTCTGTATGCAAATAGACAGCAACCAAGCAGTCAAAAATACAGTCTAGGTTTTTGAGGGATTCTAATTGAGTCACCCATATAAATGAGGAGAGTTTGCAACTTCCTGCAAAATTCAGTGACTAGAAGAGTCCTAACTCCCCTAGGACTCTGAAAATTTAGATTAGTATTAATTTCTTGTGGAAGGAAATATTTAAATATGTATTTGTTTTGTCCATTGAAATCTGAATAGTGAATAGCTTTCTGACAGAAGCCATTAGACCATTTACTTGTTTTAATGCTCTGCTGGCTAATATTACAAGTAGTGTTGCATCTGGAATACTAATAGGATCATTCCAGGTTAATTTGGGTCTTTATTAGGTTATGCTATACCTTTGCAGTGTATCAGTCATTACTTATCTTGTACACCATGAGTCAGCTGCTGAGCAAAAGAGAACAACTGAAAAATTAATATAGGTCATTACTTGTGAAAAACAAGACTGATTTATTGTTGGTAATAATTGACTACTCCATCTTCACAAATGGTGAAGACTGCTGCATGGTAATGTCAAACCCCATGTTTTCAAGAATTCCTAACAATGAAGTGCCTTAACTCTTTGCTTTTGAACCTGCTGCTGGGGATCTTCAAAATTTCTTTGTAAATTTCATTGTTCATCAAGTGACACTCAAGCTAGGATTCACAGAGGTTTGCACTGAAGATACAAACCACCTAAATTACATCTCAGGAAAATGTACTACTTTTTTTTTTTTTACTTTTTTTTTTTTTTTTTTTTTAAACTTGTACAATAAGGCCTGAAAAATATGCATTTTGTTCCAGTTCAGTGTCCTACCTAGTATGGAGGTAATTAATTGGATACAAGAGATTAATAACTTTCATGCTAATGTTTATTTTTTGGTGTGCATATTACTGTATTTCATATTAACAAGTTTTATATTTTGCTCACATATTGTTAAAAATTTCATAATCACCATTGCCCTCATTTCAGTGGGAACCTGGAATAAATCACAGACATTAAATCCAGAAGCAGGTATAGCAACTAGAATATTTTTAAGAAACAAAAGGATTTTTAAACAAATTACTTGTGGAATGTTAAATTAAATTATAGTGAGTACCAATACAAAAAACTGTATATGAGTATCTATTCTTCTATCACAGTCATAATTAAGATTATATATAGACATGCAAGAGTAACCATACCTAGACTACATTATTCTTTCCAACATCATTACTTAGGACAGAAATCCACCTGTGTTACAACAGTAATAGAAGAATTGTAAATCCCTTTTTCATTTCCTTGAAGCAGCAGGTTTTTTTAGATCCAGCTGAAAAACACTCAAGCCTTTTGAGGGGAAAAAGGTGCAGAGATCTTAGCATTTCATAGTGACTCAGGTGATTATCTTGGCTAATAAAATACATAATACTTTTAGAGTATAATATTCATCTCAATAAGAAACACTAAGCTCACCTAAAAGCATTTTGCATTATTATTATGACCACAACTAGTTGTAAATGGCATTCATCAACACTACTCAAATGAGTACTCTTAAGGGAGTATGCCACTAAAGCAGTAATGTCAGTTAATTAATAGAAATAGACACAGTATATTCTTGTGGACATTCATCAAACTATTATTCTATTTATTACAGTTTCACTGATAATTACTAGAACATAGTGACACACCACAAAACACGCTGTCGTGGTTTTGGGCCCAACACGACAACAAAGGAACAGCCCCATGGCCGCTCACTCAGCTGCCTCCAACACACACACTCTCTGGGATGAGGAGCTCATGGGTCAAGACAAAGGACAAGGACAATCTTCACCGATTAAGGTCCTGGGCAAAACAGACTCAACTTGAGGAAAAAAGAATAATTTAATTTCACACTAATCAAACACACACAGGACACAGACAACACAAAGAGCAGGGCTTGCATGTGTTACCCCACCCCTCCCTTCTTCCCGGGCCCAAATCTCTTTGTTCCTGGTTTCTCTCCCTCCTTCCCCCCAGCGGCACAGGGGGACAGGGGATGGGGTTTAGAGTCAGTTCACAGGCTGGTGGTTCCTGCCACTCCTTCCTCCTCAGGAAGGATTCCTTACAGTCCTTCCCTGCTTTCCCACAGGGTCCCTCCCATGGGAGAGAGTCCTCCATGAATCTCTCCTTCATGAGTCCTTCCCACGAGGCCCAGAGCTGCCCCAGCCTGGGCTTCCCACAGAGTCATGGGTGCTTTGGGAACAGCCACCTCCCCTGGCATTGGGGTCTTCCAAAGCTGCGCAATCAGAGTCCACAGGTAGCAAATCCACTGGCCACAAAATCCAAGTCCCGTGGTCAAGTTCACCCCTCCTGGTGCCTTCAGGCAATATTCCACCACATTCCTCCATGAGTGCAGGGTGGCAGCTGCCATCTTGCCATGGGTTGCAGGGAAATTTCTGCTTGGGCACCTTCTTCCCCTTCTTCCTCACCAACCACCAGCACCACTACACTGCTTCAGCAGGGCTCTTCTCTCCTAAGTGTTTCTCTGTTCAGGTGTTATGTTAATTCCTGCATATGTTAATCACTGAGGTGCATCTATTGTCCCTCTAATGGCTCCTCGGCTGAGTCTGGAACAGGGGGATCTTCTCAGATTCTGACAGGAGCCAGTCCTGGGGCCCTTCCCCTCTTACCAAAAAACCCACCTAACTAAATCATAACATATGCAAATATTAATACAAGTAATTTTAGGAAGCCTGGCTGTTGTTATTGCTTTACTTGTAGAATAAATTAATTTCCTGAGCAATTTTTCAGTTATTTTGAAAATAAGTTGTATTTTATAATGGTCTTTCTCATAGAAGCCATTGCAGTAGAAGCAGAGATTCAAAGATGTCAGCCATATGCTTAGGAAAAGATATTTTAGTAAACACTGGCAGTCATTATTTACAACATTATAGATTCTCTAAAGCTTTAAACTCCCACTTGAATTGCTATGCAAAAGTTTAAGTGATTACAAGCTGCTAAAAGACAAGCATCTCATTCTTTTTGTGATGTTTGAGGCTTAAAAACCTGCAAGAAATTTTATGAATGAAAAAAATATTGATCAACACCAAATAGGTGTTTCATAGTAAGGAATTTCTCAGAATTTTGTATTCTACTTATCTTACCTTTTATCTTATTTTTTTTGAAGAAAAAAAAAGGAAAAAAACCCCACAAATAAAATCTTTATCCATAATTATTTCAGCTCATGAATAAGGGAAACTCTCCTACTAAATAGTAGTGATGGACAGAATAAAAGTAGTTATCAATTGTATTTCTGCCTTTGTAATGTTTATTTTAGAGGGAATGAGCCACTGAGCTACTTTGTGATGTAAGACACAGTCTGCTTCCTCTTCAGAATAACATCCACCTGAAATCTTTAGTCATTCGCAAAGTAAGTAATGTCATAATATCTTAAGAATGCAAGAGGGAGGAAATCTTAGAGAAAGCAGCAGGATGACTGGAGAAACTGAAAAACTCACTTTCAGGGAAAAACTTGCGAAGCTTAGTATACCTACAGAAGGTATTAGAGAAGTTGTATTTGTGAAGAATCTCAGACATAAAAAACAAACCTGAGAAAAGAATAGAGATCAGGAGAAGGAACATAACCAGATATTGATTCTATCTCCTATTGAAAGGTCTTCTTAATTTCGAGCACTACTTTGCTGAAAGCTTATGCACAGTAGGTTAATTTCTGGACTTTTTCCTCATGGTTTTATATCCTTAAGTTTTTTAGCAGCAATTTACTATTCTAAAGGAAATTAGCTCTACACTGGCAGCACTCTTCAAATAAGAAATCAATAATAATTACATTTCACATCAAAAGAATAAGATTGACAACTGTTAAAACTTTTCATTTGCCAGAATATGAATAATGTTACAGTAAAAAAAAAAATTCAGCTTCAAATATAGTAGTTTAATTCTAATTTGTTGAAACTGGGAGGCCATACAGTAGACTTGGTATAATTTACCTGTTATTCTTGTTATTGGGATGAATAAATATAACTAAGAACATCTATGTTAAATCACTTAAAAAATATGAGGAGAAACCCTGGATGCTGGTAGTTTGCTGCAGAAACTGTAAGGGAACTTCTGGCAAATGACTCACAATTTCAGTCAACTTTGTAATCGGCTTCAGCCAGAAGAAGTGATTTATGATGTTTGATACCATCTGCCAGCATAATGAAACTGCCTTTATCCATCCTTCAAGCAGAAGAAATTGTTAACCTAAATTATTTCCCTGACAGAAAGGAGGGCATGAAGAATATCTAAGTGTCATAGCACTCTCAGCATGCAAGAGGAATCAATGCAGACAGGTAGAGGCAAAATACTACCAAAGACAGACAAGGAAGAAAAATGTAACCCATAGTATTTCCTTATGCATATGGACTTTCATAATGGGAGCAAGCATCAACTCAATATCATCAAGGTAATGAATAATAATAAAAGGGAAAGACAGAACAGGAAACACACAAAACTGCTGGTATGTGGACTGAGAAGAGAGTAAGAGTAGAAGGCAGCTAAAGATCCTCACACAGGCGAAATACCAGAAATAGTGATGAGGAGTTGGTTCTGGAAAGTGCACAAAGCCCATAGTAATGAAAGGTATGGCAGTGATGGTAAAGAGAGCAGGATATTGCTCAGGCAGAGTAAATAAGAATGGGAATGAGAAACTATGGAAAGCAGTCAGAAACCTGGAATTGCAGCCTATTCCTAGTTGACAAGGATGTGTATTCAGAAAGTGTGTGAGAAATTTATTTTAAGCCTCTGATATGAGTGGTATGATCTGCCGATCACAGCAGTAATGTGAGCCTGGCTTCTGTGCAGTGGTCTCCAGAACAGAGAAACACTTTATCAGCACTCATACTCTTCTGAAATCTTGACTCTACTGTACTCCGGGGCTGCTGGAATGTGTAATTTTTCCAACCTGAATATTTTATTATGTTGACTGAAGAAATTAATATGTTTAGCTACGTGTTCCTTGTCCTGGTTTGAGCCAGGATGAAGCCAATTTTCCTTTTACTGATTTTTTTTTCCTTTTTGTTTTTTTTTTTTTTCCTTCAGTAAGCTTTCTTTTAACGAGTAGCAGAGTGTTCCAATTCAGACTGATAATGGTGGAATGTTTTTCTAACTGCTGGCTTTTCAAAGTCACACTTTTACTCTGCCAGCTCAGATACTATGGGGAGATCTCTGACCCCCACATAGGAGGCTGAATTAGAGAGACAGCAAAATTGCCCAGAGATATTCTATTCCATATAACTACGTAAGCTTAGAGGAAGGTCAGAAGGTTACAGAAGACAACCTCCTTCCTGCTTCTTCTTCCCTTCTCTTCTGTCCATGGCCGGCATCCAGGAATGACTCCGTCTATCCATCACCATCAACCTCCAGACTTGAGTTCTCCTGACCCTCATCACTCTGTGCTTTCTTCAGCAGCAGTCTGGAACTTTTCAGGACTGTTGGCAGCTCAGGAGATGCTGTGGGAGTTGCTGGGGGCGGGGGAAGGCAAGAGGCTTTTACACATATCTGAACATATTTGTATATAATTGTATAGATTTTATTTTATCATTGGTGTTTAATTAAAGCTGTGTAGTTTAGTGTTCAATCCAGCCAAGTCTCTCTTTTTTTCTCCCTCTCTCCTTTCCTACTTGGGTGGGAGGGGAAGGGGATCAAGAGCATTGTTGTGAAACTGACTCAAATGGTGACATTTCTGAAAGCAATAAACTGTTTTTCAGGAGTAGAATGGTAGCAATAAATATAATAACCTGCTTATATCACTGGTTTTAAAAGAGGATTAGAGTTTTATAGAACTGAGGGATCCGACCATCATCTCCAGTCAAGGACTATAAGGAAGCCAGATGTGCAAAAAGCACCCTCAATAAGAATACAGGTCACTTAGCAGTTTTAAATGTAAGGTAAACACTGTGATCCTGAAAGAAAGAAAAAAAGCTTGGAAGTGCAACTTAGTCAGATGAGAGGTAATTTTTTTCAAAATTACAATGACAAAAACACATTGTACATAGTATAAAAGAAAATTAGCTTTGATTATTTCCATCTTTCTTGGATAGATATTGTATTTCAACACAAGACAGTTGTAAAAATGAACACAATGTTCCTATCCCCCTAACTCAGCTGCTGATTTTTTTCCTCCTTTAGTGGCTGCTTGAGAATTTTCTTTAAAATGGAAGTGATGAAGGTAAGAGAGACTTATTACACCATCAGTTTTAAGTCTCCACTTCAAGGGTGACGTCTGCTTAAAATAAATGAACAAGTGGTAGGGAACAGCTTACTGTATGTCCATTGGAATCTAGCTTGATGTTTTCTGCAGAGTGGTCATTTGAACTCCAGTCTATGCTGGAAAATTTATCACTTTGTTTTGGATCACTGCAGCAGCATTTTGGTAGCAGGACCATGGCCACAGGGGTGGCTCGTGTGAGAAGCTTCCAGAAGCTCCCCCAGGCTCCAAAAAACGGACCTGCCTCTGGCTAAGGCCAAACCCATCAGCTATGGTGGATGAACCTCTGCAGTTAACATCTTCAGGAAGGGGAAAATGAAACCTGCAGGGGAGAGGAGAGGGGAAGGTAAGAACAACACCTGAGATACCAACAACACCAGAGATACCAAGGTCAGTGAGGAGAGAGGGGGAGAAGCTGCCTAAGCAGAGACACCCCTGAAGCCCACAGAGGTGCATGGAGGAGCAGCCATTGAAGGATCATGTTGGAGCAGATGTAGACCTGCAGTCATGGAGGACCCCAGCACAGGGGAGGTGACGGTTCCTGAAGCAGGCCATGACTTTGTGGGAAGCCTGCACTGGAGAAGTCCCTTCTTGATGGACCGCACCTCGTGGGAGTGACTTGTGGTGGAGGGTTCTGTGAACGACTCTATCCCATGGGAGGGAACATGTTGGAACAGGGGAAGACTGTGAGGAGTCCTCCCCCCATGAGGAGGAATGAGTGGCAGAAAACAACACGTGACAAACTGACCATAGACCCCATTCCTTGTCCCCCTGTGCCACTGGGGGAAAAGAGGTACAGAAATAGGGAGCAAAGTAATTTCGGCCTGGGAAGAAGGGAGGGGCAGGTGTTTAACATCTGGTTTTGTTTTCTCTTTGTCATGTTCTGATTTGATTGGTGACAAATTAAATTGATTTTTTTTCCTCAAGTTAAGCCTGTTTTACCTGTGACCATAACTGCTGGATGAACCTTCCCTGTCTTGAGCCACAGCTGGATTTTCTCCTTCCCATCCCACAGTGGGGGGAGGAGTAAGTGAGTGACTACATGGTTCTTTGTTGTTGGCTGGGCCTAAACCATGACACTGTTGCTTTCAGTGGATATCAGCAATATGTGATGCTGAACTACTTGAAACACCAATAGGAAAAGGCTTCAGTTGTATTCAGTGCTATTTCAGAGATCATAGCTGAACATTATGCTGACTCTAACTAAACAGCTTTAAGCAGCTTTCATACATTTGCAGCATTCTTAACATCTAGAAAATACTAATTAATAAAATAGAATCTGTTTCAGGAAATAACCACAGTCATATTTAACTTCATATTTATGAAAGAATTTGAAATGGCTGTTGCTTAAAATGAGTTTCCATAACAAACAAGGTGAAGGCCAACAGCTTAGATCTGTGATTTTCCTATAGTTGACTGCATGGTTAGGTATTTCTTGCTTGTTTTACAGACCATTTTCACACATGTATATACACACCACAGAACTTACACAGACTGCAACTCACCTTGTAAAACTATTTTTTCAAATACCACATTTTTCCAAATAAAGCTTGCATACTGGGTTTCTTGGAATGTATTTGCTTGTTTTCTTCCATTCTTGTTCTGAATATGGTTTAGAGCTGTTCTGGTGGAAAGATGAGGGAAAGAAAGTGAATATGTCTCTACCTTTTAATTCTCATGGACAGATCCAGAGAGAGAGAAGAGAGGGTAATATTCACAGGATTTATGACTATCCAATGCTGATGAGCATTATTGAATCAGAAAGTTCACAAACTGCATGTTTCAAGAAAGATTTAGAGAAATATTTTTATAATACTATGAACACTTAAAATTTAGACTACAGAAATGCAGTTATTATAGGACTCATTCCAACTGCATGGTTTTGGTTGATTTATTTATCTTAAAAGAAATGACAGAATCCAAACCCATTGTGCAATTTTGATGTAATTGGGGTATTCTCTTATGCCTATGACAGTTTTATCTAAGCTACTAGAATATACATCAAACTTTTAAGATAAGATTCTGCCTCTGCTAGAAGAGTATATTGAAGTTCAACATCATGTCATAAAGGTCTTCACGAGCTAAATTACTATGTCCTAAATCTTTACTACAGCTAACTCAGAAAAAAAGACAGTGCAGGAGTTTTCGTGCCTGTTTTTTTTGATATTGTGCTAATAATTTAGTAAAGAAAGTGCAGGTTATCAACTTCTGCCAGATGAAAACATATGATATAAATGATACTACAGCAGCTATATAAGAATGTAGACAATGAAGACTGAGGGCCAGTGAGGGACACTGTTAAGATGTAGCCATAAATATCACAAGGCCAGGAGAAAATGAAAAAAAACCACCCAAATCAAATGCTTGTAAATAGGGAAAACTGACATGTTGGAATCAGTTAGCAACTGTCTTTGAGTTGTACTCATCAGCTCTTTCACACATGAAAAGAACAGAAGATTAATATGTTGAAGAAAAACACATGCAAACTGGAGAGAAAGCCTTCATTTGAAATTACTATGCTTAAGGAAGTGTACTAATTGCTCAAGATGGTAGAAAGAACTGAATAAACTTTGGAACCTTCTGTATGTATTTTAAAGGATTTTTTCAGATATTTTGGAAAACAGGATTTTTAATTCAGTGAGAACTTGATCAGTTTGAAATATCAAGATGCACATTTCAGTTTAAGGTAGTTATCATTAGGTCACTGTATAAATTTGAATTAGCTGCCTTTGAAATTAATTCACATAAAAGTAAACATCATATCTATGTTTACATGAGGGGAAACATAGATTCACAGACTTTTAAGATTTAAAATTTCTAGGGGAGAATGAGCATTCAGGCAAAGTAATCCCTAAGAGAATTTTTTCCCTACTAAAGAATTTCAAACAGGAGAAAGCAATACTTGAAAAAAAAAAAAAAGCTATATTCATAAGTGATTCTGTACTTGTTGACAAAGAAAATACAAAAATAATCATGTTTCCTGTTAAGATTCCACCTTGAAAACTTTTGACTTAGCAAAAAGTCAAAGAATGGAAAAGCAGTCAGCCCTAGCATTTGCCCTGAAAGATTTTTTTAAAAGTTAGCTACTTATAAATCTGCAGTGATGAATACCAGGTTTTCTTTCTAACTCAGGCTTACTTATTCTCTGAATTCTAACTCTGGTGGCATCTCAGGTTCCTCTAATCTTTTCTATAAAAGTATTGCATGTAACCCAGATTTTTATTTTTTTTTTCAGTCTTATCTTTATAGAAAACTCCTTTACTTTTCTATTTGTAACAGAATTCTCTGCACTAGCATATTAGCTTGACAGATTAGACATAATTTATGACTGGTCTCCAGATATCAAAACAGTCAAAGCATTTATAGCTTCCCACATTGAATAAACAAGAAAACTTATCCTTTTCACACCACTGGATGTTTTTCTAAATGAATATAATTCTGCATAAAAAAGCATTCCACTCTGATTTGCTTATGTGCAAGATACTTTGTAGGCAATTTAACATGCTGTGGTATCACTCAGGACAAAGCAATCAATTCAGTAAAAGAGGGTCTCAAACAACTTCCAGCGAAATGCTGCTGGACTCACTGCAAATGGTGTTGTGTATGGCATCTGCTTCCCTGATGTTCAGGTGATCTCCTGAGGTCTGGTCTGGCAGCTCACCGTCTGAATACCCACTTTACAGCCACTTGCAGGAATTGAGGTGTTGATTGAAGAGGCTTATGAGGGGTGGAGACAAACAATTGTGGGCAGCAGAAGGTCTGAAAAGTTTCAGAGGAAAAGGACTGCTGCTATGACACTGAAGTTTATGAGCAGGAAGAAGTTAGTTATTGGCCTGTGGTACTCTGGAGATGTGAGTGCAATGCTCATACCCAATGTACCCTGTTTTAGTGACCTCTAGTAGCCCATTTCACTGTGTATCGTGAAGTGTTGTTTACCCTCATGCATTTAAATAAACACTGGCTTTATGGAGTAGATAAGGAACTGGTTGATTAATAGAGGTGTATTGGCAGCCTTGCAGAAGACATTGCATCCAGTGAGTCAGTGATCTTGAGAACGCCATGTCCACTTTCCTGGGGCTCTCTATGCTTACATGTGGATTATAAGCTCTATAAGAAAAAAACCCAACAACAATAACACTATATATTATATTTACCATATTATATTAAAATACTCTAGTAACACTATTGAAATGTAATAATGTTATCTGTTTTGCTTTTCAATGTTTAAGCCACATGCTTGGTGTTGAATAATGAGACAAGAGGCAAGTAGGTATAATACCTTTATTCATTATTGTCATTTTACTCTGGCAAAATTAATGTGACAATTTACTGCCTAAAGCCTGAGGACCATGACCTCAGAGATTATAGTATCTGGAAACATGTTCATGAGAGCAAAACACAGGTTCTAGAAAATCTGGCTTCCCAAGTGCATTCTGAGTTTATATTCTGTAGACAATTTGGAAAATTACTGCTGCAAATTATTACATGTTTATTATCCTAATATTGTGGAAGACATTAATAAATATTTTAGCATCAATGTTAATATTGATATTTTACTAGTGATGGTTGAAAAGCTTAAAAATAAGGAAAATTTGCAATTTTATGGCTTGATATGAACTGAATTGCCAGTAGTTAAAATAAAACCCAGTCTCTTTAAGTGCATAATCATTACTCAGAAGTCATTTAAGTGCCCAGACGTAATTGTGAGAGGTCAATCTTCTGTCTCAGTTATCTCTAGTCTGCTCTGAATTCATGGTTGATATTGATAAAGTATTTTAGAGAGGAAAAAAAAAGACAACACAAAACCCAGTGTGTAAATGTGAAATATAATTAATAGTATGTAGTCACCTTGAAGAATGTCCTTAGTCTTTCAGAGAAGGCACATGACTATGTGAATAACTTAACTTACTGGCATAAGGAGGCAGTGATGGAGGAGTTACAGAACTCTAATGCAATGCTGAGATAAAAATTATCATTACACACACTAAATGCTACATTTAGTATGTATAACTTTTGGAGATTTCCACAAGATGGATGATTATTGATTGGATAATTTTTATTTTAATCAATTGTTCTGTGAAATTTTCTTGCTTTTGTTTACATCCCTACAGTTCTATTTATTTCAGTTTTGTCAGATGTTTTTATATGGTGTTCTTCGTACATCAACAAACAATTTATACAGAAGTACATTGACTGCACAATTTAATACCCTAGCATATCTCCTCTATTCAACTTTCCAGTGTGAATTACCCATCCCTCCTCCTACTTCCCCAGTTTTCTCAAGAAAACCCAGCAAACCATCAAGAAAAAAGAAAAAAAAAAAAGAAAAACAAACAAAAAAAGAAGAAAAAAGGACCCACCCTCTAGGAGATTCAACCCAACAAGGACATTACTTCATCAGGTAATGACATGCAAGAGGAAGTGTTAAGTGAAAGAGCCCTTGTTTGCTATCTCCAGAGTATTTTATCAAAAGAAGGAAGGCCTACAACTGAAGTATAAGTTTTAAAAAGACTAGCAATATTTTGGGAGGAAACATACCATTGTAAATGAATGGAAATGGTACTGGGAGATGAAGCCAAGGTTTTAAATTGGCCATTAAAATAAATTGAAACTACTGCAAACCACACAGTGGAGATATAATAAAGTATGGTTGAGTGAGTGAGCAATTACATTTTACATCCCACATAGATGAAAAGTTCTTGCATTGTTATGCTAGAATGACTCCATAGAAAACTATGATAATCTGTGGAGGTAACAGTTGCCTGGATAAATGTTCATAAAGGAGCGTTGGTCAGTGTGGCCTATTTATTCATTACATTAAAGAAACACTTTGGGAGTTGCTGAAGATACTGATGTGTAGGATGAAGCTAATCCTTCTCATTTTATAAATGAGGTTAGAGAAGACATATAAAGCAATTAAGTTTTGAATAGTCGTTTCTCCTGGAAGACCTACTTTGTGAAAGGCTTCTGGACAAAAATATAAAATCAAAGAAGCACAGAATGGCTGAGGTTGGAAGGGGCTTCTGAGGTCGTCTGCTCCAACATGTCTACTCAAACAGGGCCCCTGCTCAAGTAAGGCCAGTTGCCCAGGACCACGTCCAGGTAGCTTTTTAGTATCTCCAAGAATGAAGACTCTACAGCCTCTCTGGGCAAGCTGTGCTAGAACTTGATTACTCTCAAAGTAAAAACGTGTTTTCTCATGTTCAGACATGACCTTCTGTATTTCAGTTTGAACCTATTGCCTCCTATCTTGTCATGGGACACCAATGAAGAGAGTCTGGATCCCTTTCCTTCATTTCCACCCATCACGTATTTATATCCATCCACAAGATCCCTCTGGGCCTTCTCTTCTCTAGGCTGAACAGTTCCAGCTCTCTCAGTCTTTCCTCATGTGTCAATTGCTCCAGACTCTGAATCACACTGTTTTATATAGAGTTCATTTATTTTGGGAAACAGAAAACAGACGTGTAGTTTAAGAGACATTAATAGTTATATTTCCCTATCTGGAAAGTTTGATTTTTTTAATTCATCAAAATAATAGCTAAAAAAATGTTTTTTTAGTATCTGCTTCAACAAGACCTGAATATTTGATAATGACTTTGGTTAAAAGGGAATATTCTGGTTTTTAGTTTTAGTAAATTTACAATTATTATTTCTTGTTGTTGCATACAAAATTACAAACACAAAAAATACTACATCAAATGTTCAGAACTGTCATTTTCTTTTCAGTGTTTCATTTCATATGCAATCTTGAACCGTTTTGTTTGCTGATCAAAATAAAAGAAAATCAGGTTCACTTGATTTCCCATGAAATTCCTAGTATTGAAATTCAGTGAATCCTTTGGAAACTAGAGCTTAACAGGTAGGGAATGCTGACCTGAACTGAGAACACATGCAGTGTCAAGCCAGGTTTGAGAGAAGAGAGACATAGCTGAACGGTTTTTGTTGCAGCTGGTGCCTGTGACTAAATCCTGTCTAGATTGTAGCATCCACATTATTTTTTAGAAAATATTTTGAATTAAAGTAAGATAAAAAGTGAGGTCTGAAGTAAGGCATACCTTACCCTTTGATATTTGTTACTCTTATCTGGCAGACAGCAGCTTTTGTGCCCAACAACAGATCATTTTTGTGACAGTGGTCCAAGCATTCCCCTTTCAGAACTCTCAATGGCCATGTGCACACGGAGTATCTGAATTCAGGCTTCTCCCTACTTCCAGCCAGTGCTATCAGCAGGATCCTCCACAGAGAGCATCTGAATCACACATTTCATTGGTTTGCCAACAGCAGGTCTGCCTCGTTTCCTCTCCTGAGACAGAACTGGTATTTTCCTCCAGCTGGTCAGGAAGAAGACCTCTTCTCCTCTGTCTTTTTGCTTGATAGTTTGTGTGTAATTTAGAAACAACTCCACCAAATAAAATATTTCTTGATGTTACAGTGATACCATTCACTGTTTCTGGTAATATAGGCATCATGCTAACAAGTCTCCATCCATGGAGATGTTTAGGAGATGTGTAGATGTGGTGCTGGGAGCAGGGTTTAAGCATTGGACTTGGTAGAATTAGGTTAATGGTTGGTAGGATTAGGTTATGATTTGACTTGATGATCTTAAAGGTCTTTTCCAACCAGAATGATTCCATGATTCTGTGAAATAATGACTATATTAAATTCAGAAGTTAAATGTCAATTGCTCTGCAATAAAAATGTGCCAAACAGTACTCGAAGTTTCAGTTCTCTTTATGAGTCAACCAATTAATCAATCAATTAAAAAAAAGCTAATTATTGTCAGAAGGATGCCACTCTTTATTTGATACTTGAAGTAACAGACACAACACTCATTAACATAGACCTAAGAATATATTGTTGATCTTTCAGATGGGCAATGTGGAATGCATTCATTAGCTATTTTTATTGACAGGCATACACACATTTTCCAAAGGCCATAAAAAATCTGAAAAGTTCCTATTCAGTGTGTTTGGATATTTTTTTTTTCTGAAAGTGTTTTAATACAGTTTTCTGACAATAAAACACAAAGCATTTTGTTGAATAAATAACTTTATAAAAGGAAACTGCAATTTAGGAATCATTTTTTCTGCAAGTTGTACTGTAGATTGAGTTTCAGAAAGTTCCTAGAAAATTTGACCAAATATTGTTTTCCAGACACAGTGGAGTTTTTTAATAGTTCTTCAAGGACCCATTGAAATAAATATTCCTTCTATTACATAGAATATAATTTTTTTTAACAGCATCATGTCCTCCAGAAAATCTTTTCATTCTTTCCACTTTATATGTATAGAGAAGGTTATATTTTTATAGGAAAAAAAGCATCTTTCTCATAACATGCATACAGAGTTCTATGATGAAAGTAATTCCCTCTGTGAATAAAAACCACATCCAAGGAATGTAGAGAATACTTGCACAATGACTTAGTTTTAGTCCTTAGTCTCCATTGCAGAGGAAGAAATTTTAATTTTTTTTTTCACTCAGAGGTAGCAAAACATTGAAACAGGTGCCAGAGAAGTTGTGGAATCCTCATCTTTGGACATCTTGAAAACTCAAGGCCCTGAGCAATGTAATCTAATGCTGCAGTTGAATATAACTTTGTGGCTGGCTTTGCAGTTAACTGTGACTTTAGAACCTGGACCTTGGAGGTTGGACCAGATAACTGCTAGAAACCACCCCCACCCCCCATATTTAATGTATTATATGATTTGATTGCAAATTTTTGGTAGAAACTCAGCCTTGGTCTGTCTGTGTTTCAATTTTTAAGAAAAGATAGTTCTGCAAAACTTTTTGCTAATTGTATCTATTTTTTGATGCTGATACTAGTGTCTCTGCTTGCTGCCCAACAGAATTCTATGCGCACCTTACACAAGCTTAGTCTATCTCTAGATGCTTAACTGGCAGTAGAACGGATTAAGTCTTGACAAAGTAAAACTTGAAAGTGTCTTATACCTTGAATCAACTTTCTGGCACATTATCACTGAATTATAGAATGGCTTGGCTTGGAAGGGACCTTTAAAGGTCATCTGATATTAAACAAATACTAATCGAAAGCTATCTGGTACTAGCACCTAAATGCTCAATACAAATGTCACTCCTAAGGGACATTTTATATATGACATTTTTAATACACAAAA
Organism: Chaetura pelagica; assembly: GCF_000747805.2. NCBI lineage: Eukaryota > Metazoa > Chordata > Aves > Apodiformes > Apodidae > Chaetura > Chaetura pelagica. The sequence continues at coordinate 1,091,859 of NW_009953483.1, read as the reverse complement.
CTTTCCATATTAAGTTTTATAACAAGTAGACTCACAAAACTGTGATAGAACATATGTGCCCTGTGAGGATCCAAGAAAATAATTGACTTTGCTCCGTGGGTAAAAGCACGCAAGTGCTTAGCATCAGCTCAGGATCATATTACCAGCTGAAAGACGTAAACAGGGACTCAACCAGTAGCAATATGTAGTTGCAAATGCCTAGTGAATGCAGCATTAGAGAAATGGAATCCTTCTGGGTTCAATAGCTATAAAATCGAGAGACAACAGCACCCACACTCATTAGGGCTCTTGTCTTTAGCTGGGGACTTTCCATAATATAAAACGGCTTACAAAAATCTTTAAAAGAGTTGAAACACTTCCAAGTCTTGATCATTCTGTGTTTCTAACAAGTCTAATTCAACTAGAGAAAGAAGAGGGTATAGGAATTTTTCTTAAAACAAAAGGTCTTGTCTTCTCAGACCAGAAGTTTCTCCAGGAATCACTTGTCCTAAACTAAGAGACATTTGCTTAATCGTTCTAACCTTTTCCAGATTTACTTTCTACTCAAATACATTGTAATTCAAAGACTTTTCCATGCCTAGGCTGACACAGTGGAGATCTGCCTGGCAGACCTTGTCTGTTCCCTGTATGCAAACAAGATTAACAGATGCACAGTATCATGGAAAGTTTGGTTTTGTTAGCGGGAAGAAATTAATCATGCGAGTCCTTGCTATACATTTTACTACATGTTTCTAGTATCACAATGGTTCTAAAGTTGTTGTATGCCAAATGGTTACTTGCCTAAATTAGCCTGAATAAGATTTGCTGGAATTTCTACTGCAAGGTATGGGAAATAGTTTCATTTAAAGCTTATTTTCTAAAACATGAATTACTTACAAAATAATTTTTCATTAGCAATTGTATGGTAAAAAGTCTCTATGTTAGAATGGAGAAAAGAGACCATGTTGTGTCATTGAGTCATCAAATTATTTAATAGATGCATTTGAAGTGAAAAGCAAACAATTTGAGTTATTAGTTGCAAGAACCAAATAACATTTTTCTCCCACAGTTGTACTTAGCAGTTATCTTTCTCTGATCCAAAATGAACATTTAAGAAAACTCTTTAGAAAATAATTGAAACCATTCTGCAGGTATCTTTGTATTGTTTTAGCCTAATTGTTGTCTTACTAAAACACTTCCGTTACCTGTGCTCAGAGGTCTGAAAAAAAACCTAACGTCAAACAAATATTTTTGCAACTTTTCAAGTGTAACTACATGTTAAATACCCAGGATTACTTCAACTGAAGAAATTTTTGGTATTTTTAACCTTCCAGATCATCAAGTCACTCCTGGACTAGAAAAAACTTCATTCCTTTCAGATATGTGTCTGATGTGCCCCAATTTTCCAAGTTTCCATTTTGCACAGATCTTCTAAGATGCCCTAACAGGATGACAGGGAGCTCAGTTTTGCTGTTCTAGAGCTCCGTCAACAGCTTGTCACCAGCAATTCTCTGGTGAGTGTCTGACAGGTAGAACATGTAATAACTGAGCTTTGCTGGCCTTGCATTGCATAATTTAACATCTTTCCTCCACCTAACTGCTAATCTTTGAAAGAACAATTTGGCTGAATATGACCGATATTAAACTGTTAGGTCTGGTTTGCTGATCGACAGTACAATATTTCCCTTATGAAACCAGGCCAAAACCCAATTAAAATTCTATTTCTTTTGACAGGGATTACTATCTTGTGTTGATGCTACTGGTACTAGCATTGTGTCATTAAAATGATAATGATTCAATAACTTTGAACTGTGGAACAACAGTATATCTCATAACAGAGCAAGTGACTGCAAGTGACTTCTGTGAAAAAGAATTACCCACTCAGCTATTAATTTCTCAGCCTGGAAAGCCTTTGGTATATAAATAGCTTGAAAAAGTTTATTGATGTTCAAATGTTTTCTTCTAATCATGTACACATCATTAAAAACAAAACTCATCACAGTGACTGAAAGCAGTAAGTACTGGCTTGCTACATATTTGCCTTAGAATCACAGAATGGTTAGAGTTGAAAGGGACCTTAAAGATCATCAAGTTCCAACTCCCTTGCATGGGCAAGGACATCTCCCACTAGATCAGGTTGCTCAAAGCCCCATCCAACCTGACCTTGAATGCTTCCAGGGATGGGGCATCCACAACCCCTCTGGGAAACCTGTTCCAGTGTCTCACCACCCTCACACTAAAGAATTTCTTCCTAATGTCTAACCTAAATCTCTCCTCTTCCAGTTTAAAGCCTCGGATCATTTTCTTGCCCTCCTCTGGACAGGCTCCAACAGGTCCACATCTTTCTTGTGTTAGGGGCTTCACAGCTGGACATAGTACTCCAGGTGGGGTCTCACCAGGGTAGGGTAGAATAGAGGGGCAGAATCACCTCTCTCACTCTGCTGGCCACACTTCTTTTGATATAGCCTAGGAGGGGGTTGGCCCTCTGGGCTACAACTGCCTATGAGGCAATTGCCTCTGCCTTCCCTATTTCTGAATTTGAGTGTTTGTTGTCTGCATAGAACTAGTTGGTTGCTTGAGCAAGAAACATCTGGCATGTGATCCAATGAGATTATGCAAAATAGTTTGGATTTAAATGGCATTTAAATGAGGTTGAGCTATTCAGCATTAAAAAATGCTGCTGACAGCTTCTTACTGAAAGTGCAGTGAGTAACCTCTTGTTTGATAGCTCCTGAGACAAGGTTTATCCAGGCTTATTAAAAAAAATCGGGACATACTTTATTTTTGCCCTTGTACAAGAGAGAAGATGGGGAAACAAGGAAATAAAGTAGTAGGCAACATCTGTGCAGGTAGTATTCTCATAAAATGACCTATTTCTTTTCCAAGCAATGCAAAATGCAAAAGCATCCTAGGTTAAAGTAATGTCTACACTGAGGTTGAGCTTTTCCAAAAGGGTGTGGTGGGTTCTGTCACAACCTCAGACAGGAAGGTAATTTCCCCAATTTGTAATAAAATGTATTATTGAGGCACTAAATCTCAGATTTTTTAAAAGTTAAGAGATTTTATGTAGAGACATACACACTTTTATGGAATTCAAGATGACACTAAACTGCTTGAACAGTCTCACAGTAAAAACTAGGCTCCGAGGGGATTTAACAGCTTTTTATCCATATTCTTAGTTGCAGAGACATATTTAAACTGGTATGAAATATGTGAGTAGCATGCAAATATACCTTAAGTGTATTGTGATTATCAGACTATGAACTTAAAAACCAAACTCAGTACACATGACCGAGGCAGAAAGGGATTTTTTTTTTTTTTTTTTCCCCATGTGAAATCAAGTTCTTAACACCGAAAAGAAGGACAAACAACTGAAAAATTAGGCTACAATTCTGCCTGGTGCTAAAGTGAGGCTTAGTGGCTGTTTTATTTTGAAATCAAATTTCACTTATAGCACTTTTTAATTTATATTACGGCTGCGGATAATCATAGATCTATGATAAAGCCAGTGGTTCTGGCAATAGGATTCTGGATTTGGGTACCTGCTAGTCTGCATTTCAATTGCAAGTCAATTACAGACAATGTAAACTGAAAATTTGTCAAGTTAATTTTGTTTTGACATATTGTTAACACCAGTGGTAACAAAGTTGTTGGGAAAGATTGTAAGACTATTGCACTTCAATTCTAGTGGTAATTTTAAATAACAGTATTAAAGGAGGGAAAGATATTTAAAAAAGAAGAAAAAAAATATTTTCTTTTAATCTTATGTACTGCACACAACAGGCTGAGTGGGAAAGAGAGGAATAGGATTTCTTAGCACATCTGAAAGAAAACACAGTGTTATCTGGCTGGAGATACATACCCATTTTGCCTGCCTTTGGGGCCTAACAGCTCATTCTGCCTGTGGGCAGGCTGGTGAGAAGAAAAAACCCAACTTTTTTTTCTCAGACCATTTATATGTTATATAAGGTTACTTTAGTTAAAGAGAAAACATGTTGTAGGGGAAGAATATTTTGACTCCTAGGTTAAGAAAACTAACGATAAATAATCTGTTATGAGGAAAAATGACGGTATGCTCCTCACTGTCATTTTTATTCTAAATTTCTTGAGGAACCAGTAGAGAGTAAATCTGTTTCGAAGTTATTGAAGCTCACTGCTCTTTTTGTTTTATTAATTCCTGCTACATGAGTACACTTTGACTGAAGAAAAATGGGACTATTTTATTTCTTTAAGCTTTAAAATTTATTACACTGCTCTTCAGATATAACAGATTTGTGGCTATGAAGCCTAAAATCCTTATTTTATTCACTTTACGGTCTCACTATCAGAAACATCAAGAGATCCCTTCACATTAATTTTCCTAGAAGTGACCTCAAGGTACATATTTAATAAAAGAAAAAAGAATAGATCAGTCTTTGTGCAATCTCTTGTGTAGTTGCTGAAGCTGTAAATGTCTTACTGCCATGTGGGGTTTTTTGGACACTGTTCCTACAGAATCATGGAATGATTTGGTTTGGAAGGACCCTAAAGATCATCATATTTCAACCCCAATTCCATGGGCAGGGACACGTCCCACTAGACCAGGCTGCTCAAAGCCCTATCCAAAGTGGCATTGAACACTTCCAGGGATGGGGCATCCACAACCTCCCTGAGCAACCTGTTCCAGTGTCTCACCACCCTCACACTAAAGAATTTTTTCCTGCTGTCTAACCTAAATCTCCCCTCTTCAAGTTTTAATCCATTACCCCTTGTCCTATCTCTAGAAGCTCTTGTAAAAATTCCCTCGCCAGCGTTTCTGTAGCCCCTTCAGATACTGGAAGGCTGCTATAAGGTCTCTCTCTCCGAAGCTTTCTCTTCTCCAGGCTGAACAACCCCAACTCCCTCAGCCTGTCTTCATAGGAGACATACTCCAGCCCTCTGATCATCTTTGTGGCTTTCCTCTGGACTTGCTCCAGCCAGTCCATGTCCTTCTTATCTTTGGCATCCCAGAATTGGGCACAGTACTTCCAGTGGGGTCTCATGAAGGGGAGTAGAAGGAGGGAATCACCTCCTTTGACCTGCTGGCCACTTATTTTGATGCAGCCCCAGGGACAGCTGGTTTTCTGGGCTTCACTCATCTCTTTCATTCTAAGCAATCTACCCTCATTTGTGTGTGTTTGGTATTCAACAAATTGAAGCCAAGTAATACCAACAAACCAATGGTATCCAATGATATCCAGCTGATACCATGGGTCATCAAGCAAAGATGGTTCATTTACCTAGTCTGCATGGCAAAGGTTGTTTCTTTGAGAACTGTTGCCTCTCAAAGTAAACGACTGTTTTACTGGATTTATTTTCTTTGTCGTATACTGTTTTAAATGTGTTTGAAGAAAAGAGTATGTGCAATGTTGAGGTAGAATGGAAATAAAGAGGATCTGTACAAAAAGCTAGCTTCATTTGTCACTTAAACGTGGCTCTAGAGATGTGACATAGGGAGAAAAACTTGCTATGCACCAGAGTTTAGCTCAGCTAGATAAAAAGCCAAAGTGTTCATTTAGAACAGTGTCAACGAAGAGAAGTAACAGTGAATGAATTTCCTAAAATGTGAGCTGGATAGATGTTTTTAAAAGGCCTTGATGATTCATTCTCAGCCATTGTTCATCTCTGTCTAATATATCAGTATTAATTATCTCAACAATCTGTACAGAGAAGATTTACTAAAAGTCCTTCAATCTCAGAGTTGATTTTCACTAAGAATTGTGTCTTCACTAGTTGTCTTAGGATAAATTTTTTCCTCTACTGAATGCATTAGACATGTAAACTATTTAATAAATCAAATGACCGCAAACATCAGCTACTCATATTCCTCAGGAGATCATAGTGGGTTACAAATGTTGAAGCAACATTCGGTTTATAAATATGGGATAAGAGTTACGAATCATCAACTTACAGTATTAATTATTCCATTTCACTGTTATTACTACCACTTGGTGAATATTTTTTATGCTCAGAGATTTTTAAAATGGATCAGATGTCACCTTGTTGCTTTCTAAAAATGAGGAGGCAACCAAAACTAAGTTTCTGTAGCATGAGGTGTAGGATGGAGAAGTTCATAATGCGTACAACAGGTTAGTTAGAAACATACATTTTTAAAGCTGTGGGGTTTTTTTGCTATTCTTCAGGAGTGTTAGCCAGTTCCAAAAGAAGGACACCAGATATCCCTCACCAGAAGGATCACTCCATGTCTTGTACTTTAAAGAATTTTTGTCTAAATACTGATTTGACTCTACTTGCTTAGCCAAGCAGGTGCTGCCTTCTCTCAGCTGGAGCTGGCCTAGCTTCAGGCAATTTTCTACTCCTGCTGTGGGAATGCTGTCTCTATTTCACTGCCATTTGTTCTTTCTCTTTAGAATAGAAATAATTCAAGTGGTAAAAGACCCTAACAAGCTATCATGAAAAAACACAGGAGGAATCACCTAACTCACTCAAGTTCCAAAAGAACAGGAAAACAGACACACTACCCATCTCTCAATCAATATCACAGAATATGGTCTTAATGTCTCCCTTGTATCTATTATTTTTTAACTAATTTCTTAGTCATTTCCAACACTCAATACTTACCTAATTTTACACAGTCTGTAACTATCTCATCCCAATTGATTTTTTGAAATTTGAGGGATTCAGCATATTTATATAATAATACTAAAGACAAAACAATTATTTAGATGAAGTGTACTTTTGTTCAGCAGTTTGTCTTACTATGTTCAGCAGCACCAGATGCTTTTCCTTGCAGAAACCATGTATTTTTTTCAAAGAAAACAAGCAAATTGAAATGTGAAGGAAAAACTGAAAATTAATAGACACTAATTTCACTACAGTTGAGTTCTACAGTGAGTTTCCCATTAGCTTTGCAGGAAGCAGAATTGATCATATGAGAATAAAAGGACTTTGATGAAAATAATCAGTCTTTCTCCTTCTGTTAGTCTTTCTTATTTCTGTATTTTCCCCAGTCTTAATTATTCAACTATTTGGGGAAAAAAAACCCCAACAAATCTTGCTAAAATTTTAAAAGGACAAATATTACTCTCACTTCACTCTCTACTTCTTACTGCTATTTCTTTGAACTCTGCTCTCCATGTTGGTTTTTAGTTATATAATTTATTCATATAAATTTATAAATCATATTTACTCAGCATAGATACACTAAATAAAAGTTTAAAGAGTTGAAAACGGTTTTGATATGCATGCTCAAGCTTATAATAGAGAACAAACCCTTCTTTTGCCAGGGAAATTGTTTTACATAAATAGAAAAGTAAACAGATAATGTTGTTTTTTTTTTTAATGAAAAAATTGAGCTTTAGCAACATTTCTCACTTAATTATACTTTCACTAAATCTGTATTTCGTAAAATTAATGGACAACCTAAAAATAATAATATTGTCTTCCTAATGAAAAACTGAAAGAGAATGAAAAGAATAAAAAACTGTAAAGGTATTTCTGTGCAGGCTGATTTTTTTTAATATAAAAACAGATTTAAAGATGGTTCTTTTTTGGTTTAGAGTCCATTTTTCTTCTCTTATTCTTCTCTTATTCTAAGGGATTAATCAAAAAACTACAGTGAAAGAGTCATGTGGTGTAGCAAAATGAAGAAAATAGCAGTATAAGGAGTGCAATTACAACCTGATTCATAGATTGTTTTCCCTCAATACATTAGGAATTTGTTACAAGCACTGAAGACTTTTTTAACGAAGTGCAAAAAGTGAAGTATGAAAGACTTTGATGGGGCCTCAATGTGTCTATGGAGATCAAGAGAAGGTAAAGATACCCAAAACTGAATATCTTAAACTTGCAGTGTCCATTATCTTTTCTGCTTTTCTTTCTTTTCTGCTACCTATTTGCACAGAAAAGAATCAGAATTAAAATGGGGCATGCAAAGGTTTAAAAGTTATGCCAATCGAATTAACATTAAAAATTGTCAGTACTGCTCCTTGTATTTTGAAAAAGAAACAGTCCATGCAAAAGATTACGATTTACCATTGGAAACCCTGTACAGTTCTCTGTCCTCTGATTATCTACAGTGTACATTCATAGGCTCATGCAATTTTTTGTCCATTTCCTGCGGTTTCGTAACTACATTTTTTGCCAGCCTTTCACTGTGTACTTTAAAATTCAGTGTACAATGTCAATCAAATTTGACAGATAGATCAGAATCTTAAAAAAAATAATTAAATAAATCCTAAATTCTTAAGGAAAGCTTTGAGAAATGAAAGAGAATAATAGAATTATTTGAGTCAGAAGGGACCTTTAAACGGTCTACTTCAGTGAGAAGGGACATCTTCAATTAGATCAGATTCTCAGAGCCCCATCCAACCTGACTTTGAATGTTTCCATGGATGGGGCTTCTACCACCTCTCTAGGCAACCTGTTCCAGTGTTCCATCACCTTCATTGTAAAAAACTTCTTCCTTATATCTCACCTAAATCTATCCTCTTGTAGTTTAAAACCATCACCGCTTGTCCTATCACAACAGGTCCTGCTAAAAAGTCTCTTCCCATCTTTCTATAGGCCCCCTTTAATTACTAAAAAGCTTTAATAACGTGTCCCCAGAGCCTTTTCTTCTCCAGGCCAAACAACTCCAGCTTTCTCAGCCTGTCCTTTATAAAATAGGTGCTCCAGCCCTTTGATCATTTTTGTGGCCCTTCTCTGGACCTACTCCAACAGGTCCATTTCTATCATGTGCATAGGACTCCTGAGCTGGATGCAGTACTCCAGGTGGGATGTCATGAGCAGAGTAGAGGGGGAGAATCATCTCCCTTGACCTTCAAGCACACATTACTATCTACAAAGTAATCACAGGTGCTGTCTCTTCTGCCTGACTCATTGGCTACTCAGGTGACTGGATGATCGAAGAGTTAGGATCCTGCTCTGTCTTGCAGGCTAATCAAACTCAGGGCTTGCTAGTGGATCTTATTAATGGTCTCTCTGGTAACTGTCTCAAATGTATAGTGTCTTCAGTGTAAAGTCCCTAAACTTCTTAAAATACTGTCCAGCTAGTTCAACTTGAAACTTGTTAGTGTCTCACAAAAATGAGTGTCTCCAGTAGCTGGTCCAGAAATTTTGTCCTACTCTCCAGCTAGTCTGGCTTGAAGCATCACAGATGGACAGAAATTCACACACGGGGTGAAGAGGACAATTACACAGAAAAGTAGAGTTTAATAAGAAAAATAGAACAGACTGTGATGATCATGTAAAGGGCTTGGTCAGACAAGTGTGCTGACCATTGTTTCTTTGCACATAGACAGCCCTGTAAAAACAAAAAAAACCCACCAAAAAACAAACAGCAAACAAGTGAAAACAGATGAGAGGGTAGAGTGGTCTGTGGAGATTGCAGTAGGGCACTGGGAACCTTGGAGGGCTGACTGGAGTTTGGGTGTCTGAAAAGCAGACTGAGATGGTGGGAGCTGCTAAAGTACTTGCTGGAGGCCTTCTGCCTGTCCAGTGCTGCAAAACTGTGTTCCCAGGCAGCAGCTGGTGAGCCAGATGCAACAGGAAGAAGAAACTCAGCCTGATGATGAAGGGGATGATTTCCATAACTCCAGGTTCTAATCATCCAGCTCTCCCTGTACTTGATGTCTCCCTACACTTAATCAATTTTTCCTTCTCTTGAGCTGCTCACATAGTCCCTGTCCTTTCCTTTGCCCTCCCCTCTGGCAGCTCTTCAATGAACAACAGCCAAATATGTTCCATTCATATCCTCCTCCCCTTTCTCACAGGCTGAATGCAGCGTCCCCTCCTGCCTTCTTGCAGGCTAACCACCCTCACCAAGGGCTGTGCAGGTAGCAGCCAAAGCCCTCACCCAGCATACAGGTTAGGTAAAAAAGAGCTTTGAAAATCTGAGGAGATATGATGAGAGTAATCACTCCTGCCTTGAATGGTTTTTGGAACAAAAGTGAACACAGGCAAACCTTAAAGAGAGGCAGAGACTATGACATCAACCCTTCAGTCTCACTTTTTTCTTTCATTCTTGGGAAGCCATGCTTTTTTATTGATTTCATTACAGTTACTACTGTAGTACTGGAAAAAGCATTTACATTTAAACATATTCCTTCTGACATACTCAGTTCACTCCTAGATATGTGCTCATAGTTTTCAATAACCAGGGACCAGAAATTATTCTTGATACAAGAGCATCCTTTCAGATGATCTAAGTGCTCTCAGAGGGTGTAGAGGGCTGCACATACAACTGGTGCAGGAACTGCTAGAACAGGTTCAACGCTGTCACAGTTTGACTCAGGTCCGACAACAATGCTCTCGATCCCCCCTCCCCCCAACCCAGGTAGGGAAGGAGAGAGAGAAAAAGAGAGAGACTTGGCTGGATTGAAAACTAAACTACACAGCTTTAATTAAAACTGTAATGAATGATACAAGAAAATATATACAATTATATACAAATATATTCAGGAATGGGCAAAAAGCCTCTCGCCTCCCCCCACCCCAGCAACTCCCACAGCACTTCCCTGAACTGGGAAGAGTCCCGAGGAATCCTGGAGCTGCTGCTGGAGAAAGCAGAGAGTTATGGGGGTCAGGAGATCTCGAGCCTAAGGGTCGACGGTGATGGATGAACAGAGTCCTCCCCGGACGCCAGCCATGGACGGAAGAGAAGGGGAGAAGAAGAAGGAAGGAAGTTGTCTTCTGTGATCTCTGACCTTCCTCTGAGCTTACATAGATATATGGAATGGAATATCTTTGGCCAATTTTGCTGTCCATCTAACTCATCCTCCTACGGGGAGGTCACAGATCTCCCCATAGTGTCTGAGCTGGCAGAGTGCAGGTGCAGCCTTGAAGCCTCAGTAGTTAGAAAAACATTCCACTGTCTTATCAGCCTAGCAGAACACACTGTTGCTAGTTACAAGAGAGCTTACTGAAGGAAAAAAAAAATCAGTAAGAAGAAAAATTGGCTTCATCCTGGCTCAAACCAGGACAAACGCACTTAGAGAGGCTCTTCAGATTCCTTGCAGCATTTGAGCAGGAACAATGCATTACTATTAAATCTAATCTGGCAATGTGCTTTCCATCTCCACCTTTCATAGGGAATTTTTAGGTGTGGACCTTTGTTAATTGATACCCTTATGACCCACCAATATGGCAGTACACATACAGGGCTGCGCATTTCCCAGGATATCCACTGACATCTTCACATTTAATTGGCCTATTTCTTCTTAAGAGAGTATACCAGTGCTCCCAATTATTCTGATGCAGAGATTACAGAAGCCAGGGTCATCAGAAGTCACTTTGTCCAAGTCCACCAGGATGATTATATCCTGGTGATCTGCAAGGCTTGCAAAACTATGAATTGGTGGGCTTTGTGGTTTGTGTAGTCAGAGCTGTCCCGGCCTAGGGACCAGAAAAGAATGTATACTTGTTTAGGTAGCGACAAGGAGTAGAGATCTGGAAGACCTCAGTCAAGTTGCCCATATATGCTATTTACAGAAAGAGGCTTTGGAGGATGATGCCAGGGAACTCTGGCACTGTTTTTGCTCATAAGGGACTTATTACTTCACCTGAGTAGTTACTGACTGACAGAAGTTGGGGTTTGCAAGCATTTACTTGGATAGCCACTATCTTAAACACAGAAATGGGCTCCAAGTAGAGTAAATGAGCAGCATCAGCTGGTGGCAGAGAACCTCTGCTTAGTTCTTCTACACCCAGTATGGGATGTTGACCACTCCATGTCCCAAGGAAAATGCTTTCCCATTAATGTGACACATTCTCCTGCCCAGAATCTCCAGCAGGCTGGGGCACAACATTTGCAGGGATAGGGACTCCCAGTGGTTGCTACTTAAACAGCTAATTTGCCTTTATTTGCTGGACTGATCTGCTTATTGAAGTAGTTTATCTGAAACCTGAAATATAACCTATACTTTTACTTGGAATCAGGGAAATTCCTGACACATTAATTCAGTTTAAATGCAGTAATGGCTATAGAGATATGAATGAGAATCTTACTATCAAGCAAAAATGAAGGAGTCAATCTTGTGGCTCTCTTAGCTTTAGAGGAATGTGGTGTTTCAAATAAGGTGGGTCTGTTTTCTTTGCAATTGTTTTGCTCCAGCCATTATGAAATGTGCAGAAACCTTCCCAGCAGTATGGAAAGAGCTGTACGAAGTCCCTTTTCTGTTTCCGAATATCTGTTCTATAAACGAAGAAAGGATCTTTGTATTGTATCTTGATATTGATAGTGGGTGATTCCAAATGCAACTGCATCTGCACTATAATAATGGATAGCTGGCAATGTAGTAGTAAATAAAAAAGAGAAGGAGATAAGCATTGTCTACATCTTAATATTAGCAAATAAATTATCTGTACTATATGTATTATAATTAACAATTTGTGCCCCATCAATAAATTATAAGCCTGATTCACATAGAATAATTAATATTTAATTAATGGCAACTGATGACTTATTCAGTGTGGAATCGTTCAATAGTTTTTCAACGAAGTTTTGCCTTTAAAAATTTTATTCCTTACATTGTTCTTAATCTGTTTTCCCACAGGTCTGAAAAAACCCTGTTTTTTTACTTTGTAGTAAAGGAAATTAAAAGTCATGGTTGCCTTTTATCTAAACTAGTTTAACAGACGAGTGTTTCAGTGTTTTAATAATGGACTGAACTACATAAATTTAATCCTAGTGTATGAGGAGCCAAGATTCCAGTTCAGTTTTAAAATGCAGGAATGTTGTTTTTTCTGACACGACAAATCTTCGTTTCCCTCTCCCATTGAGCCATCTTGTGGTTAATAATTGTAATGTACTCTTGAATACACACCTACCATGATGGGAAAGTTGTCTGCCACTGAGAGCTACTCAGTGATGATATTAATGAAAGTTACTATCTGACATTCTTGGATGTTAACACAATAGGTTTATTGGGAGACCAAAAAGACATATTATACGATGATACATTTAAAAGTAATGTATACATCAGAGAGAGGAAATTATTATTTTTAATTTAAAATACGTAATTATCATTATTTCAGCATCAGTAAAGATGGTGTGGTAGCACATTGTAAATGAGACCACAAATTTTTTACATTAAAAAAATATATATGTTAATAAAACTGTATTATTCCAGGCATGGGAATTAAAGCTTAAGTGTAAAGTTTAAAACTAAGTCTTAAACATGCATGGACTCTCATTAGCAGTGTTTGGGAAACAGATTGTAGTGTAACATAGTCAATTTTTCATTTTGTTAGTTATAATGGCCACAGAGATGGTAAGTTCTACTATTTTCTATGTAGAGTTTCCTGTTATGAGGAGTGAGAAAATGTTCAACTGTGTTGTGGAGCCATTAAGACATAAACAGTGAAAGAGATTTATTTCCTGCACAACACATATGCTCTACTATGCAGATCACACAAAAGGGAAAGTGACAAGTGATCACATCTGCATTAAATTCTTTATAAGGGTTCAGTAAAGAAATCTTCTGGCAAACAGTAAAAACTCTGAAAATTTTCCACTTAAAGACAGACAGATCATGCTGTTGAACATCTTAGAGAAAAATGAGTAATTCAGTCATTAGCCAGCATTGAACAAGTCTCATTCTTTGTACCAATGACTGTTTAATAGCTAAGCTTCTGAAGCATTATTTTCTCCACCTGCTCAATGTAACTCTACACATTGTGAAGCAATTCTTTTACAGATTTTGCAAGCCTTTAACAGCATTTGAAACCCATGTGATATCTGGCATAAAATGGATCAATGTCAATCCTCTGAGAGGAAAAGCAGAGCAATGAATAGATTCTCTAGCAGCTCTCTGAAACAGCTGAAATTAAAGAGAGAACTTTGAAACATTTCACCCTGTATTACCAGCTAGGGAACTCGGCTGAAAGACAGATCACCATGAGGTAATGTTAATACTGACAGCAGCTTGTTCAGAGTCCTTGATGAATTATGATTTCTTGATTAATTTTGTCAAAAGATCCTGACTGGGGAACTGTTAAAGACATTCAACATCTAAAATAAAATTAAATATGTGAGTTTTATACTGTTAAGCAGGAAATTGAGGGGGTTTAGAGGGAAAGAAAAATGAAAACAAAGGAACATTTGTGCCTTACAGAAGAACAAATCTTGCCGGTTAAGTGGGTCCCTACCAAGGGACTAGTATCCTGGGAGAAGTGACTCAAAGGAGTATTACGGATACACTAAGTGCTTATCTTGACAAATTAGGAAGAATTTACTGATAAAAGAAAATCACTGAGTTTAGACTCAAGTTTATGAAGGCTGAAAGTGTTCTGACAGTAAATGTGACAGGGAATCTGAAATACTACTGTAAAAGAGGTCTGATGTAATACTCAGAATTAAAGGCCAGGAAATCACAGAATCAAGAAATCATAGAATGGTTTGGGTTTGAAGGGACCTTAAAAATAGTCTAGATCGCACACCCCTGCCATGGGCTGGAATGACTTCAACTAGACCAGGCTGCTCAAAGCCCCATCCAACCTGGCTGTAAATGCTTCCAGGGATGGGGCATCCACAACCCCTCTGGGAAACCTGTTCCAGAGTCTCACCACCCTCACACTAAATAATTTCTTCCCCATGTCTAACCTAAATCTACGCTCTTACAGTTGAAAGCCCTTACCTCTTGTCCTATCCCTACATACCCTGGTAAAAATTCCCTCCCCAGCTTTGCTGTAGCCCCTTCAGATACCAGAAGGCTGCTGTAAGGTCTCCCCAGAGTCTTCTCACCAGAACAGAGAGTTGTTTTTTTTCAGCCTCCTCAGTAGCGTGCAACGTAGGATGGAGAGAAAACCAATGCTACTGAAGTGAAGGAAACAAAGTGACCAAGGTAATTTAATTCCTCAAGGTACAAATGAGTGTTCAGAAGTTTATCTCACTTTAACAAATAACAGTGACAGCTGAGAATTGAAATAAAGCAGAATAATTGTCAAAATGAAGACAGAAAGTTTGTATAGGCAGAAGACTGATTAATGCACCTGGTAGCTGGCAAGATCATAGCAGTTAAATGGATTTCTACATTTTTAAGAGAAATCAGTGGAAAAGTATGTAAACTACAGAAGAATAAGCAGAGGAGAACTTTGGTATTTCAGTTTTACTATCAGTATCACATTCTGCCTTACAGTGTGCTGAGGCACTGTAAGGTCAACACTAATTTACCAGGAACACTGCCATTTATCTTACCATCATGTGGTCCTTCCTGAGGTCCCCTTGTGCTTTAGTATCCCAGTACTGAAGAGGAGTACCTCTGCTTAAGGTGCTGTAGCTCAGGAGAGAGTAGTTGAGAACAGAAGGTGGAACATTAGGTAGACTGACACACTTTTAGATGCTTCACAACGAACACTGATTGCAGTATTTAGAAGGCCTATTCTAAGAGAATGTATCAGCTCAAAAGTTGCATTCCATATTCATTAGGGGACTGGAATAGTATTGAAAACTCCTTACTAGGCTCCCATCTAATTTCCCATTTAAAAAATAAAACAACCACCAACAAAAAAACTTCCCCCAAACAATTAGATACCTCTAGAACAAGCCAAAACATAGAGCACATATGAAAACTAGGAAGAAGACATGTATGAGGCATGAGGTATGTCTCCAACGTTTGTGATCATGCTTTCAAAACTTCTTTCAACAAATGTACGGTTCTCCAGATCATACTTGAAAAGAGGCATATGATGGCATTGATGACTTGAGCGAAATGACCTGAGAGCAGTAAAAGACAAAGATGGTGCAGAACAAATTTCCTTAAAATTGCCTAGTAAAGCATACGAAGAAAATACTCACCATTAAAATTTATGGATCATTTTACGAATATTTTACTGCAGGTGTAACACTAATTCAGTACAAATTAAATTGACTAGAAAAAAAAGAACAGTAAAATCTATGGAATTTTCAGATCAATATAGTAATAAAAAACAGAGTTAGACAAAGAATGATTGTTTTCTGTATGAATGTTTCTGTAGCTGGGCAAAAAATGTTTTTGTTTCATTATTACCTAAAGTATAAAGTGTGACAATCAATTTGATAATAGATGGGGTAATTTCAAGACTTTTGAAGACGGGGGTGTGGGAAGCAGGGGCTGGCTGGGCTGGAGCTTCCTGCAGGGGGCAAGCTTGGGCCGTGTGACCGCCGGGGAGCTGAGCCGGGCTGATCTCGTTTGGGAGCGAGTTACACTTCTGGCTCATTTTACTCCCTTTTCTCCCATTGTTATTGCGACTTCTCTAAGCAGTTGTTTATCTCAGTAGTCCTGAACCAATTCTAAATAACTGGGTAGCATCC
This sequence comes from Chaetura pelagica, assembly GCF_000747805.2. NCBI lineage: Eukaryota > Metazoa > Chordata > Aves > Apodiformes > Apodidae > Chaetura > Chaetura pelagica. The sequence goes on along the minus strand of NW_009953483.1, from coordinate 1,075,610 downwards.
AAAAGGAATACAAAATACAAACCTTGCTAAATCTTAAACCTGACTACAAAAGGGATGTGGTAGCGAATCACTATGAAACAAAAAATCGAAAACTAAACAAACCCTCTCTGCCCCAAGCCCCAAGTATGTTTATGTAGTTTTCCATTATTTTTTCCACTTAGAATTGTGAAGTTTCCCGTGTTCCCTTCTAGAACAACAAGTACCAAAATGCTACCAGAAAGCCTCTACAACACTGTACTCCAAGTAAGCTCGAGAAATTTGTTGTGTAGTTTGCAGCCCCATGAAGATGAAAAAAACCCCAATGTCCTTAGCTCCCAAATGGGTTTTGGAAGGAAGCTCAGTAAATTATTCAGCATTTTTCTGCCTCTTAAATATATTGTTTAATATTTATAGTTTGGTTCATTGCCACATTACACACATTTTGCAAGTGAAGTGATAATGAGCTGAACGGTGAAGTGTCTTCGATGGGATAACTGAAGTAAGAACAGTGTAATTCCAGAGTCTCTCATGATGTCTTGGCATAAAAGACACTATGTATTTATGAGCTTTCCTCAAGATTCACAAGATCTGAAGCCTAAAAATAATTGAAAATTTAATTTTTGGTATTAGTGATCCAAATTTGTCATTAGGTAGTGATTAATAGAAAATCTTAATGTTCACCAGTCATACTGGGTGGCTAGAAATCTCCCCCTAAACAAAGTCCAAAATGACTGAGCATTCCCTTGTTAACATGTAACATACTTACTGGAAGCCTCCCTACAAAAGTACAAACTGTGAGTATTAGAGGTTAATCCTATTTTAGAGAACACACATGGGATTTCATATTTACACTGTACAAACCTCAATTTTACAGAAGTGGGCTAGGGTTCTCTTGAGAATACACTCTCTTACAAGATTTGTAGCACACCTGGCTTTTCTAGTAAAAGCCCAATTAATATTTAAAAACAAACAAACAAAACCAACCAAGCCTCAAAACACAAATCCAAAGCATTTCTTGTGGGACTTGACTAAATAAAGAATTAGAGAGTCTCGGAAAACTGAAAAGCTGCTAAAGGTTACCACCATTTTTGGTGATTAAAAGGTTTTAATATAAGTTTAGGAGAGAAATAACTATGGAAACATAACCTGAGATGTGCTCAATCTCTTCCTCCAAGAAAGTACACAGAGATTCACAGCACAATGTCTGCTTCTTAGTCACCATTAGTCACCCTATTAAAGTCACCCATTCTTCTCTTATTAATATAGAAAAATGTGTCGTGCAATCATTTGAGAGTTGTATGTATTTCCTCACTCTTTTGGGCTCTGCTGAGCAGCAGAACTTCACACATATTTTTTGGGTGAGAGGGAAAGGAACTGATACCTCAGAGTACGTGCAGCATTTTGAACAACGTTGAGTTTTAAAGTTCTGCAGCCTTTGACCAGGCTAGCAGAACTGAAGCCACTATAGGACTGCACAGCTTTGTGCTGTGAGAAAGCTGATAGAAAAGTAGAGCCACATTTTTTTTCTGAAGCCTAAACTGTGAATTCCCTAAGAATGCCACCACTCAGGGCAAAATACAAGAAAACAAGTTTTCCTTTCACTGCAAATGGAAGCAATAAGCATGTCATAAAATGGAGAAGTCACAGAATGGTAGGAATTGGAAGGGACCTCTGGAGATCATCTAGGCCAGCCCCACCGTTAAGTTCATCTGAAGCAGGTTGCACAGGATGACATCCAGGTGGGTTTTGAATGTCTCCAGGGAAGGACACTCCACAACCTCTCTGGGCAGCCTGTTTCTGGGCAGACTTATTCTCCTTGGTACTCATCTTGAGGTTGAACTAGGGAGGTGTGAGGAGAGAGGAAGCCAGTGAAGACTGAGGCAAAATGTCATTGAGAACCTCAGCCTTCTCCTTGTCTGTTGTTACTAGTTTGCCATCCTTGCTCATCAGGGATGACGCTTTCTTCAACCTTCTTTTTCTTATTGATATACATAGAAGCCTTTTTTTGTTATTCTTCACATCCCTTGCAAATTTCAGCTCCAGCCATGCCTTGGCCTTCCTGACCCTATACCAGTATGACCAGGCAGTGTCCCTGTACTCTTCCCAACGATGTATAGATGTGGTGCTTAGGAACACAGTTTAAGCAGTGGACGTGGTTGATAGAGTTAGGTTATGGTCGGAGTTGATGATCTTGAAGGCCTTTTCCAACCAGAACGATTCTGTAATTCTGTGATTCTCCAGGTCTTTCCTCATAAGACAGATGGCTCAAACGCCTAACAATTTTTGTAGCCCTCTGCTGGACTTTCTCGAGTAGTTCCTTCTCTTTCTTGTACTGAGGAGCCCCTCGGTACACAGTACTGGACACAGTATTCCAGATGTGGTCTCACTCAAGCAGAGGGGGAAGATAACCTCTTTTGACCTGATGGCCACACTCTTCTTGATGCACCTCAGGAAGCCATTGACCTTTTTGACCACTAGAACACATTGCTGGCTCATGGTTACTTTGTTCTCCACCAGGACTCCCAGGTCCTTCTCAGCAGAGCTGCTCCCCAGCAGGTTAACCCCTAACCTGTACTTGTCCATGGCATTATTCCTCCCTAGGTGCAGGATGCTGCACTTACCTTTTCTGAGCTTCATTAGATTCCTCTCTGCCCAATTTTCCAGCCTCTCCAGATCTAGCTGAAATGGCAGCACAGACTTGTGGTGTATCAGCTCCTCCCAGTCTTGTATTTTCAGAAGACTTGCTAAAGATGCACTCTGTCCCTTCATCCAGGTCGCTGATGAACATGTTGAACAAGCCTGAACGCAGTACTAACCCCTGGGGATCACTGCTAGCTACAGGCTTCCAACTATATACTGTGCTATGGATCACAACCCTCTGAGCTCTGCCACTCAGCCATCTCTCAATCCACCTCACTGGTGTAATGTTGTAATACATAAAATGTTGTAATATGCAAAATATTGTAATATATAAGGAGTATTCTGAAATGACAAATTGACTAGGTTATTTTTCTGCTATCAAATCTTCCCCTGTAAAACCTGTTCCATCTATTCTATGAGAAAATGAAATATAAATGCAGAGAGCATTTAGGAAAGGTAATCCTTTTTTAGTGACTGTTGCCAGCTTATTCTTGCCGTTTCTTCTTGTCAAACCCCTTGCACTTCACTTTAGGTAGCAGACAGAAAGGGATTCAAATGAAACAACAGACAGGAGCACCTGGAAATTAAGAATAACAGTTTCAACGAAGCAGTAAGAAATTTAGAAAAAAATGCCACCCCTTATCTGAGTGATCAATCCATGAGGCTCCTATATAAAACATATTCATAAAACACCCAGCCCTGAAACATCTCACCTTGGCTGCATTTGCTGCAACGTGAACTCTGATTGCTATACTCCGACCATTCCTACTAGATTAAATCCCACAGACAACATCCAAGGGGAAACAGGAAGAATGAGATCTCTGTCAAGGCAACTACTTTAGTCTTAGCAGGTGGCTTTTGGAACTTTAGCAGCAGAAACACAGACAACTTTAAGTTTAGGAGCAGATATAAGTGGAGGTTTTGAAGATCGTTGTTTAAACATTGGCGACTGAAGAAATTCAACGTACATTTGGAATTTCCTGGGTGGCTTAACTATAACTGGTCATCTGACATTAGCAAAATTTTGCTGATAAGACCAAGTTTTCTTTAAATGACGTTAGAACCCTAATTCACACCACTGCTAAAATGCATTTGGTTCCCCATGTAACTGGAGTCTATGTCATAGCATAGTATGCAGACTGAGACACCCTGCTTTGCTGTTCTGCCCAGATCTTTACTTTTTCAGTTTCTTTCTGGCTTCTGCTACCACATCTAAATGGCATACAACCAACAATCTAATGCCACAATTTTGCCCTAGATGAACACATCACACTTCCACAAAATAATATAAAATTCATATTAGATCTAAGATGGGACTGGGTTAGCCTGTAGCTGAACAATTACATTCAAAAGTTTAAATTCAGCACCTTCTTTTGCTTTGTCTCAGCTGGCTGTAAGAGTTTTCGTAGGATACTGCACTGCTTGAAACTCCTATATCTTGCCATCCAACCAGGTTTAATAAATCAAACTACATTTACTCATTTATAATTCTATGTCTTTAATCTTAAAAAAAATAATAATAAAAAATTCTCTGAGGCTTTTCTTTAATATCTGTCAAAAGATGTGGTCTATTCCACTTTAGAAATGGAACAGTGAAATGGATGGTAAGAGCAGGAAGACATAACCATTGTTACTCAATTTTAAGATGAGGGCAAACCTTTCTGATTATTAAGTCAGAGCAAAAGAATAGCTGTCAGAGAGTTTAAATTAAAAAAAAAATAAAAAAATTCTACTTGAATGAATTCCAGTGAAGATAAGAGAAGTACAACTGATATGTTCCATTATAAACCTTGTAATAACTGAAAATTGTTTGAAGACTGATGGATAACTACAAAGTATTACTATTATAAAGCAAAGTGTGATTTTTGATACCATGCAACTACTTCAATATCTCTAATTTTTCCCTCTTTTACAATATTCACTGCAGAAATAGAGATATCTGTCATTCCTGAGAAATTAGTCTAGTTCTGAGAATAGTATTGTTAGTCATGTCAAGTTTTAATAGAAATAGTGAAATAATGATTTGGAAATAGAGGGAACCAGTATCAGAAGGAATGGTTCATAAATGCAAGCACAGGAGGTCTCCATCTGTTTAGAATCTCAATTACAGTATGTCAGGCAAAGGGAGTTCAGCTGCAAGCATGGAGCTTAACAGGAATATATTGAATGACATACAGGAGAAAACGCCCGTGTAGGTAAACCACAATTCAGTCATGAGCTCCTGAGCAGACTATTTAGTCTCCTTACACTTTTTCACTAGCTGGCATGTAAGAAGAATTTATAGAGCAATAGTTAGAAATTGGGCCATGGAAAAGATGCACAGAGGCAGAGCCTCAGAAAGCACATGTGATCTCAAGTTATCTTGAATAAAATGTTACATTACAATAATACAATTTAAAACCCAATTTCAAACTCAAGGTAATTCCATTTAAATAACATTCTTGATCTGATTATGGTGTTTTAACAAAACCAGCACAATTCAGGTAGTTGGACTATTTCATTAGAATTCCATGTTACAAATATGGTTAATTTCTTTCCACTTTTTATTTTCCAAAAAAACACTTTTCAAAATAATTTAATTCTCTTCTCTGTGTCGAATTTTTAGATTGTAGCAAATCCTAGCTCCTTTTCTAGGCATCTGTCAGGCTTTAGATATGTACAAAGATGATAGATAGATAGATAGATAGATAGACAGACAGACAGACAGATAGATAGATATGGATAGGTCTCTGACACACAGTGTGATGAAAGTGAACATGACAAGTCCTGAAAAGAACTAAAATGGAACAGAAAAATGCACTGTATCTGTTGAAATTATGAAAGGATGTGTGGTGAAAACATAGATGCCTCTTCTAGGAACACTGTCCCCTATGCAGACTTCAGCTAGTTTTTCCTTCTCTGACAGTGCGTTAAGAGTGAGTGCTGGGAAAATAATTGATTTTATTTAAATTTAAGTTTCCTGGCAGGAAATGAACAAATGCATTTAAGAAGAAAAGTAAATTACCAGTGATTTCTGACTGATTTTTTGAAAGGCTCTCAATAGCAAATGTAGACTTGACAGGTTTCCAATGAAGTAGAAAAAGATATGGAGAGGGACAGAGAAGAGTTTGGCTGAGTTGCGGACAACTACCATTGATAATTCTCTTTTAGGTGGAATATGACACAACTGGGAGAGTTTGCGCCTTCCAGATGAGGCAATGAAGGGTGAGTATACTGTACTTTTACACTCAGAAAAAGAGCTCAGAGCATATGAAATGGAGTGGGTGGAGTGAAGAGGTGTCTCTTGAATCTTTTGTCATATATTTCTTTCAGGCAACATAAAAGAATATGTTCAAAAATTAAACTGAAGAAAAACAAACTGCTAACAGATAGATTGCAATCTTGTTCTGTTAAATACTACTGTTAGTTGAAGAAGGTGGGTGTTACTGCAAGCTTTCCACTTCAACATTCATTAGCAATTTTCCTTTCTGATTCTTTATTTACTGTTTAGCTTTCAGCTTAACTGACCTCAGTAGTCTGATTCTGAAGATGTAGTAGAATTAAAGAGGAAGAGGAAGGGAAGCTTGTTCATCTTTGAAAGTACCATTACAACTTTGTCAAGTAATGGGTCTAAATTAGTTAAATTACTTATATCAGACATCAATACATGAAGGTAACATCCAGGGATTCTCCAGTTTTCTGGGGATGCATAGTGGGGGTTTTTAAGTATCTGCCCCTTTTGCCTCAATGTTTCAGACACATCTGAATGACAGAATAACCTCTCAAAAACACAGCATCTGTTGCGTTCTCTTTATATAACCTGAATATCCTTTAAGAACATTTATTATGTACTTTCATATACTGGCCTCTAAATCCACAAGAAACTCCCAAGGAGTGTTTTTCAGAGTTCCTGCCTGTGTGATATGACAATACCACAATGCAATTTCCATTAACCTTATTGTAATGATTCAGGAAAAAGTTTTCTTGCTTGCAATTTATTGTCCATGCCACACATCTCTGTGTTATGCAGTACAACACTGTACATCTTGCTCAAAGACCTCATTAATTTTCATTGGCACCTATTGACACTAAAATAATAGGATTATAGAATCATAGATTGGTTTGTCTTGGAAGGGACATTCAGAGATCGTCTAATTCCAACCTCCCTGCCATGGGCAGGGATAACTTCAACTAGATCAGGCTGCTCAGAGCTCCATCCAACCTGGCCTTGAACACTTCCAGGGATGAGGCATCCACAACTGGAAAACCTGTGCCACTGTCTCACCACCCTCATAGTATGAATATTCTCCTAATATATAATCTAAATCTACCTTCTTTCAGTTTAAAGCCATTACCCCTTGTCCTATCCCTACATGCCTTTGTAAAAAGTCCCTCCCCAACTTTCCTGTAGCCCCTTCAGGTACTGGAAGGCAGCTATGAGGTTTCCCCAGAACCTTCTCTTCTCCAGGCTGAACAACCCCAACTCTCTCAGCCTTTTTTCATAGGAGAGGTGCTCCAGCCCTCTGATCATCTTTGTGGCCCTCTGGACGGTGGACACAAATCATTCTGCACCACTTTCTCTTATGGCCAGAGAACTGGGCTCAGATGTGTTAAATTTGTTAATCCAGACATAGTACTAAATGACAGTGGCAGCTTGATGACAGCTCCTTCATACCTACACAGGAAGCTTTTTCCCTGTTAGTAGAGTATAGGGCTTTCCAAAGTTTAAACCTTAAGGCTCTGGTTCAATGGCTGAGTAAACCACTGCAGTAGCTTAAGACACTAGTAGCCTAAAATGGTAATACTGACTGTCTGCCTGCAGTTACTGTATCTCTGGCAGACTTCATGGAGTCAAATATGCCCCAGTACTGCAACCAGTTTAGCATTCATCTTGTCACTTTTCTCCATTTCACACTTACTGCTAAACTAATGCACTAACCTTTAGACTGAAAAGCCTAAAAGATATCTTAAAGTGACACAGCAAGATCAGTGAGAACTCATTTGCCAGGGACTTATTTCATTCAAAGGCAGGGAGAACCACCTTCTAATCAGCTTTCAGCCCTTTGGAAAATGCCATCCAACACCTCTTGGAATTTCTAGTGATCTGTGGTGTAAAAGTCACAATTTATCTGAAAACAGTGATGAAAACATTTGTTCTAAATATCTCATTGTCCATATGAACTGCATATTTTACACGCGGACTATTGTGCCACCATCAATCCCAAACATTATACTCGGAATTAAAATTATTTTGAAAATATGATAGAATAACCTATGACCCTAGCTAATAAAATAATCTTAGGGAAGGAGAGTTATGAATGTAGAAATTAATGCTCTATTACAGATGGCTAACACTCAACTATACTAAAAAAAAAACCAACTTCTCAGGATCTGTTGCAGATGAAGAAAGCAATTAATTCTCAGCAGAAAGTGATTTTTGCAGATGCTATAATACACAGTTAGCGTTAAAGGCTGGTGAATAATTTAAATGGCAATCTAGACAACCTCTAAATACATTTGAAGATACAAACTGTTATATAAAAAAATGTACAGCTTATTTCATTTCTCATCATGCATCTTCAAAAATAACAGTAATAGTCCTAACATGACCTTAGCAGGAATAAAAAATTTCTTATGGGAAAAAATTGTAATTCACTCATTAATTCTGAAGCCTTTGCTGTAATAAATTGAATTACATAACAGACATAATTTCAGTCTTGCATGATCTAGTTTCTTGAAGTGTGATGTAATCTATCTTTTTAAGTGTTTTTGAACATGAAAGTGGAAGTTCTTAGGAGTATAAGGATTTTATACCAGAACAGACCAAGAGTGTCACTTCTCTAGGAGTCTACTTTGAAGAGAGGCCACACAGAAACTTCAATGAGAACAGTAACCTTTACATAAGGCATAGAATTTTCCAATTCTGTATCAGGACAATAAATTTCTTCTGGATTCTAAATGGTGATCACTTAATTTCCCAAGGTATTAGAGTTGATTGATGGTTTGTATTGTTTAGCCTCAGCTTAAATGAAGAGAGAGGACCCACTTCTCCCTGTTAATGCTGTTTATATGCCCATCTTAATTACTCTAGCATCATTTCAGAGTAACTCCTTCAAGATGAATGCATTTCTCTGTCTTTCAATGGATGTAAATCATTCTGAAGTCAAGGGTCCTGATTTGAAATGTTCATCAAGATTTAATCTACCTCAAGAGTAAAGGCAAACTTATATGGAAGTTACTTCCTGCACCAGTAGATATTAAGTTTTTGTTTTATTTAGACAACACCTTTGTTCTAAAATACTAAGAAATTATAAACGGGGAGCATACAGAGAAACAGAAGCAGTAAAGAAAGAAGGAAGTAGGAACAAGCTATCAAGTGCTTAAGCAAAGAAGAACCATCAGGTGGTCATTAAAACCTGTGCTAAAGCAGTGCTAAAACAAGAAAGAGAGTAAGACAAAATAAAGGTGCAGGATTAATTCAGGGGAATCACCTCAAAAACATCCCTCTTGGGAAAAGATCCCTTTGTGGAGAGCAGCACTACTCATAGTGTAACAAATAAGAACATTCATTAAAGAATTTCATTTATTCTGCACTGCCTCTGCTTAGCAAAAGGCAAATGTCATATTGCCAGAAAGATATAATTGTCTTGTTCAGGGCGAAAATTTGTAAACTGGTTGTTTGCATCTTAAACACTGTGTTTGCATGAAGACATGAGCACAAAATACTGACAAGGCAAGAAAAATACTGAATTTCTTAGAATACTAAAGCAAGACAAACTGCCATTCTCCATTACCATACCTGCAAGTTATCAGCTGCAACTATCAGGGAGAAGTTGTCAATCAACTCTGTTGCAAGGATGAAAGAGTAGATGGTACAGTTTAATTTTATTATGGAAATTGATTTGCATCTTTTATATGTCTTGATTGAAATCTTTCCAGGTAATGGCATTGAAGAATACTCATAAAACTGCCATGACTGTGGTAATAACTATTATTATGATCGAATTTAATAATAAAAAAACCTGCCTGCAAGATGGGCAATATGAATAATTCATGTACAGTGTTGCTTAAAATGTGATAGAGAGAAAAAAGACTTGTAGGAAAATTCTTAATGTATCCAGACAGGGATGATAATTGGTTTTTGCAACTAAATGAGTACTTCATGTACAAGACAGCACTAACAAGGCAGGAGAAGAAATTTACACATTGGGGAGACAATTTCATTTATCTGGTTACAGCAGGATAAGTGGAATAAATGGTTTTCCTTAAAGGAATTGACAGAAAATGCATATCCTGATAATAATTACTTTTGTTTACAGCTAGAAAATAGCAGAATGGGAGACACAATAGCATCTTCTCAATATGCATCGATGTATGTACAGTGTGCTTATGTAGGCCCTACTTGTGGTATTAATTAAATACCTGCAAACCTGACCAGATCTCTTCTAGTGCTGTCTTTTAGTTGCAAACATAAACAAGAGTCTGGCACATGGAAAATTATTTCACAGTTGCACTTTATTTAATTTTGTTTGATTTCTTTTAAGTATGCAGTATTGGATATGTTTGTATTTCCAGCTTTTATTGCCTACCATCTGGTGGAAAAAGCATGCAATAGCATAAAGAGAGACAGGTCTAAGGTAATATTTTAGTGTGAGGGTCTGAAGTTATAGTAAGTAAGCTCATCAAGGATGTCAACTTCAGGAGCAGAAAGCCCTGCAAGAACTCACCACTCTACTCTTGCCCAAAGGGCAATTAGGTTTGAGAGTTGTCACCTCACTTCTAGATATGACAAATAGAATTTCTTATACATGAATACTTGTCATGTCTCTCTAGAGCAGGAGAAACTTAAGAAAAAGCTAAACTCACAAGTAGCAACCTACACCTGGCAGTCTGAGCAGCTAAAGATGGGCCATTATTTTCTGTTTGCCCTGGTTTCTTCAGTACTGAACAGACATCAGGATGACCTACAAAACAAAACAAAATTTAGTATAAAAAAGATCAGAAAAAAAATAATGTGTGAGACAATAGTTCTGTGCCAAAATTCTTTCATCTCGTCATAGCCTTTTCGTAATACTTTGAGTTGGTCTTCCCTGATGTTCAGGTGTAGGAGCTTCAGCATTTGACTGTCAAATAACTTGCCCATTCCTTATTCTGTTTTCTATTAATAGTCAGGGCTAGACATATGTATGAAAATATAGAAAGCTGTATTTGTATGTAGCAGTGTGGAAGGTAACAAACTTCTGTTTGAACTACATCACTTTCTCAAATTATTACAAACAAACCCCCCCAAATTTCCCCAATCCAAAATGAATTTTTTTTTAAAAAGTGTCATTTGCAGTAACTTACCAAAACCAGTTAAATAGCCCCCCAAAAAGCCTTGGAAATTGGATTTAGTCAAAATCCCTGTTAATACATTGTGCTTACCCATTTCTAATTCTCTCTCACTTGAACCTGAGATGAATCCTCTTTGTTCTCACTTGCCACCAGAATCTCTGATCAGTGTTGAAAAAACAGAATTACAATAAAGAAAGCTTTGAAAGCTTCTGTGGAGAACTGTGGGGGAAAAAAACAAAACCAAAACAAAGCAATAAACCAACACAGCAAAGCAAAACAAAACTGCATTCCTTTGTTATAACTATGGCCTGTGTCTCTGTGTGTTTGTTTGGGGCAGATTACTTGCTATGGAGATTAGATCTAAAGGGAGTTACACTTGAGAAGCTACACAACAACCTAGTGAAGTGACATCACAAGAACTACTAAAATGCAGTAGCCTGGTTCATATGCCTATGGTTGTTTTGCTAAGATTGAGATCTGGGAAAGATGAAGCCCCCAGAACTACTTCATCAGTTTAAATAATCTGCCTCATGAGGCAGTTTCCAGGATGACTCAGAAAAAATGTCAGAGCTCAAAATCTACAAATTGGTTCCTAAGAAACCCAGTGGAGGGCTGAAGGCAATGTTACCCAGAGCCCAGGGGAGAGTTCAAAACACGTAACTGATAGCTGCATCCACTGATGTTTGTCTGGCTCTAGAGAGTGCGCTGTGGGCTGGAGAGCTGCAAGGAGTTATGAATGACAGTCACTGCAGCTGCTAAGCATGCAGCAGATGAAGATTCATGCTAGCACTCTACGACAGCATATGCCAAAGAGCAGTTATGTTCCACATTGCTATCTTTGTGAGGACTCCTGATGCACCTGGTCTCAAATCAACAAGTTGCCGTAGAGATGACCAGAACCACTAGTAGCCCACTGCAGATCTCTGCATGTCATCAGCATTGCACCAAGCAACCCCCACATGACCAATAGCACCTTCTGACTCACACCTTCAGGAGCCTCTGAAAAATGACTTCACTATGGGAAGTGTGCAAGAACTGTTGAGCACCTCAGGTTCTGTGTGTGCATGCTGTGGGTTATTTATGCACAGCTACAAATGAACTTAAAAGTGTTTCACATTGATAATCAGTAATAAATCTGCTCAGCAGATTGAGTTTCCAAATTGAATCATTTTATTAAGTGGCTTATGTGGGCTGAATACTGTTATTTTAAGTAAATAGTCTGCATTAACTAAAATTGACATAATTTGACAATATATATATTTGATGTTTGTTGCCCTTTTCTCTGAGTTTAAAGTCCAAAAGAAAGTCCAAACCTGCTTTCAGAATGACAGCCTCTGCTACCAAAACCATAAACTTGCTCAGGATCTGGTTTTACTAGGAGTTCCACATCTTTCTAGTAAAAGTGAGATATGAGCAACATCAGGTATTGCATGACCTGTCATTCAAATACAAAAGTGGTAGGTCACATTAATGAGCAAAGTGGACATTCACAGAAAGCTTTACAGTTGTGCTCAGAGTGTTTGAATGTGTTCTTGTGGGGCTAAAAATGTAGGCAATCTGACTGAGAAATATCACTTCTGACTTTTGTCTAATTGAGGGACTAATTTTTACTTAAACACATTCCTATAAATAGCGGTTCTTTTCCTGAAACACGTACAGAATGATAGTTAGAAGTCTGACTTCACGATCTTGTTCTCCTTGGCTGTTTCTAAACTAACTATGGATAAAATATTCCCACCCTTCTGGACCACAGATAGAATCTGGACATTGTGTCTATTCTACAGTAAAACTCTTTTCAACTTTCTTAATTTCTTTGGAAAAATCACTATCAGAAAAGGCCAAAATGACATATCAAAACATTATAGGAAATCCTGTTCCACTTCATTAACACAGTATCCAGTATCCAGAATCGCTGCTTCTGCATGTTACTGAGTTGTAGGGATGTACTGGAACTTTTAGAAATAAAGGCAGTATAGTTGTGTTCTATCTATACAGATCAAAACACTTCAGAGATAAAACTGAAAAGAGGAAAAAAAAAGCATCTTGTCTTCTCATTAAATAAATTAAGTAAAATAACAGCCTGTATTCTCCACAACTAGAGATTTTAAACAGCCATGCATTAGCTTACTGTCTGGAGTGGAGACACACACAAACATAGAAATAAACTAAAACAACAACAAAAAAACCTATCTGACCTGATCTGCAGTTGAAATAGTTCCTACACATACAATAAAGGTTCTATTTTCCATAGAAGAATCTCATTTATACGGGTCTTAATATTTAATAGTATATAGAGAGATCAGTAAAAGTTACCAGAAATAATTCATTGCTGAAAACCAAATTAATTTACCTAAATTAATCATTATAGTAAATAGCAAAATAATATGACCACTACGTTTCCTTTAAAAAATAATGTTTTACAGCAATAAGCATTTATTCTGCATAATACAGGGGTTTTTTTCATACCAAAATACTCTGCAAGAAGAGAAAGTTTAGGTGAAACTTGCAAATACAGAATATTCCCCCTGACACTATAAGTAGTAGGACTATGTCAATGGGAGCTGCTCAGGGCAAGTGCTTGAGATCATCTGACCAAAATGGGTGGCATGAAGAGATGCAGCATGTAACATTTTCAAGGTTAGGAATTACATGTAACTTTGACAGTAAATGAAATTTATATAAATCAGGCATGTCCAAACGGTATCTAAAATAAGAATAGAATTTGTGCAGCTGATTGTGCAGTTTTGATCAGTATTTCTGAATGAAAAGGGAGACATATGATGTAAATAGACATTCTTTGGTTTCTGTACTGACTTTGCATGATTTGTTAATAGAAAACATGCAAATGTGACCCAGATAGCCAAAAATTGCCAGCTTTCCATTTCCAGTGTGAAAAGTAGCTTGCATTACTTGTGAATCCACTACACATATCAGATTGATATTCCCTTCTGCGCACGAAAAAGACATTCATGTTGCATTTTGGGACTCAGAGTGACATCTCCTCCGTCTCCTGATGTACACTTTAAAGTATGTATTCATTACAGATAAAATCTGAATCTATGAAAAATGGGAAGGATGGTATATATTGAGAAGCTAAACTGTGTTGTGAGCATTATGAGAAAAAACTTCCAGGTCATGAGTTTTCCTTTGCTATGCCAAGGGTTTGCAGGTAGGAAAAAGTGATGGGCTGTCACCCTGTCTCTTTACAAAGGTCTACAGATGAAATTCAGTACATTTTTAGTCCTTTGCTCTCAACTTTCAAACTTTTTTAATGTTTCAGAGAAGGGCAAGATGTTTTTTACAGAAGAAAGAGACAGAGATGTCAGCTAAGATTATATGATGTATGACAGTTGTTCTTTGGCAATGGGTTAATGGTCTCATTTCATACCTCTGGATATTTCCTGCACTGAAAGTTACTACACACACTGATTCAGGCTGGGGAAAAGAAAATAAAAAATTAAGTGAGTATTTTGCCATTCACTTCTTTGCAACCATTATGCACAGCAGACAAATACAGAGCAGATGAAGGAAGCCAACATGGAAAAAGAGACCATGGTTTAGTAACTCAGGAATTTAGCAAGATGGGAGAGAAACTCAAGCACTAGTCCCTGAGTTTAAAAAAGAAGTTTAAGTCCTGGCTGTTCAGGAAAGGGTTTAGGGAAGGAATAAGAGGCTGGGAAGGAATGAAAGAATTATTAGCTTTCTCTCAAAGTATCCAGAAGATATTACTGTCATCCTAGCTGGGATGAAAGAAAAACAAACACTCACAGAATATTAGGGCTTGGAAGAGACCTCTAAGGATCATCGAGTCCAATCCCCCTGCCAGAGCAGGACCAAAAAAAAACAAACAAAAAAACCCCACAAACAAAACCAAACAAACAAAAAGAAAATAAACAAACAAAACTGCCAAAACAAAAGAAATTAAAATTGAAATTGAAATTAAAATTAAAAATAAAATAAATTAAAAAAAAAAAAATCCCCACACAAACACACAAACAACTAGGGCAGGTCACTCAGGAAGGCAGGCAGACAGGTCTTGAAAGTCTCCAGAGAAGGATGCTCCACAACCTCTCTGGGGAGCCTGTTCCAGTGCTCTGTAACCTGTGCTTGAGTTTGAGTCCATTTCCCCTCATCCTATCACAAGGCACCAATAAAAAGGGCTTGTCCCTGCCTTATCACCTATTTGTAGACCTTAATTAGATCCCCCCTCAGTCTTCTCCTCTCTCGACTGAAAAACCCCAGGTCTCTCAGCCTTTCCCTGTAAGGCAGGTGTTCCAGTCCCTTAATCATCCTAGTAGCCTCCATTAGACTGTCTCAAATAAATCCCTGTCCCTCTTGAACTGGGGAGCCCAGAACTGGACACAATACTCCAAGTGAGGTCTCACCAGGGCCAAGTAGAGGGGTAGGAGAACCTTCCTCAGTCTGTCGGAGACACTCCTCTTAATGCACCCCAAGATCTCATTGGCCTTCTTGGTCACAAGGGCACATTCTTGTCCCATGGAGAACTTGTTGTCTACCAGGATTCCAAGGTCCTTCTCCATGGAGCTGCTCTCTAGCAGATCACCTCCTAGCCTGTACTGGTGCATTTTGTTGTTCCTTCCCAGGTGGAGGACTCTGCACTTGCTCTTGTTGAATCTCATTAGATTCCTCTTCGCCCAACTCTCTAGCTTGTCCAAATTTCCTTGAATGGCTGCTGAACAAGCCAATCCTCCCAGCTTTGTGTCATCAGCAAATTTGCTGAGAAGACACTCTGTCCCATCATCAAGGTCACTGATAAAGATATTGAACAGGACTGGACCCAGCACTGATCCCTGAGGGACTCCACTAGTTCCATGTCTCCAGCTGGACTCTGCATCACTGACTACCATCCTTTGGGTTTTATTGTGTAGCCAGTTCTTAATCCATCTCACTATCCATTCTTTTATCCCACATATTCTGATCTTGCTATATGATTTTTAATACTATCTAATTTTTAAATATATCTCACAAAGTTGTTTTTCATCAGACAAATTTTTAGCTATGATTGAAAGTACAGATCCTAAAACAAAAAAAAATGAGCACTGTAATACAGAATAATTGGGTGGGTCATTAGCTAGAAGGGATAGGGCCTGAAATCTCTTGAGCTCAAAAGCAGAGGTATGTACTGTCCAGTCTGAAAAAATCCTTCCTATGCCCAAGTCACCAACTGCTGAAACCTCTGTTTTTAATGCCAATCAAAATGAGTTTAAGGTACTCATGAACACATATAAAGCACAAGTGGTCTGCTTTGAAGTGTCACTGCCTTAGATTTAATATGCTGATCATTTATGCATAAAACAGGTTGCATTGAAGGAAAAAATCAGTATTGTCAGTTTCCATGACAACTAGTGTGCTAGCAGATTACATTGTCTCACATCAGATGGTTGCCAAGGTTGTGACCTATTTCTTAGTTCTAAGCATTTAATTTGAAAAATTTGGAAATGCTACCATGTAACATAAATGAAAAAATATTGCACATTGTTAGGATAGTCAAATATAAAAGAATCTTGCATCCTAAATTAAGGACTAGGCTTAGAGACTGAAAAGGGAGTATGAAGTAATAATGCCAGAAGTGAATGAAGACTTGGACAGTTGTGCAAACAGGCAGTGGGGCTGGTGATGGATGACATTTTATGATGACATCAGTGGTTAGGTACAGCCTACATCAGTAGGTAGCAGGTACCTGAAGATCATTACAGCTTGTTTCGTAGTGCCTGTGAAATATACCTCATGCTTGTGCCTAGGAGGCAGTTGTTTTTAGCTTAAATCCTACTAGGGATATTTCCATGAAGTGAAATTGACCATATAATCAGAACTGATTTGTGCTCTCAGTATCAGCAAAGAAACCAAAGAGGGAAAGGGCCCACGCACTGAATAATCCCCTCAAGCACGATGATAGTCCTCTCCAGGAACACCAAGAATGACTGCCAGAGCTGATGCCTATGTTGCTTCCTCATGTGCAGAAACAGAGATACTTCTTGCCAAGAGCTATCACTTCTAGACTTTTTCTGTGCCCTACTAATTAAGCACAAAAAAACCCAGCAGGGTTGCCATCAGCCTCTTCCTGACCTCAACTGAGGTATTGCCCAGATAGTGTGATGCGAATGATCAAAATTTCTGAAGCCCTTTTTTAGAAATAGGTGAGCAGGAGATCAAGTATTTTATAAATTGTGAGCCAGACTACAAAGTAAATGAACAGCTGTTACAGTTAGGAGCACTGTTTCAGAAAAGGAACACTTTCAAACACAAACATGTATTAAGGTACTAGATGAAGTCATATCTAGATTCTTCAGTGACTGAAGTTCACTACAATGTGAATAATATTCTACCTCTCTCTGAGTAGTCACCTTTTTTTTTTTTTTTTCCTTTTTTTTCTTTTTCATGCTCAAGAAAGGTATCAGGTTGTCATTCCTAAATAAATACATTGGAATAGTACCTGCAGGGACTGACTGTGGTTTTGGTAGCTACTAGCTACCTAGCTACTTCTACTATTTATTCATTTTACACCATCTCATTGTAGAACAATCCAGGCAGGTAACAGTTTTGTCACTAGCACTGTTAACTGACAGTTTATTGTTTAGCAAAGAATTTGTCCTTTATTTTTTTTCTCCCACTTAGCTACCAGCTTGGAAAGCTATCACTGTCAGTCATGATGGTGAGATCAATGCCATAATCTCCGGTCCATGTTGCTGAAACCTTGCTTTCTATGGTTGATAAGACAAATCATCCTGCTGCTTGTTTAATAATGTTGATCTGGACAGATCAGCTTAGGTAAAATGGGAAACAGCTCAAGGCATTTTTTTAAAATTTTCTTTTATTTTTATTTTTATTTTTTTTTATTTATTTTCCTTTCTTATTTTTTTCCTGAAGCTCAACCCACTGGTTATCAAATGTTGGAATTACTGCAACTGACTGCAACTGTTGTATAACCTCAATAATCCACTGGAATTTGATTTCAGTTATAACAATATGATTAGAAGAATTCCAATAGTCATATCTTGAAAACATGATATCTTTTTACATCACTATTTGTAGACCTCCTTTGTTGTTCTTTTTGTTATTATAATAATAATAATAATTATTAATATTTTTTTTATTTTCCTCCACTCCTCTCTCAGAAGTTATCCCATTATGGCAAAAATTCTCTGAATTCTAGGCTCTGCTTTTTGTGTTTCTTATGCTAGTTTTTTTGCAAGATATGCAAATCATATGCAAAATGAAACACTGCAAAATCTGTCTAATGATGCTCTATTTTTCCTTCCAGTTGTTATTCTTTAACCTCTTTTGTTCATGACACACACATTTATAACTGGCCTTCATTGGGAGATGAATTAACTCTAATGAATAAATCCGATAATAGATGTTCCTGCTTCCTTCTACCCCAGGCTGGTCAGCTAGTCGAGACAGAAAGATGTGCGCAGAACAACTGTTGGCATTGATTTGAGTCATTTCTTAGCTGCCTGGATTGTACAGAAATGTATTTCATGTGCATGCTTATTGTTCAGCTTCTTCAGAAAACTCTTATTCCTGTAGACCACTCTACTTGACTCATATTAGAACATTCTTGTTCTAAGGAGTATTTTGTAGAAACAAAATGATTCATAGAATCATAGAATCATTAAGGTTGGAAAAGACCTTCAAGACCATAAAGTACAACTGTCAGACCTAAACCCCTGTGACCACTAAACTGTCTCCTGAAGCACTAAGTCTACCCATTTTTTTAACATTTCAAGGGATGGTGATTCCACCACTTCCCTAAGCAGCCTGCTCCAATGCCTCACCACTCCTTCTATGAAGAAAATTTTCCTAATATCCAATCTGAACTTCCCTTGATGCAAGGTGAGATTATTTCCTCTTGTCCTATTGCTTGTCACTAGGGAGAAGAGGCCAATGCCTACTCACTACAACCTCCCTTCAGGTAGTTGTAGAGAGCAATGAGGTCTCCCCTCAGCCTCCTCTTCTCCAGGTTGAACAGCCCCAGCTCCCTGTTCTCCAGACGCCTAATCAGCCTAGTTGCCCGTTTTTACACCATCTCCAGCACCTCAATGTCCTTCCTATACTACAGTGCCTAAAACTGCACACAGTGCTCAAGGTGCAGCCACACCAAGGCCGAGTGGAATCACCTCCTCGGTCTTGCTGGTCACACTGTTTCTGATGCAGGCCAGGATGGACTGCTTCTCATGTTCATGAGCCTGCTGGCTCATGTTCAGTTGGCTGTCAACCAACACCCCAGGTCCCTCTCTGCTGGACAGCTCTCCAGCCACTCCTCCCCAAGCCTGTAGCACTGCCAGGGGTTGTTGTGGCCAAAGTGCAGTACCTGACATTTAGCCTTACTGAAACTAATGCCATTGGCCTCAGCCTGTTGATCAAGCCTATTTAGATTGTCTTGCTAAAAAATCAAGAAAAACTTCACCTGGAGTACAGCCCCCTTTTATTGATACTGCAACTTCTGGGCCCACTTGAGAGAAGTTAGAATATACCATCAATGGATGAGAGAAAATGAAAAATGTGAGGAGATTAGTGAGTTTAGCAACATACAAGTAGCACAGTTTTTTTTATTTCTACCTACCACTTGCTATTTAGTAAGATGCTGCATAAAATAGAAGTGTCACTAGAGAGCCATAGCTGGTCCTAGAAACTAGTATCTATGACTTTCTGTTGCTTTGCAGAATAATTTCAACTGCTCAGTGTGACTCAGCTCACATACTCTGTAGAAAGGGGCTCTCAGCAGGAGGTACAAGGGAGCAGAAAAACATAAAAAAACCCAAGTAGAAAACCTGTACTTTTTAACTGCTGAACACTTTGGATGGCACTTTGGTGACTCACGAACACTTACTTCGTGTGTGGATCAGAAAAAATGGAATAGTATGGGTTTTTACTGCTTCTCAGGGGTAAATGGTAGATGAAGATCAGATACTGTTTTCCCTCCTGCTGTTACAAGTAGTGACATCTACTCGGTTCTACTCAAGAGTATTACATTTCAGTGGCCTGATCTAAAGAAGTGCTTTGACAATTCCTCTCTTGAATGTCAACCTGGGTACAGGGATCTAGGAGCCAACTGGGGCTTGCAGGATACCCTGGACATAAAATCTACACATTTATTTTTCTCCTTTGCTTAGAGTTCACTGAATGCTGGCAGAGAAGCCCAAACTATTCCAGGTTTAGTGAACCCAGTAGTGGGTCTCTCATTTTCTTAAAATTGTCTCTCCGACATACTTTGGAGGACCATTAGTACCTTGATGATTTTATATCTTATCACATATATTTGACATGGTCAAACTAACCTCAAAAACTTTAAGTGGAAAGTTTGTTTGTTACTTTTTCTCAGTGCTTAATATAATTATGAAAATAAATAATACGGAACTATCTTGAAATTTTACTTGCAGCATCAGTTCTTCCTCTGTCCCATGATCTTCTAGTAGTAACTGGAAGTAAAAGTGATGTGCTAATTTAAATTCCTTCTGTCTATTCCCTTCTTCAGCAAACCATGCCTCAAGTTATTAATTTGTGGTGAGGTGAAAAGCAAAGGCAGGCTGGGGACGGAAAGACAGGTTGTGTATGAATGCTTCTTGTGCTCTACAATGTTTTACCCACAGAGCTATGTCAGTGAAGAGTGTGAAAAATCACATATTCATTGCCAAAATAGCTATGCGAGCCAAAAACCCCATGTGGACACAGCTATGCTGACAAGAGAGAGCTTTATGAGCTGACCTCTGAGTGCTTGGGGAAGTTATGCAACTATGCAGGCAGAAAAACTCCTTCTGTCAACATTCTCTACCTCTATAGAAAAGCATCCTGCTGCCACAGCTAAACTGGCAAGGGCATATTAGCTCAGCTATAACTGCAATGTAAGTTCTGCCTCTTGTGCAGTGGCCAAGGGAGTTTAATCATGGTAGAAAAAAGTCATAGCTACCTTCAGCCACTGTGAGCACTTGCTTAGCACTAGTCAAAATTTGCCTGTCAAAACCACATCTTATTTCTAAAATGTACAATAAATTATTGTTTATGGTGCTGGTGTGGTGTTTTTTTTTGTTGTTGTTGGTTTGGTTTGTTTTTTTGTTGATTTGGGGTTTTTTTTCCTTCTCTTTCCCTAGAGAATCTGTACTACTCCAGCATCTATCATTAGAAGCTGGTTTTCTACATCAGTTGTTCAATTTTTTGATTATCATTTTAGAGTATGTCATATTCACTGATTGCATCCTAAAGTTTTAAATTTTCCTCACAGTGCCCTGTATTTATGAAATATATAGGAATATTTTCAGTCACCATTCTAGCACCAAGTTACCTTATGAAAGTACAATTGTACAAGCCTTTTTAATTTTTTTTTTTTAAATAACAGCAGATAGAAGGGAAGTACTAGGAAAATTTGCACTGTGCTGAAGGTGGTTAATTTACAAAGTATTAAGAAAAGAGGATCTGAATGCTCTTCCAGTGCTGTAAGGACAGAATTAAGTGAAAAATTGGCAATCAGTAGCATCTTGGAAAGAGTAGGTAAATTACCCTTTTCCCATAATCATATACAAATAATTTCACATTACCTAATCACATGGTTATTTTGTTATTGGTTATTTGCTCAAACTGATTTGTTAAATAATCCCACAAAAACCTTGTGAATATAGAGTTTTTTGATAGCCAGGAAAATATTCCCAACACTTCCATCTTCATTGTCCACTCTTAATAGGGTAATTACAGACATATTTACTGCACTTTAAACTCTCAAAGCAAGCCTGTTATCCCTCCTAGTGGTGGCCACACAGTAAGAAATCCATGTGCAATTCTCTTCCTTTTTCTCATGTTTATACACAAATGAACAAATTAAAATATGGAAGAGGGTCAGTATCTCTCCTGATAACACAGCCTCAGATTCATTAGGACCAAGGTTTTTTACTTTCAAGATAGTAATGTTTTTCCTTCTTTGGGGTTTGCATAGTGTATGTACTTAATAATTGCCAAATGCTAAGAGATCCATAGGTTATATAAACAAATACATCTATACACACACACACATATGTATATGCATGCCTTCTGACAGTTGGGATTTAAGAAGAACAAATAAAATATCTGCCTCCAAGACAGTGTTGTAATCCAGTATGAAGAACTCTCCCAAATAACATTCTGGTCAGAGCACATCAGAAAAACTGGAGAGCTTCCATCTGGGAAAGACCCATCCCAAGAAAGACAGAATCAAGGAATAAGAATGTCTGAAATGATGGAAGAAATAGAGGACAACTCATTTTTACAGAGTAGGGATTGGGAACGAGACCTGTCAGGCACACATGGTGGACGAGACAGCAGTGACATTGTGAATATCTGGACTCAAACCAGGAAAACCAGAAAGTCCAGATTTTTTTTATGATGTCAGACACAGAATGAATCAAAAAACTTGATTTAGCTTTTTGCCTTACCACAGGCTTCTTGTGTGACATGGACAAAAACTCTGGGTCTAGATTTTTGAAGCATCTAAACTGTGTATGGTTTTTAGGAACAGCTAGGCACTTAGACAGGGGATCACTGTCTTACTTCTGCATTATGGGCCTCATTTTGTCTATGTTTAAGTTTCTTATCAGGGAAATGGGATAGCAGTGACTAGCTGAAAATGTTCACCAAAGATTGTGAAACACTGCTATCACAGGGGCTGAACAAGCTTGGAAGACAGATGAATGGACAATAGCAGCTTTCTTTCCACTGGTAAAGGAAAAGCCAGAGGTCAAAGAAGCAGGTAAAGCATCCCCACACATCCATTTCCTTCAGTAGGTTCAGTTTAACTCTTAATTTCTGGGATCTGAGAAAATCCTGTTCTCTTGCCTCTGAAATGGAGAATGTCCTAGTAGATCTGTCTGTGAGATTTTTATACTTAGAGATGTACTGCCCTTTCCCTTAATAATGAGGATGACAAAATCAGGTGTAACAGGAGTCTTTGTACTATTGGAAAATATCAAACCACTTTTATTAAAACTAATGAGGCAGCTGAGACCCTTTGATATATCCATAGTGACTACATCCTGCAGATGTCTCACTTCAGTCAATTAATAAGCCATTTTCCAGAGCATGATAATTGTTTATGCAACACACTTTGATATGTTTTGTAACATTTTGCTTAATCCTCCCCAACTTTTCATCCCTGGAAAGAGTTTTATGGTAGCATAAACCATAATTGTGCACTAAATAAAATCAACTTATGTTACTGTCTACAACTGCTTTAACACCCTCATCCTAACATGCATAACCTACACTCAAACAATTAAATATGGATACTGAGGCTGGGCAGCATGTTGCTTTAATAACATGGAAACACAATGATTTCTTGACAAAGAACTTAACCTCTATCAGGAGAGAGAACTATCTAGGGCATTTTTGTATTTCTCAGTCAGTGACAGGAAAGGGAATATATTGCCATTATGGCTGGCAGACATTTTTCTGAATTAAAAAAGCCTTCTCAAAGATGAAAAGGAAGGTGAGACACTCTCCAGTCCTCTTTCTCTTCCCTGAAAAGACTTTGTTCTTAAAATTTTCAGCATTCTAAAAAAAAATGTCTAATGTTTAAATTAGATTCTTAATTATATTTAATGAAAACCAGGAATTAAATAAAACACATAAGAAAACTTGAAAATTATAAACAGAATATAAAAAATAGCTCAAAATCTTTTGCTAATGTATTCTTTTGGAAAAGTAAAGTCAAAAAAGTTATTCAGCAACAGAAACTTCTTTCAACATTTCTTTATGTCAGAAATGCATCAAGATCGACCAGCTCCTCTGATCCTTTGTCTTATTCTGAGTCTTATCTTCAGGGGAAAAAAAAAAGTCCACTTCTGTCTAACACAATCACAACGTATCTTCATGTGTCCTCAACAGTTCCCAGCCTCCAGTGAGGTGAGAATCTCTGCCATGTGTGATATCCTTCCTCCAGAAGGCAGTATTGCCAGATTCCAGTCTGCCTATGTTAGTCTGCAGACAGTAGTTATACAGCTCTACATAACTTGTACGACTTTAGGACACCGGCAGCAGAACTCTCTCTTTGCTCCCTTTTCTTTTGCCGCCTCATTGACAATTTGCCCCTGTGCTCACTGGGGTGAGTTTCAGACAAATACCGGCTTTTCCTCACCAGCCTTGCTTCTCTTTGTGCTGCCAGGAACTAAGGATGGCAAAGACTAAAGAAATTGCTCTGCTGACCTTGTTGTGCTGATCACAGACTGAGTCGGTGTTTATTTTCTGAGGAAGATTGAGCAGGAGCATGGCAGTCTACCTGTGACAAAGCAGGGAGCATCTTTATGGAAAGAAGTAGAAATTATAAGACACACACTGACACTACTGCTACTCACTGCCTGGCACACACTGAGCCCACTTGTTCTACTTCTTTTATAGAACAGAGGATTAGGGGAAGTATTTTGTTGTTTGCCACAGTCAGCATGTCTACAGAGGGTGCCTGCAACCGTTGCTGACAGCACATGGATAAATGCACTTCAGACTTTCAGACTAGGAAAGCAACTGCAGAGACAAATCAAGTTCCATTTCTTCAGTGAGTTGGAGATGGAAAGAAACCACAGTCATGAACCTGGCAAAATAAAATGTCAAGATTAAGATATAAATACAGGGGACAAAACAACTCCCCCATCCAGTTCCACTCCTGGATGAGGTCAGTGCCTTACAAGTACATTTGTCTCTCAAAATCTCCTACCTTACCACAACTATTTTCCGATTTGTTCAGATGTGCTGCCACTAATCCCTGTGCCACTTCACACTGACTCTGATGAAGGAGATATTGGGCATGTGATGAGTGTTCATAGGCATCCAGACATCCTCTCAGGTGTCTGCAGGCATCCTCTGTGTCCTATCTTATAGCAGTAGCCTCCATCACTATTTCATGTTGCAGTAAGCTCCTCCTCCTGCAGGTCAGAAATGTTGCAAAACATTCCAGTAAACCCCAGCTGTCAAGAAATAAACTTTCATCATAAAATTCAATCTTCTTCCTCACTTCCTTGCCTCCTCTAACATTTGCTGGTTACCACTCACAAAATCTAAGCCTGTGGAGAGATTCTCTAGGATTTATAAATAGAATTTTCATGCAAATTAATCAATGTCAGCAGGTTTGGTTTTGTTTAGACTTCTCCTCCCCCTCCTGAAGAAGAGATGAGCTATTTCGTCTTCAGCACTCTTCAGAGTTTGATGATATGTAGCGTCGCTAATTCTATTCTTTACCCTAATGCTGCGTATTTTTTTTGCTGTAGCTTTTGATTGAGGGCTTGTTTTTGAATTATTATTATTATTATTATTATTGGGTTTTTTTCCCTTTTTTTCTCTTTTGGTTAGAGAAGTGTAATGTATTACACTTGGATCATTTCCAGTCTTACTGTTGTGTGCCATACTAAGTACCACAATGATCCTTAATTGGCAGTAAATAGAGAAAAAGCAGTCATCCTTGGAAAGCAGCTGTTCTATGAATATATGGTGTAAGAATAGTGTGGAGGCTGTCAGAGGGAGGTTTCAGGTCACAGCTAGCATAAATGGAGGACTTTGACATGCTACACTTATAATAACTCCACTCTAAATTTGAGGGAAGAAGGATGGGAAGGAGTATTAGGCAGATAGTCTCATCTTTAGAGAGAAATGAGACTGCTCTTTTCTATGAATTGTGCTATGATCTTTTTTTTGTCCTTCACTGAATTAATTGGAAAAACTTTGCTAATTTGAGTGTGGACCATTATGCTGACTTTGTGCCATTTCACTCTGGCTATTTTTGGTATTGTTTTAGAGGCCACTGTGAAGAGTGGAGTAACAGTACCTGGATGTTAAATATATTTTGTAGTGTTTTGTGTAGGAAGAGTTTGGCCTGTTTTTCTGTAGAAGATGCTCTCACTTAATTCTTAACATGATATGAGAAGATACCATTTTTTCAAAAACAGGAAATAAATATAATTTACTTGGTAATTTCTTTTTTCTTATCACTAGACAGAACACAAATTATCTCCAAATTCAATTTGTTTGAATAACACTTTTAAAAGAGACAGAGAAAAAGGTGTTCACCTTTTGTACATGGCTGCAAATGGGCTGTGCTCTCCTTTAATTCTCAAATACAGTAAAACTGGAGAGCTTTTTTGAGTGAGCAATTGCAACCAGGTGGATGCAAATTCATTGCCCAACAACAAATTAATTTACTTAGGTATGATACATCTTCTTCCCTTTCCCCTTATGGTAATTGAATATTCATCACATAACAAGTGCAGTTAATTAGCAGATTACTCATTTACTGGACAAATAATGAACATATTGTTCTGAACAAAGAAAGGGGATAGGAATGCCAGAGGGAGAGAAAAGAAAACATACATTTTTATAAGGCTATTATTTAAATTAGGATTCTTTTAAATAAAGAGAGAAAAAGGAACCACTAAAAATATGCAATTAACTTTAAAAAATATTATTATTTAACAATAGCTATGCTGTATCCAGGGACAGCGTGGCTCAGGCTTCATACAGCCCAGGGAGGTTGCTTGCCATCATGATCCTACAGAAATCAATGGTAAGCCTCCCACAGTATCAATGGGGCTGGAACTCACTCCTGATGCTTAAAAAAAAAGAGGAATATTAACACCACTTTAAAATAAACTGTAAATCCTTGCACCAAATAACAGTTGATCAATTTACCTTTTCTTTCATTTATTAAGCTTTCCTGCAGCTTTTTTCTCTGCTTGTCTGTCAGCATCACTCTTTTGTCTTTTTGTCTAGTGCTTGTTTAGACTGTAAAGATTTTCAAAAAGGGCAGTTTTTCTTCTCTATTTGTTCACAGTGCAGTCCTTGTGCATAATTCAGTGTCTTTCATGCTACATTATTGCTATCACTAGCCAGAAAGAAATGCTTCATTGGTATAAATTGGCATGGGTCCATTACGGGGAATCAAACCAACCAAACTACTTTGATGGAGACTGATCTTTAGTGTTGAAGTTTGCATACATGCTCTTGGGTTTGTTTTGTTTGTTGTGGTTTTTTTAAATTATATATATATATTTTTACAAGTACTGTAAAATAACTCGGGTTTCTTGATGAGGTATCTATACATTATCTAGAAATTTACCAGACTTCTAAATGCAGAAGAAGCAAAATGGACTGCTGAATAATTCTGCTAATGGTGGTCTCTTCCTGGATTTTATTGTACCTGCCATCTTTAGGCTGAGCCAAGTATAGGTTCTCATTGAAAACTCAGGGGTGAGAGGAGACAATTCATTCCAAGATGAAGCTAGAGCTGTATTGTGTGCAGCTACATGACACACACTGTTTGTGAAAGATTCTCTCATGTTGCATTAGTTGATCATTAAACTACAACCTGTTAGCACCTGTCATAATGGTTGAGATTGGCTAAATTTCACATGTTCATGACTGTACTAAAGCAAATATATTGGACCAAAAAATCATATACTTGGAAGGAAATTTTTGACAAATTCAGGAATTGAAGCAGACAGCAGAGAAGAAGGAGGGAGCATAGTGGGAAAAGGGACAGAAGACAAGGGGAAAAAAAAGCTTTCCACTGGGTGGATCCAGATCCCTAGGGTGGGGAAGGAAGACAGGATGTGGAACTGCTTATCTTAACAAATGCCCATTCCCAACTACACTCACCCAAGAAGTTTCTGTTGTCAAAAAAATGAGAGTGAATTTTATTGAGAGACTGGAAGTAGTCTCTCAAGCCCTAAATTTATATTTACCATTATTGAATGATTGTATATCCGTACATCATAATTTGTTCAGTAAAACTGGTAAAGTTTTAGACCTCTGCTAAGCTTTGTACTATCATAGAAACAAGTGAGACATATGACAAGTTTAAATGTTTGTGAGATTTTAGTGACAATGCAAGGGGAGTGTGACAGCTAGTCTGATATCACTGCTGCAGTTCAATACAATCGCTTCTAGATTAAGCTATGGCATATCATACTGTGTCCAGTTGAGTTGCTTGAGTATGTCCAGAGAAGAGCTACCAAGCTGGTGGAAGGCCTGGAGAATAAGTCCTATGAGGAGAGGCTGAGGGAACTGGGATTGTTTAGTTTGGAGAAGAGGAGGCTAAGGGGAGACCTCATTGCTCTCTACAATTACCTGAAAGATAGGGAGGTGGGAGTTGGCCTCTTCTCTCAAGTGAATGATGACAGGATGAGAGGAAATGGCCTGAAACTGCACCAGGGGAGGTTTAGACTGGATATTAGAAATATTTTTTTTACCAAAAGAGTGGTTGGACAGTGGAACAGGCTGCCCAGGGAGATGGTGGAGTCACCATCCTTGAAAGTGTTTAAAAGAAATACAGATGTGGTGCTTAGGGACATGATTTAAGCACTGAATAGGCAGATTACATTGTGGTTGGTGGATTTAGGTTATGATTGGACTTGATGATCTTCAAGGTCCTTTCCAACCAGGTGCTCTGTGATATGTTGGTGAGTATTACCACTTGTAAGTTCTCTTGCTGTAGAATGGGCAAGATCAGTCCACTGTTCAGCTTTCTGTCTGTCCTTGGCATGAATTTGTGAAGATCCTTGTTCAGGTCAATGTGCAGATCTGGAGTGGCAGCTGAGCAATAGGACATATCAAATCAAACCATCAAACAAATCACTGCGCATCTTCATGCTAGATTCCTGGGTTTGAGAGTTAATTTCCCTCCCTTTCTGCTTCTTTCCATATTCCCCCACCTCGTGTTAACTGGAATAGCAGTGGTAGAAAGTGAAATTGCCTTCAGCTGTTATTAAATATGAAACAATGTTAAAAAAATGAGAAATTTTGCCCATTTCTATGGAGAAGGAAAAAGAAAACCAAACCATTATCTAAACATAAAAAGTGAGTTTATTTTCTATGCTTTATCATAGAAACTTAGAAAGGTTTGGGTTGGAAGTGAACTGAAAGCTTATCTAGATCCAACTCCCCTGACATGGGCAGGGACACCTCTCACTAGACCAGGTTGCTCAAAACCCCATCCAACCTGACCTCGAACACTTCCAGGGATGAGGCTTCCACAGCTTTCCTGGGTAACCTGTGCCAGTGTCTCGCCACCCTCATAGTAAAAAATTTCCTCCTAATGTCTAACCTAAATCTACCCTCTTCCAGTTTGAAACCATTTCCTCTCACCCTATCACTCCATGCCCTTGTAAAAAGTCCCTTCTGAGTTTTCCTGTAGGTCCTCTAGAGGTACTGGAAGGATGTTATAAGGTCTCCCCAGTCCCTTCTCTTCTCCTGGCTGAACTAACCAACCTCTTCATGAGAGAGGTGCTTCAGCCCTCTGAACATTTTCATGGCTCTCCTCTGGACTCGCTCCACCCAGTTCATGTCCTCCTTATGTTAGGGGCACCAGAACTGGACACAGTACTCCAGGTGGCATCTTACAAGAGCAGAGTAGATGGGGAGAATCACCTCCCTTGACCTGCTGGCCACTCTTCTTTTGATGCAGCCCATGATAGTGTTGGCTTTCTAGGCTGCAAGTGCACATCGCCAACTCATGTTGAGCTTCTCATCAAACAGTGAAGTCCTTTTCCTCAGGGCTGTTTTTAACCTATTCCCCACCCATCCAGTGTTTGTGCTTGGGATTGCCCCAACCCATGTGCAGGACTTTGCACTTGGCCTTGTTGAAAGTTCCACCATGTCTCTAATTATCAAGCTGCTCTTTACTGAACACAGAGGGAGTCCATATTAACTAGGTCAGATGCTGTAGCCTTCTATATATGGGTGAAAAAACACCATTCCTGAAGGGAAGTCTTTGTCTCAGTTCAGGTGAGAATTTATCCTTGAGGCCATCTTAGACATACAGTCTGTAATCCAAGGTAAGTATATATTTTTTTCTCTATTGAAATCCTAACATGGAAATAATTTTGTAATTACAAAAGATCACAATTAATTATTGCATCAAATTAAAGGCAAAGATAAAATCTAGAAAAAGCTGAGCATTTAAAAATGAAAATATTTTAATGGAGCAACTACTTCCCTTACAATTAATGTTTTCCAAAAATAAACATCACTTTTGCTAGATAATCCCAAAGTTTTGTA
>NW_009953483.1:1038832-1045556 GCF_000747805.2 Chaetura pelagica | reverse complement strand
GGAAATCAGTCTGTGGCACTGCTGTCTGGCTTATCTACTTAGCTACAGAAACTTTCAGACTCTTGGTACAAAGCTCTGATTTTAACAAGATTTTTTTAAAACAAAATAAAACAAGAAGCACTGTTTATATCTGACTTCCTTCTACTTCTTTTCTTCTTGAAAGATTGTTAATAAGGCAATGGTTAATTGTGTTGAATGAGATTATTGTTTGAGTGCTAGTAATATGGATTAGTAAAAGAATTGTCTTATTCCTCAAATGACTAGAATATATTTCTCCAGTGAAAAATAATTAGTCCATAAATCAGAGTATGTTCAGTTATTTACCTGTCACATATTTAGTTCAGCTGGAAAGAATGGAAATTTACCCTTGCAAAATATGTTTTGGAAAAAAAATAGATTAGATAGATTCTGCGCTACATAATGAGAGGTCTAGATTAATTTTACCATTTTATTACAAATGCCATTTTAATTCCAAGGGTAGATGCTGGATATATCATATCAGAACATAGTTAATCTAAGGGTTATACATGGAAGAATAGGTTGAAAACTTCCTTTTTGAGATCATAGCAGTGAGCTTTCATGCTAGCTTGATTTACAGTCTCCATCTCTAGCAGTGCTTTTGGCTAGATCAAGACATTACCATGTCCTGGCATGCCACATGCTGGAGTTGCAATAGGCAAATTACAAATGGCTTGTAAAGGGAGCAGGCAGTCATGGCGAATGGGTTCATTGCCAATATAAACAGAGTGCGTTTAGCTGACCTTCAGTCAGAAGAAGTCCCTGAACTGATGAATGCTGCTTGCTGGCACAATGCAACAGGGAATGAAACATTTTGCATTGGCATTGTTTCCAAAACCAGCTGCTCTGAGCCCCAGCCAGAGACAGGCTCGACAGGCTTTTGCTCCTTCCTGCCTAGATCAGCAGGGATTTGCCACTAATATTGCATTATAACATTAATTGGGCGAATCAGCCAATGGGAACTTTTTACACCTTACTTCAAACCTGCATCAAATGCGTATCTACAAGCCCAAGCCTTCCCTTAGCATACTGTTTCACCCCGCCCATATGGTTCTCACCCTTAGCAAATAAAAATTGCAGACAGTGCTTAAAAGAAGCTTTTTGAGAAAATTGAGGAGGGGCCATGTTGCCGTCAGAAACTAAATGCCACTAAAAATTTGAGATAGAAATGTTTCTCCGACTAATATTTTACTTGCATTTGTAATCTACCATTCAGTCTGGCAAACTCCATGGGTTTCAAGATACAATTAGTATTCTACATGTAGCTGCATCCCAAACATGTAGAAGACTGTCCTAACGGGATGCAAGTCTTGCTGCACATTTTTTCTGCAGTTCCTTTACAGAGGATTAAGCTCAAATGGTCAGTTCTGGATCAGAAAACAAAACTTCCTGGATCTTTTAGAAATAAAATAATAAAGCAAACCAGGTAAGTGGGCATGTTATTTCACCTACCAACCTAACAACTGTGTATTCAACAGCCTAGGGAGACTGGGAATAATCCAAAATATAAGATAGGTTTGAGTCCCAGCTTCCAAGCAGGAACCTGAGCCCAGCTCACAGAGATGAGCACTTATTTGCTCTCCATGGAGCTGTGGTTCAGAAGATCAGTCCAGAAAAACTACTCTGCAGTTACAACATTTTTTCAATAGAAAGTACAGTTTTGATCAGGAAATATTAGCAGGAAGTTGTACATGCAATTAAAATACTTCCAATTGCTCCTTTAATTAATATCCATACTCGTTCACCTTTAGTTTGTGACCATGATTTGATACTGCTGCCTTCTGCTCATTTTTCACTTGGGTTTTGCAAGCAGCAGTAAAGCATAGTAGGGCCTCAAGGCAGCTGCAGAAGGGAAGGTGGAGTCAGTTCAGAAATAGAAGGGGTAAATGCTACTGGGAGGAGGTGAATGGAATTAGTGATCTTGCCAGATGCCTGTCTTGGGGGTGGAGGAGGGAAAACACCAGAGGTGGAGCCTGAGGGGGAGATTTAATGACAAGGCTTACCATGAAAATATGTGATTCATATCTCATCTGTTGAAAATCATACATGTGTTGGTTAAAGTTTACATGAAATCCTGCCATTTTCTCCAAGCCTCAATTATTGCAAAGTCATTTCAGTGGCTGCTACACTGATTAATTGCTATCAGATGTGCTATGTGAAACTCTTGCCAGCACAGCTAGGTGAAAATCTGGGAACGTAACACATCCTTTAAATGAAAAGAAAATTCTGGCACCCAGTGAAATATGTAAGTGATGCACTAGCCTGAGTATTTAGAGCAGAGTGCAATATGACAAATTCAAAGTGAAACATTCAGTACCTCAGGATCCAGTATATGGACTGTATGAACAGGACAAAAATTAAAGCTTCTGCTCAGCAACAACAGCCTCAAATATCCAAGGAAATGAAACTGTTAGACTGGGGACTCTGAACTGGGAGAGAGTCAGCAGAAATATACAATACAGAGGGAACAGCAGCAGATATCCTCAGAAAGTTATCCTCAGTAAAGGAGCCCAGGTTTAAAGACAGAGTCATCTTCACCATCCAGGAAAAAA
The DNA here is from genome assembly GCF_000747805.2 of Chaetura pelagica. NCBI lineage: Eukaryota > Metazoa > Chordata > Aves > Apodiformes > Apodidae > Chaetura > Chaetura pelagica. Next base: position 1,042,986 of record NW_009953483.1, on the reverse strand, counting down.
AATAAATAAAAAAATCCAGGTAACTCTCTCCTGTCTAATATTTCAGTTATTTTACTGATGCACGCTATTATTTTAAGTGTTATTAGTAGAATGAGAGAAAAACAAGGACATTTCCTATTCTAGAGATTGTATTTGTTTACTAAACAACAAACTAAGTTAACAGAGATGACTCACAAAGAGATTTTTTCAACATGCAAGCCACGTAGCACAGATGATCAGCCTGTCTTCTATTAATCGTGCTATACTTCATGTATCTGAATCTATTATCTGTATAGTGTTTATTCTCTAATAAGATAAAATCAAAACCTGTATCCCCAAGAGCTCAGGGAGGTCACCAGTGTGAATTAATCACTAACCAAGTAAAAGAGCTGTACTCCAAGGAAATTGTGATCAATTCTGATCTGCATATTAATTGATGGCTCATTCAGGAAAGTGTTAAAAAGCAATTTTCAGCCAGACAAAATTAATTAATTCAGTGGAAGTGTTCCTGTGATAGATACACAGCAGTCCAGGTTAGAAAGTAAAGTATTAAAAGTAAAATCTATGCTTTGCAAAGGGAGGCTGGTCTGAGCAAATGCACATCCATGCGTTGCCGCCCTTATCTCAAAGAAAGCTGCTCCAAAGAAGAGAGGAATTGGCATAGGGATGGGTGAGTCCTGAGGAGTATTATCTTGAAGGAATGAATAAACAGTAGAAAGTTCACACAATTAAAATCAGCTAGTTAACAGGGATTGCACTTTAACCATGCAAGCTTCCATGTTCTTAACTGCACAAGAGGACTGAGTTTTGAGTTGGACAGTTTAATCCTTTACAGTAATGCTGTTTTCCGTTAAATAAACAGACCCACAAAACCTGTTTATTGTCCTGGAGTGCATCAAACATAATTAAATACAGGATTATACCATCACTATATTCCAATCTTCTGCAAGTTCCAAGTCAATGACTTGACTGCTCCATCACCTTTCCATCTCAAAAGCCTAGGACTTACAGTGTGCCTAGGAACTGGCACAACCAGGTTGTTTCAGATCAAGAAAAGCGTGCATGTGTGTATGTTTAGTAAGAGAGGATGCACACTTATGCACACCCTGAAGGGTGCTGTTCCTGCTCTCTGCTTCATACTGAGTGAGCTTCAGCTGAAGATATTTGGTAGCAGCAACTGCAGAGCATAGTGGAATTCATAACATCTTCAAGGATATTTGGGTCCACTTACACACCAGCAGGCAAAAAGCTAGTGTGTACTTCAGAGGACCAAGTGCTTTTTTCACAGCAGCCTGCTTGGGCAGTAGTACACTGGGTGCTGCACCAGCATCTGTTTGTGGATCAGGTTGAGGGATAGCTTCAGGGAAACTGTATGACCCTATATAAAAACAGGAATACAAATGACCACTTGGGGGCTGAACAGCTCTGGCAGTAGTCAGAAGCAGAAGTTGTAAGGAACATGCGTGGCCTTTGAGCTATCAGCAATTGAAACTTTCAGGAACTGAACTAAGGAGGGTGCATCATTGTGTTGATCAGTCTACTAATCATACTCCATAAGATTGTCTGATTTACTTTACAGGTTTGGCTTCTACAGTACCATCTATCAATCAGCTCCAAGTCGAACTGTGTTTTCAAAGAAAAAAACCTTGGTTTTAAAACTACTGCTGGATAATTTCAGTGGGTTATCATTATTTCCTCAGTACAATTTTTAATTGGACTTTAGGCAGTTCTTTTTAATAACTAATATTTTTGTTTTCCTGATTGCTTATGACACTGAAGTTGTTGAACACAGAAAAATACTCATGATTACTTCTCAGTCTCCTCTTTAAGTGTCTATAGCATAGCTAGAGAGCACCACAGTGGACAGTATGAAGGAATGTTTTCTAAGCTGTAAATCTCATGTGTCACTTTATCAGTCATGACTGAGGTCTGTCTGAACTATCCACAGTCAGCTTCAATTTGTGCAATTGCAAGAAGTTATATATAAGCTTTAAACTTTGTCACTTACTCATGTTTCTTTATAAGCTTCTTTATGGCAAGGTAGGGTAGCCCAGGTCTTCACATAGATGCATTAAAGATCTCTCTTAAATGTGAAATTGACTTTGATTCCTGATTTTCTGGAGCCCTTGTTTTAATTCCTTGTGAATTCATCAAAGAATGAGAAGGACCAAAGTCTTCTGAAAGCTATGTGTACTAAAGCAAGAGGATCTAAATAAATGTAACAGCCTTTTTGGAGTTACGAAATCCTATTATTTTGAAGGATGACTTTTGTTTACCAAAAGCACTTTGACTCTTCCCTGATATATGAATCTTCCCTTTACTATTAATGATTTGCAGTACTTGTTTTATCACTTTTAACAAAATTAGAGAATAACTCACATTCCCCAGTAACTCCCTTTGTAAACATCAGCATCTCATTTCCCCTCTTCTACTCTTCTCCTGTTCTTATCCTAAAGTCATATTGCAACATACATTTTACTGAAAAGGTCATTATCTATTAGATACTCAGTAGTTCAATCATGCAACCCACAAGTCAGAGCCATAGGAACAGAGCAAGATTTGAGATATGAGGGTGACAGGAATGTCTGTAAAAAACAAGGGAGGAATAAGTATATGCAGATTTTTGCAGCAAGAACCTTAGCAAGGTGACAAGATTTGATAGAGACACTGATGTGTGATGCAAACATCAAGATGAAGAACTTGGTGTGAAAAAAAAAGTTCATAATAGCTCTGCTGGAAAGATCAAGTGCTTAGAGTATCCCAAAGGAAAGATTACAGTCACTTAAATTGTATCACAAAGTTTTATTTGAGAATTCTAACAATACTGCCAAAACTTGCCCATAGCACAGGCATCCTTCTATCTCCATACAATATTGCTATATATTTTTACCAGCTAGCTCACAGTAATTTTTCAGTTTAATCCAAATATTATCAAATGATCATATAAGCAAGTAAGAAATAGGTGTGGGGTAAGGCAGGATGAAATCAGCCTACAAAAAAGCAGTAGTAGTCCTGGGGCTTTGAACAGAGGGTGTGACCACTGTAGGCACAAGAGATGTTGAAAGATATTGTCAATGTTAATTTATTGATGATAATTGATGAAGAGATATTGGCAATTGCCAATTTGGATGGAGAAGAGGTATTCATGCTATCACTTTCAAACCTTCCTGAGTCCACAGGATTAGAAGTATTCTTTTTCTTTGGAAGAGGAAAGGTAGTTTTTCAGATATTAAAATAGATGAGGCAAAGTACATTATTTGAGCAGTTTGTTTTTCAGCTGAAACTTTGGTTTACGTTATGCCTTGGTTTTTTATTTTAACTTTTAAAATAAACAGTGTTGTAGGGAACCATTAAAATTAATAGAGGATTAATGCTCTGGTGCCAAGAGGAGTTTATCTCTAAGGAGTATAAAAGTGTTTATTGCATTGAAATTCTATCATATATCAACAAAAGCACAGTTCAGATTAACAGTTGTTTGCAGAGAAATCAGAATTACCTTCAGAATGAAAGAGGCTGCTCAGTCACTAAGAGATGACTATACAAGCTGTTTACCACTTGAAAGAAGTCCACTGATCAAAACTGTATAGATTCTTCAGAGATAAAGAACATGCTGTTAGCTTTCATTGCTGATATTTGTTAATTCATCTTATACGGCTTGTCACGATCCGTGACCTATTATATCTCCTTATTGGAGTGTATTAACTTATCAGGATTTGCTGAGAGATCCACACGTGAGGGTATCACCTCACACAGAGGAGACAGGGGCTTATGCCCTGACTTTTTCGAGTGAATAACTTGCTCAGTGCTTACTAATATTTCTAAAGAAATGCACGGTTTATTGTGGGGAAAACAAAGCAATTTGGGGCAGGAGGTTCAAAAGGAGTGATTACAACACATTAAACATATATGGGTACACCTTAGTTACACATCTTATTTAAGTGAAGGAAGGAGAGGGGAGGGATATGCCCGAATGGCTGGATTATACTTTCCCCTATAAGCTGGGGTAGCCGGAATTGTCTCACCACGCGGCAGTGCAGGTAGGATGAGCTGGGTAGCAAAGAGGCTGCGGGCACTCCAAGCGCAGGTCGCCCCCCCCACCCCCGTAGCTGCGGCACGGCTGTTTGCAGACCCTGGAAACGCGGCGGTTTCAGCGGCGCTGGGACTTTTGGCAGCAG
>NW_009953483.1:886810-1038370 GCF_000747805.2 Chaetura pelagica | reverse complement strand
CGCGGGCTTGCCAGCCAATCGGCCGGGCCCTAGCCCTGCCCCTGCTTCCGGCCACGGCTCCTCCCCTGCAGCAGCTGCCCCCCCCCACACACACACAGAGGGGGTTCAGCGCCGCGTGGAGACGCCATTTTAAGTCAGTTTTGTCGGCTGACTCAAAGGACATTTCATGTTCGTGTAAGGAAATACCTGGTCCTTCACACGGCTATAGTAAAAAATAGCGTGTTACCATTAACACGGTGTTACTTCACTCAAAATAATTACATAGTCCTCTGTACAGTATTATGGTTGAGTAACTTTCTTCAGGTACATCTGCTCAAATAGCCCAAATTAGAAAGCAACAGATTACAAATCTTTCTTGGGAAGGAGGGAGTCTTGTGAGCCCAGAGCAATAAATGAGGAGCACTAGCTTAGAACGCTTAGTAAGGCTAGGAATGTGATAATTATGCGAGTCAGTTTTCCCAACGCTGGATTTTGCCAGTCTGACTTGGAATTTAGAAGACATTTCAAATAGTTGCCTACCCCACAAGACAGCCCTTTACACAGGGCCTCAGTTCTCTTTGGCTGTGTTTCTTCCCTTCTCTTCTCCTGCGGTTTTCCTCTTACCATTCTGTAGAAGAGTGCTGCATGCACAGCTTGTCAACTTGAGGCTGAGAATGCTCAACAATTCATTTGGGATGCCTGCTGGATACCAGTTACTGTTGTTTGATGCTCAACAAATAGAATACTAATCTTTATGCAGCAAAGCTCTAGGATCAATCAAGGAGGCTGCTGGGAATTAGAAGAGAGAAATTGCAGTCTCAGATCAGGGTTGTTATCCATCCAGTCTGGTAACCTGTCACTGACCAAATGTTTCATAGGAGCAAGGAAGAGAGAGACTGTGGTACATGTGTACTCTAAAGTAGTAGAAATCAGACCAAGGGAATTAATTTACCTTTTTTTTTGTTTGGTTGGTTTTTTGGTTTTTTGTGAAGTTAGTAGGTAAGACTTGTATCCTCCTCTTAAAGCACAAAAATTCAGGATTTCTCTTCCCTCCTATTGCTCAGAAATGAGAAATGAGAAAATTATCTGCTTTAACTTGTTTTCCAATTTTTGTCAGATTGTAACAAATAAGAGGAATTATTTAGAACTGCTTATTACAAATTATGTTTTAAAAGTGTTCTGTCTCCCTTCAGCAGTTATAGACACTTGAAAAATATTGAGGCTTATTGTAACAGTTCAGATCAAATGAGAAAATTGCACTGATAACACCATATGATTTAGAGACAGGAAGTTCAAGCTCAGTGGGAGGCATCTTTCAATTCAAAATGCTCTTTCTCTCAATAGCAAATAACTGAATAAATTTTCAATGGATAATTATATTTCTCACCCTAAAATATTAAAATATTGATTTGTTCAAGAAGCAAAACAAAATATGCAAAATCACACCACATTTTTATGAAACTGTCTCTGCTGTATATCTTGCATGCTGACAGAGAAGTACTTTCTTTTAATTTCCTTATGCTCATGCTCAGATTTATTAATAATGTATTGAAATCTAGTAAATATCTCACAAGAAAATATAATTATTAAATTTAACACAGATACGCCATAAATCTTAATTGTATTTAGATTTTATTCTTAAGCATGAATAAATGGGTTATAATGAATATAAAGTAAATTTAAAGATGCAATAAGTCTAAGAAGTGCATTTAGTTTAAATATGGAGTACACAGTAATTAATATATTTTATTAAAGTTGGAAAGAGAGCAATACTTTGCCTTTGTTATTGTGTGGTCCTTGTAATTTTGTTTCCAACAAAAGTCATAATAAAAAATGGCTATGGGTCAGGCATAGTGCATGTCTCAGATCTGAAGTCCTTCAGTTTTCACTGTCTCAGACTCCAGGCAGTGCTATGGCTGCATTCTTTTGCAATTATATCAAATCTTTATTTCTTAAAGCCACAACTCCTGTGCTACATAAGCACCTCATGTTTCTGGTGAAGTAAAGGCATCTCTAAATGTTCATGGAGTTAGGATAGAGTCAAGGAACTGAGAGGACAAAAGAGTTCATTACTAAAGATTAATATTGAAAACTCATTATAAGCAAGGCCAGCTCACAGAATTTGAAAATTTAGAGTTTTTAGTACTCTACATTCTTTCCTGTTACATATAGAAGGATACATTGATTCTGATTGTCTTTCCAGCTGGTCCAGTATCCTGTCTTCTCTAATCATAACAATAAAATAGTATAAATAAAAATTAAAAAATAATAATAGTGATAATAATGACAAAACCAATAATAAACATATTTTTCTTCTTATATAATGACATTCACAAGTCTGAGATTCTTAAGGCTAGAAGTATTACCTTTTTTTCAGAATGCTTTTCTTGGATATTTTCTTGTTAGTTTCTGTTTTATTGAATAATTTGTCCCATCACATTTCAACCACTGTAAAATGTTAGCATTCACCACACTCTGTGGCAAAGAGCTCAACCATCTCAATATGTGTTGCAGGTAACAGTATGTCCATTGCCTGCTAGAAGTTTTGGTGCTCCTCTGTTCTTTAATGAGAGAAAAAAAATAATTTCTGTGTTCACTTTCTGCACATCATTGGTGAGGTTATATGGGTTTCACTAACATCCCCACCCAGGTATTTTGTCTTCAGTAAGAGTCTTAGGCTATATTCCTGATGAGGAAATATTTCAGAATCTCCTTAATCTATTCCATTTAAGTGACAAATTATATATTGCAAGAATTTAAGCATTTCATCCTAGGTTTGCCAAGTCTTAAAAAAATGTTATCTGTTCTTATAGTGTTCATTTTGTTGATTTTTAAAGTGGTTTCAGCCACTTCTACTCCACTGCAAAATGCTTCTCTTTCTTCATCTGCATCACCTCTCAGAAAAAAAGTTCTGCTGGAACTTCTTTTCTATTTTCCAGTATGGCCACACCTTTTTCTTTCTGAAGAATATGTTCTAAGCTGAACAGACTCCGTTCCACCCTTCTTCTAAAGCAGAGTACTTTAATTGTAGCTTTCCTTATGTCTTTCTTTTAAGGTTGCATAAATTTTTTTTTGAGACACCAATACATACGTGCTTTAACACCCTCATGCTGCCTGTGTACATATCACTCTTTTGACTCCTTTGTAATTTTTAATTTCTTCTTTATAAGTTATTTCACTTTTTCAAAATTTTTCTCTTGTACCAAAAACTACTGCAGTGCATAGTTTGACTTCTCTTTCTTTGTTAAGAATGATAACTGTAAATATAATAATGGACATATTGATAATAAAATTTTAAGTCAAGCACTACACTCTGCTCGTTTCTTGTATGTTTACCTGTGAGAATATAGCACTGTTTCATTTCAGGTGTCTAATACTATGTATTTCCTATTATGTCTTAATGAGTATGTGTTAATTTAACTGACTTTTTCTCTCTCTGTGCAACTGATTACTCCTTCTATTACTTCTTTCTGTCCTGATATTATTTCCCTTAGTATGTTTCAGCTACTCTTATTCTCCTGGCTGGCTGATCTGTTATACTGATCTTGTGCGATGTTTCCATTTTTTCTTTTTGGGATTTCAACCCACAGAGATTCTTCGTTTCCTGGTAAGACAAAATATTTATTTGCCTACTTGACTCTAGGCTTTAGTAGAGTGCCACCTTTCCCAAGAAGAGGGACATTCTTGGTCTGAAAACTTCTCCTCCATATCCTGAATCTGTTTTAAAATAATTACTTCTGGGGAGAGCTACCTTCTCATTTCATTGGCAAGTGACAATCAAAATGATGAAGGTGTAAGAAAGGGAAAAGCTGTAGGTGTTCTGGAAGTCAATCATTCTCCATGCTCCCTACAGTTGCCAAGAAAAAGTCTGAAACAAAACAAGACCTTGAGATACTACTAATATGGAGATTAGACAAGTTTTAAGACAGCCATGTTTTTACTCCTAAATAGGGAAAAATTCTAAAGGGAGCACTTCCTTTGAAATAGAAAACATTGCTAAATAACAATTGTGTCTTTATTTTCTAATAAAATAATTCAACACAAGAAAAGGTAATGTTACCATCAGTACTAAATAGCTACTTTCCCTCCTGACTCAAAAAACCTTAAAAATTAAGAATACTTAAATTTTGGAGCACATCAACAGCAATGACGCCATAGTGCAAGGTGAAAATGTTACTATTAAATACAAATATAGGAAATAATACAAAATTATGCTCAAACGCTCATCATTTTCCAAGATTAAAATGCTATGACACAAAAATAAACAATCCTTTTTTTTAGAATAGAATATTTTTCCAAAGCAGACTTCTATGATAGGAAATTATTTCAAATAGTGTAACTTGACTAATTTTATCAGTGACTCACCGAGTAAAATTTGTCCTGACCAAGGGTTCTTATTCCTGTTTTTGTTGTCCTCTCAGGCTGCTACAAGATCATGGCAACCTTCTCTGCAGAACAGCTGGGAAATTATTCTCAGTGGGAATTATTTGACCAGGCCAACAAACTGAGAAAACTGCCATTCGTGAGGATACACAGCACTTGGAATAGTTCTACTTGTTGGGGCTTTACAGAAGCACAGGTGAAGCACAATACAGTATTTTTCAGCTTCCAGAATGAAGTATAATAAAATGTGCTGTAAGTGAACACAATAGAATTGTGACTCTCAGGGATGCTGGAAAGATTAATTGTGTCATGGGCAACGAGTGGTTTAGAGATGTCATTATCCCTACTGTATGACAAGTTTTAATATACACCAACTCAGATGTTATACACACAAAAGGACATTTTGGAAGACTCAAGCAGACTGGAATGGAAGTATCTAAGTGAGTTAAGGTAGTCCCCAAAGTACTGGGGACAAACACAGATCTCTCCAGTTGTTCATTGGAGGCTAAACATTTTCTTGAGGCTGTTAAGAAACCTTTCAAAATAGGAAGCATAAGAGGAGTATAAGAAGAGGTCTGTAGTGCAGATCTCTCTGATTTTCATCCTACATCTGCAAAAGGAAAAAAAAAAAAAGCAAAAAGCAGCACATTTTTGTGAAGTGTAACTGTGGTGTGATTTGAATGCCAGAAAGCTAATGCCTAAGTGAGAGGTTTGTTTCAGTTTTCCCAGCTGTATGTTGCCAATGCAGACTTTAGTTTAATTGCAGGTGTTCTTTAAAGTAAATAATTGTCTATAATTGTGATTCCAAAATTATAAAACATTAAAATAGATGCAACATTCACCACTATTTAGACAGATCTGAAAACACTTTAAAAGTATGTATTCCTTAGTCTTTAGATCATAGAATTTTGTGGACTTGCCAGAGAGACCTTTCAGATCAAATTATAAGCCAAATTACCCATAAAATGTTGTAAGATAGTAGAGGAAAAGAGGATAAGCCTTCTCTTTTCCACATTTGTCTGAAGTTGAAGATATAATAGAGAAGCCTAACTATTGTTTTTCCATCAGCCTGTCTCTTCAGTTAATGAATGGAACAGGGATGGTGAGATAACAAATAGCTGATTTCCAGTAGGGGGAAATCCAAAGGTCCTCAGCAAGGTGTGATAAAAGTGCATGTGACATGTTATTTGGCATTTTAGAAGAGTCATATATATATATATTATATAAATGCTATATAATTATCAAGAGTGATCAAATTCTCCCTCACCTTCCCAGCTGCCCTTGCACAATAGATACAGGGCTTTGGAACTTGAGGGCCACGTGAATGAGGATGGAGATGAAGATCCATCCAGTGAGCAGCCCAGGGATAGCCATTCACCCACACACTCTAGGACTTCTTCAATTAAGAAAAAAAGGAGTGTAATTGTAGTAGGTCACCTCTTGCTGAGGAGAACACAGGGCCCCATTTGTTGACCTGACCCATCCTGCAGGGAATTCTGCTGCCTGCCTGGGTCTCAGGTTTGAAATGTTAAAAGAAATCTCTTTGGTCTGGTGCAGTCCTCTGTTGGTTATCCTGGTTGACAATGATGAGGTTACAGAGAGAAGTCCAAAGGCAATTAAAAAGGACTTCAAGGCATTGGGGCAACTGGTAGAAGGCTTGGGTGTGCAGGTGGTGTTTTCATCAATCCCTCAAGTGGTAGAAAAAAATACTGAAAGAGGGAGGAAAACACACCTGATTAACACGTGGCTCAGAGGCTGGTGTCACTGTTGGAAATTTGGGTTCTTTGACCATGGGGAGGTTTTTACAGCACCAGGTCTGCTGATGACAGATGGAGCACATCTGTCTCAAAGGAGGAAAAAAAATCCTCATGCATGAGTTCGCAGAGATCACTAAAAGGGCTTTAAACTGGTCTCAAAGGGGGAAGGGGATAAAACCAGGCTTACTAGAAATGAGCGAAAGGGCAGCCTTCATTTTGCAGTCTCAGGTGAGGTGGGAGATGCTGATACATGTGGCAACAAAAACACAGGGCTCACTAGTAGGTTAGTAACCATGGAAGTAGCTGAGAATGGTCAGACAGCACTTAGGACTTCTCTCCGAAAATGGTAGCAGGATCATTAGCCCAGCTGAAGTCCATCTACAGCAATGCACACAACAATAAACGGGAGGAGTTGGAGGCCATTGTGCAGCATGAAAACTATGACATAGTTGCCATCATGGAAACCTGACTCACACAAGTGAAGTGTTGCAATCAATGGCTACCATCTCTTCTGTAAGGATAGGCAAGGAAGAAGAGGTGGTGGGGTAAGTCTCTATATTAGAGAGACATATGAATACCTAAAAATTACCGAACGCAGTGATAGAGTTGAGTCACTATAGATAAGAATCAAGGGGAAGGCCAACAAGGATGATATGGAAGTTGGAATTTGTTATAGATCAGCCAAGCAGGACAAGGAGGTGGATGAAATATCCTATAAGCAGTTGGGAGGCTGTTCACAATCTCTACCCTTTGTTGTAATGCAGGACTTCAACTTCCATCTGCTGGAAATACAATACCGCAAAGAGAGAAAAGTCCCAGAAGTTTCTGGAGTGCATGGCAGATAATTTCCTAATGCAGCTGGTCAGGGAGCCAACCAGGGATGGTGTCCTTCTGGACTTGCTGCTTGTGAACAGAGAGAGACTTGTGGGGGAGTTGACAGCTGGAGGAAGTATAGGGCATAGTGATCATGAGTTTTCAATTCCTGGAGAAGTAAGGTGGGGGGTGAGTAAAAATGCCACCTTTGACTTCCAGAGGGTAGATTTTGATCTGTTCAAGAGCCTGTTTGATAAAGTCCCTTGTGAGGCTGTCACAAAGGGTAAAGGAGTCCAGGAAGGCTGGACACACTTCAAGAAGGCAGTCTTAAAGATCCAGGAACAGGCTGTCCCTAGGTGCTGAAAGACAAGCTGTGAGGGAAGAAGACCAGCCTGACCTGGCTGAATAGAAAGGTTTGGCTAGAGCTCAGAAGAAAAGGAGAGTTTATAGCCTCTGGAAGAGAGGACAGGCTTCTCATGAGGAACACAGAGATGCAGTAAGACAATCCAGGGAGAAAATTTGAAGGGCCAAAGCCCAGCGTGAACTCAACTTGGTTACAGCTGTCAAAGACAATAAAAAATCTTTCTATAAGTACATCATTAACAAAAGGAGGACTAGGCAGAATCACTATCCTTTATTGGATGCAGGGGCAAACAGTGACAAAGAATCAGGAAAAGGCTGAGGTGTTAAGTTCTTTCTTTGCCTCTGTCTTCAGCAATCAAATTAGTTGTTCTCTAGACATCTGGTCCCATGAGTTGGAAAATGGGGAGGTGGGGCAGAAGAGACCTTTTTTAAACCATGAGGAAGTGGTCAATGACCTGCTATACCACCTAAACATCCATAAGTATATGGGGCCTGATGGGCTGCACCCAAGAGCACTGAAGGAGTTGGCAAATGCACTCATCAAGCCTCTTAATGTCATTACCAGCAGTCCTGGCTAACTGAGGAGATCCCAGTAGACTGGAGGGTAGCAAATGTGGTCAATTGTATTCAGTTCAACAAGGCCAAGTGCCAGGTCCTGCACTTAGGCCACAACAATCCCATGAAATACCACAGGCTTGGGGAAGATTGGATGGAAAGCTGTCCAGGAGAAAGGGACCTGAGGGTTCTGAATGATAGGCAGCTACATATGAGCCAGCAGTGTGCCCAGGTGGCTTAGAAAGCCAAAGGCATCCTGGCCTGTATTAGAAATAGTGTGGCAAGCAGGACCAGGGAGGTGATTGTCCCTCTGTATTTGGCATTAATGAAGCCACAGCTCAAATACTGTGTTCAGTTTTGGGCACCTCAATACAGAAAGGACATCAAGGTGATGGAGCATGTCCAAAGAGGGGCAACAAAACTAGTGAAGGGCCCTGAGAACAAGACTTCTGAGAAGTGGCTGAAGGAACTGGGGCTATTTAGTCTGAAGGAAAGGATACTGAAGGGAGACCTCATTGCCCTCCACAACTACCTGAAAGGATGTTGTAAAGAGGTAGGGACTGGTCTCTTCTCACCAGTAACTGTTGATTGAACAAGAGGAAATGGCCTCAAGCTGCACCAGGGTAGGTTTCGACTAGACATTAGGGAGAATTTTTTCACTGAAAGGGTTGTCAGACATTGAAACAGGCTGACCAGGGAGGTGGTTGAGTCACCATCTCATGGGGAGGTGGGGCAGAAGAGACCTTTTTTAAACCATGAGGAAGTGGTCAATGACCTGCTATACCACCTAAACATCCATAAGTATATGGGGCCTGATGGGCTGCACCCAAGAGCACTGAAGGAGTTGGCAAATGCACTCATCAAGCCTCTTAATGTCATTACCAGCAGTCCTGGCTAACTGAGGAGATCCCAGTAGACTGGAGGGTAGCAAATGTGGTCAATTGTATTCAGTTCAACAAGGCCAAGTGCCAGGTCCTGCACTTAGGCCACAACAATCCCATGAAATACCACAGGCTTGGGGAAGATTGGATGGAAAGCTGTCCAGGAGAAAGGGACCTGAGGGTTCTGAATGATAGGCAGCTACATATGAGCCAGCAGTGTGCCCAGGTGGCTTAGAAAGCCAAAGGCATCCTGGCCTGTATTAGAAATAGTGTGGCAAGCAGGACCAGGGAGGTGATTGTCCCTCTGTATTTGGCATTAATGAAGCCACAGCTCAAATACTGTGTTCAGTTTTGGGCACCTCAATACAGAAAGGACATCAAGGTGATGGAGCATGTCCAAAGAGGGGCAACAAAACTAGTGAAGGGCCCTGAGAACAAGACTTCTGAGAAGTGGCTGAAGGAACTGGGGCTATTTAGTCTGAAGGAAAGGATACTGAAGGGAGACCTCATTGCCCTCCACAACTACCTGAAAGGATGTTGTAAAGAGGTAGGGACTGGTCTCTTCTCACCAGTAACTGTTGATTGAACAAGAGGAAATGGCCTCAAGCTGCACCAGGGTAGGTTTCGACTAGACATTAGGGAGAATTTTTTCACTGAAAGGGTTGTCAGACATTGAAACAGGCTGACCAGGGAGGTGGTTGAGTCACCATCTCTGGATGTATTTAAAAGTCATCTAGATGTGGTACATGGGGATAGGGCTCAGTGTTGGACTTGGTAGAGCGGGGTTGATGGTTAATGATCTTGAAAGTCTTTTCCAATCTAAGTAATTCCATTCTTCTATGAAAATTAAAGGAACTATATTTTGATACTCTAGGAAAATGTTGACGTTCCTCTGTGCATTATGTAACACAAGCATAACATGCCACTGAATTGTTTGATTCTGACTGTATCTCAGCCAAATTTAAAGTTATCTGATTCCCTCTCTCCCCAACTTCTTCCTTCCTGTTCTTCTGAATCAGTAGTATAGTTTCTGTACCACAAACTATACTCTGCCCAAATATTCTTATCCATAGCTTCTTCATTACTTATAAACTTGCAACTCCATGCAGGAGCAGCTAAAGGATACAGCGTGTGCAGGGACACAACAGAAGGCAGCAGGGTCACTGCAGCTGAGAGAGATGTGGAGCAGCAGGTTGCAGATTCTGTGAGCAGTAAGTGGATTCATTCAGTGATCATGGGATTTACATTGAATCTGTGTGTCACTGTGGCTTAGTGGTTCTGACATATTGTTGATTTAAGCAAGTTTCCTCTGTTGCTGGAACTTTGCCTCAAACCATTTTCCCTCTTAAAAATCAGAAGAAAAGAAATATTTGTTTCCCTGGAGGGGATCATTCTTCATCCAACCCACCTGCAGATTAAAATATAATGCAGCTCTGCATAACATTTTAGAACCAAGATGTACAAAAATAAATTTTGCAACAAAGGAGCACCACTGCCACATCTACCATCAGCCCTGTTTGTAAGACTGTGCAGCAGAGGGAAGTGACAGCATGAGAAATGTATTCTCCTTTTCCATTGAAACACACTTTCTTATAGTCATGAGCAAGCTAATATTCATTATCACTTGGCAACAAAATTTATATCAACAACACTCTGGTGGAAATGCTTATGCTTTGCTCCAGAAATATATTTAATGTCTTAATACCACATCATAGTTTTCAAATCATGTTACTTAGAAGATGTTTGTGTGGTAAGAGTCTAAGGATGACCTAATTATGATTTTCTAACTGTATGTTGGGATGCTTTAGATTGCTTTTCCTATAGATGCACCTGATACTAGGTGCAATCTGTTTTATTGCACAGACTGAAGTTAAACAGTTATTAGTCTGTTTGTACAGTACCAGTCATGTTAAACCTGCTCTGGCTGGAGACAAGAGGTGCTCTCATTATACAAATAGGAATTTAATTTATGAACCTCACAGATAAGTGATTTTAAAGACAGAATTGATTTATCTACAACTAGTAGGGGCATAAAATCTGCCAATTAAAGCAGATTTACCTAAGTCCTCACTGTGTCAGGACAAATTCCCAAGAAGCTTCTGTGGAGTAGTCTGCAGGAAGAACAGTGTCTCCATGGACTTCTCCTATGGACTCAACCTCACTTTGCTGTTTCAATGGATATGCCAAGCCCATCTGGTTTCATTAAGATCCTCAAGGTTTTACAAGGCTCCAGCCACATTCTTTGGCTCCAGCTTGCAGAATATGCTTCAAGGCTAGAAGATCTCCCTTTGCTATCAGTATTTTGAAATTAGCTATAAAAACAATACAGAGTATCCTAAGGGTACCTCTACATTCTTAAAATACTTAACTCCTCAATTCATTATCAGGTCCTGACACCCTGCTATTGAAGTCAGAGTATATTGTTTTAGCACTCTAGACATAACCTACAACTCTATGGGAGGGACTGCATGCTCGCTTTTTCTCTCTTGTCCCTGAATGCAACACCTATCCACACATCCGAGGCAGCTATCAGCAGACCTCTGCTTACACAAGACACATTCTCCAATGAATTGACCTATAAGTTCCCTATCTCAGCTGTTGAGTTTTCATACACTTGACTGACCACAGTTTTTGTTTTTGTTTTTGTTTTTGTTTTTTCCCTGCCTAAGGACAGTTTACTCCCTAAAAAATGAATTCCCTTAAGAGGAAGTAGAAAAAGATTTTTGCTGAGTATGCTGTCATTGTGCTACTTTGTTTGGGCAAGATACACTCAGATGCCAATGGCCATCAGCAGGTGTTCTGAAACACTCTGCTGTGACTAATTTATAAGCACTTAAGTCTTGTATTAATTGTACCCATGACGCTTTTGGGCTAAGAAATATTGCTTTTCCCAGATTAATTTTAATACATATTTGTGAAAATTAATGACCCCAACAGAACATAGAAAATTATGGGTAATTCCTAAGTTACGAATACTTAGCAAAACAGAGTACTCACTTGAGATAAGGGAAGAATACAGGCATTAGTATTTGAATCTTTGTAGCTCAAATTTCAGTTAAATTTGAATTCCTATGATGGACAGGTTTTAATTTGCCTCTCAAATATTTGTTTTATCCCAAGACATAATAGAAATATTTTCAAAACTAACTTAATTTTGTTTTCTGCATGTTTTATGTTGAATATTATATTGGTTTTGAAGCCTTTCCTGATTTCTAAAAAGATCTTTATGCACTTGGAAAATTACACGTTTTGTCCACTAAAGCAGTAACATCTAGAAGAGCAAGTCTGATATAAGCATGTAGATGGAAAGTCTCTCTACACTAGTAAGTAGAGTAAAATACTTTGTGCTGAGGATCTAATGTCCAACCTAGATCCATTTCAAAATTTCTATTTAGGAATTGCTCCAGCCTTGTCCCATTTGCTGAGTTTCCTTTTGACATTGCAGTTCACCAAGTGCACTTCTAGAGTGTTCCTTCCAGCTGATAGAAACCTGGAAAGAATTCAGTGCCTGTGCTCTGAAATGTCTCCAAATCAGACTGCTGCAGAAGACCCATAAAAGTCAAAACACAGATACAAACCACAGAAAATGGTGACAATCTTACTTAGCTTCAGAAACATGCTTCCAATCTGAACTAGAGTCATGCAGGTGAAACCAAGAACAAACCTTCCCCAGAAATAGGTTAAGAGTCATGGGTGATTCTCAAAACAGAATAGAATACATCATCCTTTTCACCTTCTATCACCCTACCCTTCCTTAATAACAGTACTCTCAAAAACCAAGAAGTGAAAACATTCCTGATCTAAATTCTATTGACTAAAAGGGAGTTTTTATTTATTTTCTGATATTTTTATAATGTCTGACATCACAAACCGATCGATAGTGCCTAACCCTGTCTTTACAGGTAACCCAAATCAGATACTAAGTTCATTTCCTGGAGGATCTGATAGGAACCGAGATTCCAGGGAAATAAGCACTGTCAAAAGTATGCATATTGTTGCATCCAACAATATATCAAAGACACTTTGTTAGATTGTTAGATTGCAGTGTAAAATACTCTCTATCTATTGATTCCTATGGAAGAAGCAAGAGTCCAATTCTACTGGACCTGCAAGATCACAGCAGTCAGTATGGCATGAGTATGAGGAAAGGCTGAGGGAGCTGGGTCTCTTTAGTTTGGAGAAAAGGAGACTGAGGAGTGACCTCATCAATGTTTACAAATATGTAAAGGGTGAATGTCAGGAAGATGGAGTTAAGCTTTTTTCAGTGATGACCAGTGATAGGACAAGGGGTAGTGGGTTCAAATTGGAGCACAGGAGGTTCAAGGTGAATATCAGAAATATTTTTATTTTTTTTTACTGTGAGAGTGACAGAGCCCTGGAACAGGCTGCCCAGAGAGGTTGTGGAGCCTCCTTCACTGCAGACATTCAAAACCCGCCTGGACACATTCCTGTGTGATGTGCTCTAGGTGACCCTGCTCTGGCAAAGGGGTTGGACTAGATGATCTTTCAAGGTCCCATCCAACCCCTAGGATTCTATGATTCTATGGCATGAGGAACAACACAGACAGAAACATGTTTAAGGTCCTAGAATTTTAGTAAGATCTGTGACTAGGTGGGACAAAAATGACAGTATTTGTCCATTGCTAATCAATCTGGGTAAGTGTGGTTTTGTTTGAACATTATATAATATACAGATGAATTATTTACATTTTATCTTTCTATAGGACCCTTGTTCTAGTCAGTGTACAGAATGTGTGATGCTTTCTTACCCAACATTTTCCAACCTTTTTCTATTTACTGTTCAGTGTGTACTGCTGTAGGTTTCTTACTGCACAGTATTTTGATCTGATCCTCACGTGAGTTTTTCTAGTGTTTACCACTAATATATATAAGTGCTTCATAAACAATTCCTTTACCTTCAGAACACCTCTGTGCGAAGATTGCATCTTTTTTTATACACAGAGAACTGAGACACAGGGAGATAAAGGTGAAAAATGTGGAGCAGCTGATCTGATGTGTTTCAAACCTGATTTTTTGCATCTTAAGTTATGACATGGGAGTCTATTAATGCAAGACACAATGTTAGTTGCAAACAAGAATGCTCAATGTTTCTGCAGAGCAGGAGATGAACGCTAAAAAGAAAGGCAAAAGGGGTATCTGAGCCTGTGGGGGGTCACACGAACCCTTTGGCTGTACTTTGCCTCTGTGGCAACAGCCTTTTTTCTCTCCTTTCCTTGTGGCCACCTGGGAGAGGCAACAGGGGAACATGGTCTGGAAGAAAACTGTATCCCATACAAACCAGGCATCCTGCTGGACAACCTGAGCAATCTGATAGCGGGGAGCTGTTTGATATCAGTGACTCCTTGTGAAATCCTTGGGAAAGATAGTGATAATATCCCTCATAATCAAAAAGCGAATTTGTGGAATAAATGTAAAAAGTTTTAACAGGCCCTCGGACATACCACCCTGAGTATCAAAAGCACATCTGGAAATAGCTGGAAATTGTAAAGGCGATTGTAGAGTAATTCCCAATTGTTTAATGTGACATCCTGAAATCTTAATTTTAATTCATTAAAATACATTTAGTTGAAAATATAAATAAAGCACAAACATTAGTTATACTGGACCTCTTCACTGGAACACTTGAAAAAAAGATGAAAAATGAAAGGGTTTTTTACACATAGAGTTTAAAATAGTAGCCAATATTGTCCTTATTGTGCACATGTGGGGGAAAAACGTTCAGATTTGCTTACAGGAATCCTAAGAGCCTACATCCTCTCACTCATGCACAGCAAGTGGTGCCAATGATGTACATTTAATTCAGCAACAACATCCCAATTAAGAAAAATGACCTTCAGAGCAGTTGTGAAAAAAACTATTTAAATGCTTTGAAAAGGAAAGACTGAAAAAAAGACCTTAATTTTCAAGCAGTCAAATCTGTGTCTGCTCTGTAATACTTTTATGTCTATGGGAATAGGAAAATATTTCTAATTTTCAGTCCACAATGCTCACACTGAAAATGGTTTCATGGAGGAATAGGCTAATTGGTGCATGATCACCTGTCATTTTACAGGAACAAGATTACCTAAATTATAATTGCAGGAGAGGGAGAAGCAAAATCTGGTAGAAGTGTACAAGACCCAAATCATTTGAGCATACAATTTGTGGCAGCCATGAAGGCGTCCAGCTCTCTGTGCTTCCTTTGAAAACCCCAGCCTACATCTGAGCATACAAAATATTTTCTGATTTCAGACATGTATTAATACTGTTTAAACACTCAGGGTTGTTTTTTTTTGTTTGTTTGTTTTTTGTTTGGTTTGGTTTGGTTTTTTGTGGGTTTTTTTTTCAGTACCTTACATCATTTCAAGTAATTTTTTTTTTAATCCCACCTGCCTTACTGCTGGTTGCCAGCTCTAAACACAGCATTCACCCGTGAAAGCTGTTTTGAATCAGTGAAAGAGGAGAAGAGAGAGGGATGCAGATAAGCCCGGCATCCATGCAGGCAGGGTGGGGAAGGTCATTTGCTCTCGAAGTGCTGGGGACTGGAAAACGCAAAACTCACAAAGAGATGGTGCTGGTTCTGCAGGAGGGCAAGAGGCACTAGGTGGCAGAAGCGCTCCTTCTGCTGCTCCTCCTACCCCCGTGCTGTGGCTGTAATTAGGTCAGTGGATGGTAAAGTAGGACTGGGTGATAAATAAAGTAGGTTTTCTCTCCGAGTTCACGCTGCAGCTTAATTCTGCTTCCTTTTGGGTAGTGTTACAAGGTGGATTAAAACTTTTAAAGAAAAAAAAAAAAAAAAAGGAAAGGAAAAAAAACAGAAAAAAAGAAAGCTCTCTTGCCAAAGTAAATGAAATTTAATCTCACTGAGGAGTAATGGCAAAAAAGGAAGAGAGAAAAAAAATAAAAAGGAAAGATGACTCCTCTCTGGTGACATTGATATTCTGTTCAGAAGAACACTGAGGAGGGGGAGAGCTGTGCAGAGATGTGTGTTAAATCTCTAATCCAAGAAGGCAAAATGTGCAGTTTTGCCAGCTCTGGTGAAAAGCAATAACATGCATATTTTCCTTGAGGTATTTTCGTAATTTTGCTATGGAAAAGACACTTTTAGTCAGCAAAACATGACTGATATCCCCTTCCAGAGATCAGAGTAATGTATCTCACTATGGAGGTGGTATTGAAGGTCAAAGATGAGATAACATCTCCTACATCACTTAATCTCCATCTAACTGGGAGCCACATTATCACAGAGCTCAGTGTCAGCTCATGGAAAGGAAGGTACAAGTTGTCTGAACAATTACTACAAAATGTGCTTAATCAGATTTACAAAGCTGTTCTTTCTGGGTTAAATCATGTTAAGGACTTGGTACTATTTGTAGTGAAGTCAATCCAAACATCATTTTGATTTCAATAAGAACATATTTTTCCCTCAGTGAAGCATTTGACTTCCTAAATGACACAACAGAGAAGGAATTTTCAGGAAGAGGAAGACAGAGGACAGGAATAGTCCTCTTCACCTCTAGGCTTTCCACCCATAGACTTGCAGGGAGAAAAATAGATTGACTTACAACAGATGACCTGGCTGAAAGGACAGATGCAAAAATATAAAGAAAATAAACAACACGTTGGTGTTAAAACATGATTTAGGAAGAATCTGAAATTCTGCCTGGATCTAAAACATTATCCTTAAATATGGTATTGCAGAGGCATGGTAGGATCAGTGTCTCTGAAAGCTCACATCACTTTTCTGTTCAGTACTCCAGGTGTTTATCAGTGCTGTTTTGGCTTGGGGGCTTAGGTAAGTAATTCCTACCTAAAACCCACAGGGAATTTAAGATAGAGTACTGTATTCCATCTCCAGAAAGTCTCAATTTATTCAATTTATTTAAGTATGGACAATCTACATTGACAGGATCAGATTTTAACAATGCACTTTTATTTCATTTCTAAGCACAATAGAAAGTAGTGCCTCTATTCAACATTAATATAATATCCTACCAATGAGCAGCCATAGTGGGAGGAGAATTTTAATGACATTAGATTAAGTGTGTATGAGGATTTCTGGGAAATCTCCATTTTAGCCAGTGAGTACTTCTGAAACCAGGTCTGTTCTGCAGTGGGACAGTGTCTACCCTGAAAGAGCCCTCATCATCCTCTGTTTACAACCCAGAGTGGCTTCCACAAGGCTCTGTAAGGTTTTGTATGACTGTTGACCAAGTGAAGATATTTTTTCTTTATGTGCAGCTAGGTAAGTTTGTAATTCATGGTTTAGCTTCTTTGCAGATTCACTTAGAAGGAGGAGCCCTAAATCCCAACCTGAATTGAGAGTGATACCTATTTTTAGACAGAGTTATGCTTTTAATCCCATTTCTACACAGCACTTGTAGGGATCAACCTATAGCTTAGGGCATTTGAGTGAGGAAAACCTCAGCCCTCTTTCCATGTTTTGTTCCTCAAGCCTGAGTATGTTCCTGAGTTTCCAGGTGAATTCTCTAGCAAGTAAGCTGTTCCATAAGTGGTGACCACAGGTTCTATAAATCATCTGGTTTCTGAAAACAATTCAGTGAACTCTGCTCTTTGCAAGGGTACATGAAAGTAAATGTTTCATGGCCTCAGGTTCCCCCTGTTCAAGTGAAGTATAGGAGCTGAAATTTCCCTTGCTTAGTGTTTTTCAATGATACCTGGAAATGTTGGGAGATATCACATTGCACGTATACTGCATAAATCCTTGTGTATACCAAATTGGATACTAGTGCCTAAAAGACACTGCTGTGTTTCTTTTTATAGACACTGAAGTTCTGTATTGGACCTAGGGCTATAACTTTGTTGTTTATTTCAGTTAATGAGTTTAAGTAGGACACCAGCTACATCAGCATATAGATTCTGCTGTGAATTTCAGAGATTTGAATAAGTTTCAGAGGAGAAGTGAGAAGAAGGAAATGCCCAACATAATCTCGATATCCATAACACCGTTCTCTCCTTCTACGGGTGTTCTGTGGTGGGAATAATAGTTATCACAGTGCAAAGATGCTGTGCACCTGAAAGAGTAAATGTGTTAATATTAGACACATCATTCAGACCCTCAGGTGAAGACAGCTATGAAAGAGTGGAGTGTTAAAATAGTATCCTCCCTCAGTCCTATCATCTCTATTTCTCAAGTGCTTCTTACTACACAGATATAAACTATAACTGCCTGTCTTGGAGAAAATCAAACTAAAGACACAGAGCAGACATACAGGCTTTCTCTAAGGGTTGACCAGATTGTTTTCATTTTTGTGTGGCTCACCATCAAATGTCTACTAGCATTGCAGAGAAGACTTTGTCGCATAAAGGTTTTGTCAGGTGTAGGAAAGATAAATTTCAGCAGTGTCACTACAGTTTCCCATCTCCAACAACAGCTGATACTACCACTGACTTCATCCACAAGTAGCTGTCCTTGCATTTCATCTGGAAATCATAAAAAGCTAGTTGACCAAGTTTAGTCAACCTCTATACTTACTTGAAGATGAGCTATGTTGAAGACAAGATTCTTTTGAACAGGCTGGTTTTCTTATCCCCTCAAGAATACTAAGAAAAGATGAAAGATGGTGGTTACAATGGAGGTGGCTAGTGAACTCTTGCCTACATATGATCTCTCATCTATGGCAATACTAGAACAAGAAAATAATCAAGACTTCTTTCTTAGAAATCCTCAGTATAAACAAGACCTGACTGTGGATTTAGAGTGCTAAACTTACTATTTGACAAGTTAGATCCCAAAAAAATTATTTTTGTTACCTTTAAGCTTGAATGTGATGTAGAATTAGGATTGAATTTATTTTTTTTTTGTCTTAGTATTTTTAACTGCTCTTGAAAACGTTTTGTTGAATAGTAGGAGTGGTTGGTACTTTTCCAGTTTGGAACTGCTTAGCTCATGAGTTCACAAAATAACTGCTGCAACTGAAAAGTACTGCAGCAGCACAGGAAAAAAAACAACAAACAAAACAAAATAAAGAAAACTCTGTAGACTTATAAACACATTATTTTCTCTTTTTAATTGAGGTCCAGATGTTGAAAAGAAAACACATGGACAGAAAAGAATTTGGTTTTCACTTTTAAACAAAATCAATATATATTTACTTTTTTTCACTTGAAGAATTTTGTAGAGCTTAGATTTTCTGTTTTACAGTTGTTTTATGTGATGCACACTAAGAGTTAGTGCTATGTCTGAGATTACAAAATCAGCGGCACAACATAAGACCCATTTAGCTTCATCGTCTAAACTGTTTTCCTATAAGAATAAAATCACTGTGGTAAGGAAAGAATCTGTGCATTGTCTATTTAGTGCTCTGCTTCCTTGTGAGAATCAACTCAAAACAGAGATGCTTAATCTTTTAGACAATCTTAGCCACAGCCTGTGATGAGACTCGCCTCATGCTGTAGCTTCTCCTCAGCAATACATCATACCCTTGCCTCATGATCTGGTGTACACGTGTGCATGTCAGACATATCATGAGTAGACCTGCCACACTTTCACTGTAGTGATATTTTCCAGTTCTGTGAATGCCCAAAAGATCCTATGACCAGCTGTGCATGTACCCACTACTTTCAGTGTTGCTGCTGGATGTGTAGGCTTATGGCAGAGGACCACTGTCAAAACTATATACAACAAGGACTCCTGACTCAAGATGAACAAACATTTACTTCTATCCTAGAAAAACTGTTCAGTGCACAAATGTTTTTGGAATGGCATGTTCTGACTGTCTCATCAGATTAAGCAGATGTATTAGTTTTCATTTGTAGAACAAATGGACTTTTCTGATAAAAGATACAGTTACTTTATTTCAAAATCAATTTTATTGTGTTCTGAACAGGTGAATATCAGTCTACTCACTCAAGACCTTCTGCATAGGAATTAGGTTGTTTGTTCAGCAGAGATATCAAACTGTGGTGAACAGTTTTAGTGATGAACTTAATTGGCATCCAGTGACAATAAAATAACAGAGGGTACTGCAGGTCAAACTTCAGCTCCATCAGCAGAGCTCTGTGGGGAAGCTTCCAAAGTACCTGCTGCACTATTGTTCCCTCTATTCAGTACTATCAGCATCTCTTTTTCTGATGAACACTAGGCTTTTTATTTTAAACCAAAAAACTCACAAGGGGTTCTATGTGCCAGGATGGTGTAATATATGATTTGCATAAGAAAGGGTGAATAGATGCAAAATACCTCCTTGAAAAGCCAGGAGCTGAGTTTTCCTTTTTAATGATAAAGAAATAGTCTTATGTCACACTCAGTATCTCATTGTGAGTCACCCACAAAATCATTTGATTAGAAAAGCAGAGGATAATTGGCAGAACAAAAAAAGGGGCACAAGAAGTGAGGCATTATGTGCTGTTTCCACAAATATTACTGCTAATTGTGTCAATTAAATTATCTAATTAGTCTACAGTAAATCACTTGAACACACACTAACACAAATTCAAAGCAGATGTCCCTACAGAGAAACTAATAGTTTCTAAAGGGTCAGAGTTTAGGAAAAGCTATCAGACATGGCATGAACAAAGAGTAACTATGATTTTAATTTTGTTAGTTATTGAACATACGTAAATAGTGCGTAGATCATCCTGCTGCCTGAGAAATGATCTGATAATAAGCATTACATGTGGCATGCAAAAAGCAGACCCAGACACCTCCTGACCATTCTAGGAAACAGCCAAAAGCCATGGTTGTATTGCAACTGACCTGAGCCCTCTGTAAAAATCCTTTGTGGAAAGAAGCATATGTGTGCTGGCCTGTGCTCCACAGGCTTGCAGCAGGGCATCCCCACCTGCAACATACTGCATAGGCAGACCAGGAGAGGTGAAACCTGCAATAGTCAATTAAATGTTCCCAGGACCACTACCTTATCCACTGAGCCCAGCTGGCTGGGAACAGCCCATGCCCGTACAATTAAATTACCTTGCAGCCCCAGGCAACATGCCTCCAAACTAGACTGCCTCTTGGGAATAGTCCCCAGCCCATGCTGGCTCCCAATAGAAGTTGTTCAGGTGAATTCTAGTTCACACTGGCCAAAACTGCCATTGGATGTTCTCAGGTTTGGACAGCTCAGGCAAAAGGTTCTCCAGCACTTCTAAAATGCTTCTGTACAAGCAGTGATGATGCGTGTTTTATCCTCTGTGTGATGCATTCCTTACAGGGTCACCACCATTTTTATAGAGAGAGAGTGAGAAGATCGTAGACTCTAGGATCATAGATTTGACTAATCTAAGAATCAAATTCTTCATACTAAATCCTTTCTCTATATATGAACTTCACCTGTAACTATAAATAGAAGCCTTTAGCTGATGCTGCTGTCATACTCTTCCTACGTACATATTTGCCCCGAACTGGCAGACCAATAATCAGCTTCATTAACAAGGTCTCACCTTAGCCTTTGACAACAATCCTAATAAGATGTGTTGCCATGTGTGAAGAATAAGAATGGCCTTAGAAGACTTAAGGATGAAGAAAAAGTTGCATTCTTGTGCTTGATACTTTCTGAAAATAGTTATTTCCAATCATCAGTACAACACATAAAATAAACAAGGAGTGTCCAAGGAGTAGTTAATGACAGAATCTTTTGAGAAATCAGTGTTTGGAGGAAGATTCTGCAAAGTGATGAGCAGGAGGCTGTCATTTCTCATTTGGCACCATTTGATGTCATTATTCATTGTTGTTTCATTTGTCACATTTCCTATGTTTAATGAGAAATAAACAAAATACTTTTTTAGTTGTGGTGTAACAAAATCATAGAATCCTAGAATCACAGAACTATTCAGGTTGGAAAAGACCTTTGGAATCACCAAGTCCATCTATCATCCCTACTCTACGAAGTTCTCCCCTAAACCATATCCACCAACACCACATCCAAATGACCCTTAAGCACATCCAAGTTTGGTGACTCAACCATCTCCCTGGGCAGGCTATTCCAGTGTCTAACCACTCTTTCTGTGAAAAAGTTTTTCCTAATGTCCAGTCTAAACCTCCCTTGTTGTAGCTTGAACGCATTACCTCTTCTTCTGTTGTTAATTACCTGTGAAAGGAGACCAGCACCAAATCATCTGAAAAACACAAATGTACATGTATATTAAAGCTGACGAAGTTAACCCTTTCATCTATCAAGGTGCCTGTATATGATATGCTCTACTGTTTAAAAGTGCAATTAAGCTTTTTTATAAGCTTGTCTGAACGTAAGTGGAAAAGCTGAGTCTCAACATGAGATTATTTACATTGTAGCAAGTAGAATTTTAAGTGTAAAAGGGGAATATAAGCACCAAAACGATTTAGATTCCTCAGTCACAATTTTTAATCAACTTTTAAAGTTGCAAAAATATCTCCAGTAGCTGTAAGATCAAGAGTTAAAGAAAAATGTTAAAAACCTATGAAGAGCAACACTGAAAAGAAGTTTTGGATGACAGAAACTTCTGTCCTCGTTCAATAACTAGCCACTCCCCGCCAAAATTTTTTACAAACCCATATGTATTTTCATAATGAAAATTACTTCCTCACTAAACCTTCTCAGTGGATGCATGAAAATTTTTGAATTAAATTTAATTTATTGTTTGATTTGTTGTTTGTTTGTTTTTTTCCTCTGAGCCAATCATATTACACCTTCCTTTCACCAGATAGAGATATTTACAGTCTATAAACAGCCACAGCAATTTTGTGAATTTTTCAAGGTGTTCCTGTCGTTTTTTCCAGAAAACTTTATTACCTGTGTGTGTAAATGCCTCTGTTTATAAGTGCAGGAGTTGTTCAGGAACAAGGCATTTATTAAAGCAATTATTTGTAGATGTGCTTCCAAAGACTGTGTCTTGTAGAAAGAAAGAATGAAACTTCAATACCTAAACTGCCTGGGAAAAAATCTACACCTTCATCACAGCTGGGTCTATCTGAACAGTAACAATGATGTTTTGTTTCTCTCTCAGTCAAAATCAGTGTCAAAATCTGATGGGTTTTCTCCAAGTGGGATCTTACAATAGGCATATGTTATTGACACCCAAACCAAGACAAGAAGGCCAATGAAGTAATACTTGGGTCACTTAAGCAAGGTTCGAGTCATCAAAACCAGGTTCTTATGGGAGACTTAAGCTACCCAGAGATTTGCTGGAAGAACAGTATAGCAATTCAAATGCCATCCATCAAGTTTCTGGAATATGTAGAGGACTGCAACACAAATGCTGATGTGTCAGCCAGGACTGGGGCACTCTTGGACTTGCTGTCCATTAGCCAAGAAAACCTGCTCCATAATATCTTGCTTTGTGACAGACTTGGCTGCAGTGATCACCAAATTGTGGTGACTTGTGCAGAGATAGGTCCAGACAGACTGAACAACAATCTCTCAACATTTGGGGTGGAGGAGGGAATATGTGGGGAGGTTCAGCAAAAAGACAGTGTTGAGGTTTCACAGTGGGGCTGGATGAGAAGTTGAGACAACATATGGGAGTTGAAAAACGGGGCTTGACTGGATATCAGGAAACAACTTTTCACCGTGAGGACAGTGGAGCAGTAGAACAGGTTGTGTAATCCCCATCCTCAGGAGCATTCAAAACCCAACTGGGTAAAGCTCCAAGCTACCTGAGCTGCTGACCCCACTTTGCGCAGGATGTTGGAACAGAGATTGCTTAAGCTTCCTTCCATCCTAAATGATTCTGTGGCCCTGTGATCTTATAATTGCAAATTTAAAATATTTACATATATTTATCTGCCAAAAAATAACAAAAAATTGAACAGTCCAATTTAATAACTACCATTTGACTATTCACTTTAAACAGCTTAGGAGTTTTTGCATAATGTGTTGCAGCATGGACCACTATTCATAAGAAATAGTGACTTTTTGAAAAAAAAAATAGCACCACTGTACCATGCTAAGGCAATATTATCACAAACAAAAAGGGTCTGCATTTTATACTACGATATCGTGATGGAACATACGTTACAAAAACCCCAAATATGTAGTTGACCAACTTGGATGCTGCAATTAATTTTGGCTGGACCAGCTGCCTTATAATTAAAATCAAGACTTTACCAGACCTCAGATTTTATGTCATTGTAAATATTTTTCTTGTGCCAATAAACATAGCTAGTGTTTCAGGTTAACTTTCCCCTGAGAGGCAGGAAGACATTTCCTTCTCTGCTAGTTTCCCAGATGCATAAGTTAATCACTTTTCACTGTGCATCAAACTATTTCAACAATGGCCGGGTTTCCCTTACACTGCCAGGATTTGGTGTCATGCCTCCAAAGCATGGGTGATCCAAGCAAAACTATCAAGGAGATTACACCTGGGTGTTGAGACCTCTCTACTCCTCTCCATCCTATAGTGCTCTCTCCATTCTTAAACAGCAGCTGTTGTCAAACACACTAGTTTCTGCATCTCTCACCAGGAGCTCTGGTGGGCACAAGACAATGCTCTGCTGTTTCTGCAGCATCTGCTTATCCAGAAGTTGTTCTCATTTGACTCTTGAAGAAAAAGCATTGGATTTTATTAATCTTGCAGGGTACGAATGGATCATTCTACTTTCCTTTTGTGAAAAAAAAAAAAAAAAAAAAAAAAAAATCCTCTTGTACAAACAAAGAAAAGTTATTTGGACCAAAAAAATTATATGAGTTAATCTTGGCTTTCCCTCTTATACTCAGTCTTCTTCTTCATACTAACACAGTTAATAGATTCCAAAGTAATTCTGGTATTGAGTGTAAAACAGTTAATGGAAAGAGGTAATTCTCAGTATCACAAGGCAATGCATGTGGCTGCCTTTTAGAGTCAGATCAACTACACCTACAATCTTGCATGGTTGTAATGCAGTTGAGAAACTTCCTCAAACACAGCTGAACTGCAGATAACTTAAAAACATCATCAAGGTCAGCAAAAACACAGAAGGAAGACAGGGTATAAAAGAAGCAACAGATGTCGATTTTTCTTCTGTGAGACTGACTTTTCCCTCTTTTGTATAGTGTTAAGATACTGAATGCTCCTGGTGCATGACCATTATCAGGTACATCATGAACCCGCTTTGACTTTCTATTTTATTTAAAGGTAGATGTCATTGATTTTATTGACTATGCTTCACAGGCAGTGCAGGTGTTCTAATGAAACTTAGCACAAGTGTTACAGTCTTTAAAATTTGCTTTCTTTTCAAACTACTGGCATGCATAATTCAGAAATAATTAAGCATTCATGTAAAGGCATTTCACAAAGCAAGCTCAAATATAGTCATAAATATACATACATTATTTTTTTCCTCTTGGAGGGAAACAAATAGTCTTACAGTGATGGATTTAATTTATACATCATCATAATAAGGAATTTGCATATGATGAGCAAATTTTCCAAATGCAACATGTTGCAAAAATTGCACTATTTTTTAAAAGAAATTGATGGAGTTTTTAAACAAAGAGATATTTTAACAGCAACTAAGATGTTTTAATAAAAAAAATATAAATAATTAATATTTGTTAAGATCAGGAAAGGACGTTTGTACATTGTAAGCCACAGAAATATGTCCATTTTCTGAGAAGAAAAGAATGATTTTATTTTGCTGGGAAATCTTGTTTAATATGAATCAAGAGATTCTGTTGTTTTTACTTGCCATTTAGCATAAAGGGTACAAATTCATTTGGATGGCCTAAATTTCACTCTTCTACATGCTAAAATTTTTCCTTTATAGGTGGAAGAAATCTTGCCCATGAAGAAAACATACATTTCAGCAAATGCTTGAAAAGCTGTAGGAGTGTTCTGGTTTGTTTTGGTGGGTTTTTTGGTAGCAGGGGAAGTGCCCCAGGAGTGGCTGCCATCAGAAGCTGAGAAGCCCCTTCTACTCCAAAACCAGAAGTGAGAGAGAAAAAATTTAAGTAATGAGTACAGATAATGATGAAGGAATTATTAAGAGGTAAAGGAAAAAGGAACTCTGTGGGACAATTAGTGAGACTGCACATGGAGAAATAGGTGGGAATAAAATACATTTTATGGCTGGAGCTCCTTGGACCATGTCCCTCTTTCATTCTGTTCACTAAGATTTGCTTCTGGAGCAGGATTTGCAATGTTATTCATTATGTAAGAACTTCACTTCCAAAACCTGATATCTTCCTGTACCATGGAGCTTGCAGGAATTTAATAGTTGCATTTGGACCACAGTGATAAAATATTACATTACACAGCAATAATAATAATAATAATAAAAATAACAACAACAATAATAATAATGCTGATGATAATAACAACAGTAATAACAACAACTGCAACAGTGAATGTAATGAGGGTATGTCATTATTACTGGCTGTATTACATATTTGAGGTGACATATGTATTTTCAAGACCTATTGCATTCTGCTAAGGTAACTTGTGCCTACAGCACATTTAGCCAGTAGAGAAATACTACGTGTTGGAAAGCAAATAAAATGCTTGTCATTGTTGGTAGAAGACAGAACTGTAGCTTCCCACTTATTAGTCTGAAAAGGTATCCTGTACTGTATTGCTTTGGGCTGTGCCAGCATACACAGTGTGCATTTTTGATACAACACAGGCTGATCTAACCAGACACAATGTGACCCAAGTAACAAACAGCACTAAAAAAGACATTTGCTTATCCGCTCTATAAAAACAGGCAACTCCTTAGACAACTGCCTTTGTAGCTGCCCTTTCATATTAAAGATAACTATGCTTATTAATAAGTACTTGACAGTACATCCATATTAAATTTCTTGTTTGTTCATTCAGAAACATAACCAACACGATGTGTTGGAGCCATTTGCAAACTTCAATAGAACGTGGAGATCATATTCTGTCTATTGGGATCTACTGAAGTATCACAGCAGTTTTCAGATATGCAGCTATGCCTTGTCCATTTTATTCTCACCACTAGCAGCATATTGTAGACATATGCAGCCATTAAAACCAGGATTTGATTTCTGCATACTAGAGGAAATATTTATGTAGTTCTTTTTGTGTGAAAGGAAAGAATGTCCTGACCTAGTCAATACATTTCTCTGGCATCAACTGTTCTAGTTACAGACCTGGCACTACAAAATGTAGCACTGAACTATGCTTATTGGACAACTGTTGCCAATCCAGGCTCCCACAGTTATGATTTCTTCTCTTGCAGAGCAGGTATGATCATGCTACTGGAAACGAGAAGGACTTGCTCTCCCAGCCATTCCCAGTTGAGACAGTTGGGAAAACATTCTGCAGTGTCTCAGAGACAAATGAATATCCCTGACAACACCTCATATAAAGAAAGCTACTTTTAGATTTGCTTAGTCACAGACAAAACTTTTAGAACCTGCAAGAGTTGACAGAAACAGGGGGCTAAAGTCTGCATGAACCATCTGTGAGCCATGTAGCCACTGCTGTTGGACAGAGTCAAAAGCCTAAGGAATGCTCACTATGTGTAGAAGAATAATAGGGAAAAAAAAAGAAAAGAAGAAAAAAAAAAAAAAGAGAAAAAAAAAAAAAAGTATGGCATTTGATTATGTACTGTTCCAGGTCCTAGAGGTTTGCTGCTGGCACGATGCACCCTAATGAAGGTACACTGTGTACAGACTGCACCTTGAAGTAAGTGTCCTGCTCAGCTCTCATGTTCAACCCACACGCTGTATTTTACAGACACTGTCCAGGGTCACTTAAATCAAGGACAATTTTATTAATCTGATAAATTACACTGGAAACAGAAGTCAGAAACAACTATTTTTTATTCTTGTCCAGGATAAGTTGTTGCTTATTTTGCTTTTGACCTTCTGTCTTGCAAATCAGGGAAACTTAAGGACTTTAGCAGATTCCCAGATTCTTGATTGTGAAGGAAAAGTTTGCTCTAGAATGTGAAAAATATCAAAAGACAGTCCTTCATTTTAGACTCAGATACAGTCATGTTTTCATTTTAAGGAAATTTATTGTCCATAAAAGTGGTCTTAATAAGTCAACACAGACCATATGTGAACAGTTTGTGGACACTTTTCTTAACACAGATTTGTAAAACCACAAAACCTAGGCAGGCAGCTTGGTATAAACAGGATTTCATGATGGACTTCAGTGCTTCTTCCTGCATTTCTTCCCATTAACTCTGGTGTTGTGCTGGAAGCCTAGTTTGACAGTTCTTCAAACACTGCAGATATTACCTGGTATTTAACATAAAGATTGATATATTTTTTGTTACGATCAGAGTCTTGTTATTTGTAATTGCTTCTTACTGATATTAGAAGAAGAAAGATGAGCCATGGTGATGATGAAAGATGAGCACAAAGTGATAATGTTCCTATAAACAAATATTAAGAGGTAAATACTGCATTTGAGGAGGATAAAGGATTGGAATTGAGTCTTGAGTACAATAGCTTCTTGAAACAATCACAGCAGCTTTAATCAGTGAGACACAGTTTAATAAAACCCCAGTCAAAGGCAATTTTCCTTGCATGTCAGGGGGGGAGAAATGTTGTTTTGGGTAGAACATGTGCTACTTCCTTCCACTTTGCCCCTGAGGACAAAGTCATATATTAACTGTATGATAAAATTCCAACAGAACATGCAAGGGTCATATTTAATCGACTGAAAAAAACCTCCAAGGAATGTAAATTATTTGGACTAGAGAAAAAGGATTAAAAGCTGCTGATGTCTGTATGTAGCCTTGGAGAGCTGTACAGGCAAAAGGAAGCACCACATGTTGGGACTTGGCTAATGTTTAGCCCTTCTGAACTTGGCCAGCACTACAAGATGGAACAAGTGATGGAGAACATACAAGTAAAGGAAGTATTTGTGCAGAGAAAACAGTTGTGTTCCTAAATGTTTTGTATAGTTTATGTTTTTCAACCCTCAGTACTTTCTGTGAACCACCAAATTTCATATTCATTTAACTTCTATCTGGAAAACACTGTAAGGAAATAATGTTTTGTTGCCCAGTTGCAAACTACATTACTGTGCTCATCAAGTTCCAAGTTTGGAAGTCACTTAGCTATCATCATTTATCCTGTTCCCACTATCTGGTAACAGAGTTCTTGAGCCTATTTAGAGGTTTTTTTGTTATGTTTACATTTTAGAAGTTTTCACAGAGTTTATGCTTCCCATTTTTAAATGTTTCTTCATTAGGGTCGTGGTTTTACTTGTGTTCTCACCAAAAAGTATGTATATCAACCTGTGTTTGGTGCAAAGCTAATGTCAAAATGGAGTATCTATTTGGTAGTTTAGGCACGGTAAGTTTCTTAAAATAAATTTTCTGGGTCTTTTTTTTTTTTTTTTTAAAGATCCACCTATGCAACATATGCAGCCACAGGTTACACTTCTAGTTAGAAGATACATATACGCAAATTATGTATTTTTTTCAGACATAACAAAAATCACTGAGCACAGGAAACCACAGAAAAGTTACAATTAACAGGATAATACAGTAATTCAACTGAAGTTTAGCATATGTTTTCAGGCAGCATTTGTGATTACATTTGGTTTTATTGATGAGGTGAAAGCAACTTCTATGCATTGGGTGGCAACCCAGTGCATGAGTTCAGGGAAGATCTACAAATAATTGAGCTTGTGGCACAGGGACAGAGATAAGAAGAAAGGACAATACTGGGTTTGTTTTAGTTCAGAAAAAGAAAGGAAATGAGTAGCAAGAGGCAGGCAAGTGACAGGCCCCAGTCCTCTTCCTTCTCATTAGTATGGAGATAGAAGGTGGCATTCTGCACCTCAATAAGTAAATAAATAAATAAATTTAAAAATACATGCATGTATATCTGTATACAGACATGCATACTTATGTATGCATATAGTTAAAATACACCTACATTTCTTAATAATGGTGAGTAATTTGTTATTATTTTGGCAAAGACAGACTGAACTGTAAGATGATGTAAAAAGTAACAGTGCTTAGGATTTAAAAAGAAAATTAAACTATGTGAGAATCTACCATGATTTTTAGCCATTCATGCTTTTGTACAAGTACTTCTACAGAAGAATGGGTATAGTGCTCAGGCTAGTTTTCTCTCTCCCAGCTATTTGTACCACAGCAATCATAATATCTAGGTGCCAGTTTTGACAGAGTTTCACTGGGAGAGAAACAATTATAGGTTTCATTGTGAAATAACTGGTTATCTGTCAGCAGCTGCTGGAGAGAACTACAAATACCTCAGTAACTGTGTAGAATGAGTGTCAGAGAGTTTTGGGTACACATCAATGAGTGCTGGAGGGACAACAGGCACTGTAGAAGACTACTGTATTCCTATTCTGCAGAAGAGGTATTTCCACTGTAAATACCTTTAGAGAGATCCTCAAAGGGCAAAGTTCAATGTAAAGAAAATAGGTTGTTGAAAATCAGAATCCCAGTATAGTTTTATGTCTTTCAGAATGTATGAGATTTAAATATACCTCATTCAATTACTTTGAAGAATGTTGTGGGTATTATAACTGACTCCTTAATTCTAGGAAAGACTCAAATCAAGATGTTAACATTGACTTGGCTGAGGCAACTGGAGAGAGTAATAGGTTGATGCAGCAGTTAATGTTTTAATGGATTTGTATACAGCAATAACTTCATTATACTGTACCTTCCATGAGCGTAATCTGTAAGTTTGATACTGTAGTCATTTGCTAAAGTAGGCAGTGATCTGACACTTGTTTTTACTCTTATAAAAGTGGGTCATTAAATCAATTACCATGTAGTACATGCCACAATTCTTACAACCACAAGCTATATAGTTGTGTATATTTTCAGTAGGACCTCTGTACTTTAATTCTTCCCTGATAATACATGCTTATAGAATTTCACTGCTTGTAGATACATTAGGAAAGTAAGATCTACATTTCTTCTTCTTGTCATACGTGGGGAATGTCATCCATTGTAATTACAAGTTATGCAGTGATGCATGTCTTTAACATTCAGGCCTCTTTCTACTGATGGGTTAGTTGAAGAAATAGTTTATTATCCCCAAGTGCAATATTTAATTTTTCTATTAAAAAATGCATATGTCCTGACATGAAGTTCATCCAATACAAAAGAAAAGTTTGTGTTTTTATCTGAGCCATCAGCTTGTGCCATACCTAAAAGGCAGAAAGCCATTGTCTCTGTGGCCATTATCCTCAAGAGTATTTTCTGTAGCTATTTTTTGTCATGTGCTGACTTTCTGACTGAAAACCTCACAACCCACTAAATTAAAAATTCTATGGGTAATTTGAAAGGTCTGAGGAACCTCACTAGCAAAGATGTTAATGTCCTGGAACACTCTTGCAGTCAGGACATGTATTAAGATCTGATAATTAAGAATCCTGACTACTGAAGCCCTGGCCTGGTGGTATCAGGGTGTTATTCAGCTATTCCTGTGAAAACTGTGTTGACAAAATTTTTCTTATATCCTGAGTAGTTTTGAGTAGCTTACCAACTACTATGTGTTACTTTTCACCTTTCTGATTATTTAGAACTTTTAATTACAAATGACTGCATCACAATGTCAGGTGTCTTTGGCTTTGTTGCTTTTTTTATTAATTTGGGTTTTGGTTGGTTGTTTTTCTTAATATTCAGGTCATCCAAGGGACATTTTTACAATTGCTCTGGATGATTTTAATAACTCTGAACAACACCCAGAAAAAATCTTGTAATTTCTAATTCTAATGTCAATTAGATTTTGTTGATGTTCTTTATATTAGGCACAAAGTGGGAATCAAGCAGAATTTTTCAGCTTGTAACTTCAACACATTCAGAAAACATTCTTTATCTAAAATACATGTCTCCATGTTTTTGTACATTAATATTTTTACTCATAAAAGAAGAGAGCTGGTGAATTTTGTACCTTCCAGTTCATAAATACTAAAAGAAAAAAAGAAGTTGGAAGAAAAGAAATAAAAAAGGGGGAAAAAATAGAGAAAGGAAGAATAAAAACAGCATGGAGGAAAAGTTAACATTAAAAATAGTATTTCTGTCCTGTTGACTTCAAATGTAGATTCATTTTAAGTTCTGGGCACATGTTGGGGTCATTTATTATTTTAGCAAAACAGTTTTCCCATCTTAATTAAAATCAGTGGACTATGCAATTTTGTTAGATAGGAGAAAAGGAGAGTTTATTAATTTACATTTAAATAAAACTGATTTTCTGAACTTCTGATATAGTTGTGTGTTTAATATCTTATGCTTTGTATTATAAGTGCTACGACTGGAATTGTGGGAAATGTTGGTTCACATTTTTGACTGCTATCCTTCAGTAATAATACTGCTTTTTGTAGCTGTGGCAGTCTAGGAACAGAGCCAATGCAAAGTTTATAGGTGGAGATAACATTGCTTTATTAAATAAATTGGTATAACTGGAATAAGAAGCAATTTGAATGACTTTTCGCAAAACGTTGTCCGTTTTTTCCCATGTCTTCCATTTTGTCTGATTGAAAATATCATTAATTACAGCAGTTAAAATATTAATTCTGTTGTGGTGTCTGAGTGACAATATTTCAATAATATTTCATAATCAACAAAGAGTTGGAAGTTTAGCTTCCTATTGACAGATCCCAAAGTTTTCAACAACTGAGATGACCAGGAGCTTTTTCTTTTCTTTGCCTTAGGTGTAGTTTAATAGTCAGGGTATTCAAAAGTGTGGAGTCAGAGACTATAGTACAAATGAAACACTAAAGAACTTGAATGAATACCTGAACTATATGGAATTAACAGAAATTCTCTGCAGTACAAAAAGATGTAAGATTTACTTACAACACTGGTGCACTATGTGGAATGTAGAGATGCAAAAGAAATTTGATAGTTTAAATATGATCCTTTTATTATTCAATCAGGAATCACAGGGTGAAGACTTTCGTGATAATTTTCTGTTTAATACTTATTTTTGCAGGTAAACCTGAAGAGGCTTCCTCTTTGTGTTTAAATTTGTGCTGTGATGTCTCCAAACAACTTCATTCTTACAGTCATTTACTTGCAGTTTCATACTGAATAACGTTTAAGTTAGTTTGCCGCTTGATAATGTGTATTTATACGTTCAGAATTATTAGTGACTAGAATTTCTTCACTAATCTGAAAGTTATGCAACATTTTTGAGAACGCTTTCATCTTAGATTCAGTTGCTGTCACTGAATATAAAATTATACAGGAAGTTTTCCATCTGGCAAAACTAGAAGGATTTTGGAACATTTTCTAATTGAATTATATTAGAAAGCAGAAAAAGGGTTTGTGGCAAATATAAAGAATTCTGAAGTATTTTATTCAGCATAAGTTATTATCAATGATTATACTACAGTTTATAACCTAAAATATTTTTGTAATGGAAACTCAGAATTCTTCTTTAAAAACTGTCAAAGAGAACTTTCAAGAATTAAAAAAAAACACACACTTGAATCATACAAATTAATTCAAACTGACTTTTCTCTAAGGCTATCAGGTGTATTTTCACCTGATGTCCTGGAATATTTAATACAACAAAGAAGAATGTAGGTATTTTTTATTATCACAGAAACTCAAGTCAACCGCACATTTCAGTGATTTTGTTATGTCAAGAGTCTATTGGAATTATTGACTATCTTTGCTGTTCTTGCACAATAGACTCAATTTCTTGGGACTGTTTCTCTGGATGCATGTATGACAATCTTTGCTTTTCTACTCAAAAAGTTTTCATTTTGTCAAATTGCTATTTCTGTTTGATGGCAACATATATTAAGATTGTTAATGTTACTGGAAGTGCCTTTTCCATTCACATCCTATTTTGCAGCAATTAACCAATCTAGGGGAGTTAGTTGCTTGGTTTCCTCATTGTTTGCAGTCAATGTGACTCTAAAGTCAGGTAGTAAAAGAGAAACAATGAGTGCTTCATTTAATGTTATCAACATCAATTATACATGAGCTCCCTCTACCTAGGAAAGCTGAATGCTCAGACTTGATCTTAAACTCTGGTCCCAAGAGAGCAGGAAAACAGCAATTCTGCCTGAGATGGCGATGCTGTATACAAAGCAACAAAATGTTACCTGGATTTTCCTAATGCTATATTGTACCAATCTAAATATTGCTCAGGTTCAGGGAGGTTTTTCCACTATATGGAAACACTTGAAGGGGTACTTAGGTACTTAGACTCTCAGTGTTATGCCTTAGATTTAATTGACAACTCCTAGTAGCTTAGTGGCAGTTTTGCATTTAAATCTTCTTGTATTATTTTTTTTCCTAGAGACAGAGTTTTCAGTTGTAACATCTTTCTTTTTCCCCTGCCTTTTTAATTTATTCTTTTTTTTAAATTAGTGTCTCACAAAAGATGTTATGTATTTAAAGAAAAAAAAAAAAGGAGGGGGAAGACACTAATTAAGAAAAACTGAAAAAAGAAGGGGAAAATAAATTTAAAAAAACCTTAATTCTTTTGATGCAAAAAAAGGAACAGCTCCATTTTAAACATTAGGAGCCAGAAATCTAACCCTTAGGATTTTTTTTGAAGCTGCTAAACCATAACAGATGCAGTCACCCATACCCAAGATAAACTCAGTGATAGCTTTTGAGACTCTGAGAGACTGAGAGAGGAAACTGATTTTTCTCTTTCTCTGCAAAATATTTTGTAGTCATTTGAAATTTCCTCATCTTGAAATTTAGCAGAACATTGTGTCATGCCCAGTTACCAACTGATGGAATTATGCTCTGCAATAAAACTTGCCAATAAATCAAGGTGTGAGGTACTACTCCTGCAACAAGCTCGGAAATTTCAGAAAGAAATGCAATGTACTTTAAGTTTTGAATCCCCATACATTCATTACCCATTAATATTGGATAACATTTGCAAATGTTTTGTCATGAACAGTCTGTTTCCATGGTTGTAATATCAGACAGTTAGGTCTAATACAGAGTTAATGTTGATCTATTAAAATAGTTGTACTACCCTAAAACTGATTCACATTTGTGCATTGCAACTATATAGGTATCTAACATCCTGCCGAACCTATCTGTGCGTTCATGTGTACATTGCATATATGCAAACATTTTTGCTCCTATAAGCAGGATTCTTACAGATATTGTAAACATTTTTAGCTAAACATTTTTTTCTTCTTTATTCATGAAATGTTGAATATTTGGGAGTTTTAAAATACATTTTCCATTTCTCACCGGATTAGGGATTTATTATTTTTTTGAGTTATTAAATTCTAAGAGTTACCAAATGCATATTTCAAAAAGTGCAGTGGAAAGCATGGCAAGGCAGCAAAAGTAAGAGCAGAGCAAGGTAAAGTGAAGCAAAAAGAAATATTTGAATTTTATTTGTAACTGTAAACAGGAAGTAAATGAATAAGGTTGAAAATAGATAAAATATCTGCCCATTTACATGGAAAATTATTGACAAGACAGTATAGACACTTTATGTCAAGTATACTTTATTTTCCTCTGTCAAATCTAATCAATCATTGGTCAGTATTTGTGACACTGCATTTCAGAAATGCAATATAGATAAATTCACTATATACAAGAATACTATATATCAAAAAATGCAGCTACCTAAAATGTTTAGCAAAATCATCAAAGCAGTGTCCTTCAACTGGAAGGACAGTGATAAATGTTAAAAAATGTACCAAGGCAGAAATCAATATACTTGAGTTTGTCGCTGACAAAATATTATCCAAAAACACCCTGTGTCATCAGTATAAGAATTTTACTAGTTTCCTGACGGTGTGAGTCCTGATCTTGCAGTGTCTTAAGTACATCCTCAGAGAAGCCTCACTGGGTATGCAGGTAGAACTGATTGTAGTTGAATGAATCCTTTTTTTGGGAGTTACAAATAGTTATGGCTTTCATACAAACACTGTATCTATCGCTGTTTTTATTTACATGTAGCTATTCAGTATAAATGTGGCCTGGTTAAGGATGAAGGTGTCCCACCTGAGGTAGGATCTCAGACCCTTGTGAAGGATTATATACTCCCTATGTCATACACAAGAGAAATTACATGCCTTGAACTGGGAATGGGAAGATCAGGCTGCTGAGCAAAAGACAATGGCTTATTACCATGCCCCTAACATCCATGCCACCAGCATCCTCCAGATGTTTTAAGAGAGGGCCTGTTACATATGAAACATAAGAATTACTCTCCCCTTAATTGAGACAAAAAATACATATAAAATTTAGTATTTCTATCTGTGATAGAAAAAACCCCTTACTTCTCAAGCTGAGAACAGAACTGTTTTTCCTAAAGAGCCACTTCTTCAAATTACTTATTTAATTCCTTTATTTTTTAAATTCATAAACAGAGAAATGGTAACAGCAATTCTTAAATACCAGAAAATATTGATTTTTTTTCTATCAAGAGTAAAAGATAACCCATTATTCGAGTCAATCAGAGTTTTAATGTATTTTTAACATTTTATTCTTGAAACTGAATTTATAACAATTCACCAAATATACTGCAATAACATTGCATTCTTTTTATTGACAGTTTAATTAATTCTTACAGACAGAACAGTAGGCAGTGAAAGCCTGGAACAGAAGTGGTGGTCTGTTGGTCTGTTGTTTTATTTAAAAAAAAAACAAAAAAACTTGTTAAACTTAATTAAATAAATTCAGTCAAGATACATTGCTTTATATACTGCTGGGAAGTACAGTATTGTTACACATGATGTTTTTACAGGGCTGAAATTCCTAGCTTTGGATTTCATGGGCGCTGTTGTAATGTCCATTAGCTCCTTTTCAGCTGATGTGTGATTTTTATTGTCAGTAAAGAAAACACAAAGATTAAAACAAACAAATAGATCAGGATGGATAGATTGTACAGTGAAGTGCCAAAAGAAAGGATGGGATTACAGTTTTTGTGCTTTTGAAAGTTACTAGATCATAGGGACTGGCAAACAGAATAGTAATTTGCATAGGTATCTGGCATATGATTATGCCTCAAATGATTTATGTAAGGCTTTGACAGGCTACAGTGATAGGGATGCTGGAAATACGATAGATGGATGAATGGAAGGCACTCAGTGAGGTGAATGTGAATTGGAAAGTCAATATCAATTTGAAAATCAATCAGCAAGAATAAGACTGCTCAGTTTGTGTGCACAAAATACTGGGCTAAGTGCTGTCTATAAAGGCAAGGCAGAGGTTTCCAAATCCAACAGAAAATATTTTCTCCTGCAGTGTTCAAATGTCTGCAGTAAAACGTGTGATGCAATTTTTTGTGGCTCAGGAAATCACAGTATTTTCAATACTAGACCCTTCTCTTCCATTGCCAGGAGCCTACCCGGTCTATCTAGGATTTAGAGGAGACTCATTTCCCTTTCAGCAACATGAGAAGGGCAGGGTGGTTGTAACTCCCTGACCTCTGGCTGAGAACCCCACCAAAAGCCAATTCTTTAGATCACTGTTTTGGTGGAGACACTTGGCTGCCCTCATCTCGGGTGCCACTTTGAAAGGGTTAGCAGTAGAAAAAGCCCCATTGTTCTTATTCCAAACAACCCAAAACATATAAAGCACTCTCAAAAAACTGCACCTATTTATACAGAAAACTACTTAAGGCCACTCATTGTCTCAGTGTTTTTGTACAGCCTTGCACAACAGGACCCCAGCACTGAAGCTTTTGAGATTACCTTCATAGAATGCAGACATAAATATATTAATGAGAATTAGGGTTAAAAGCCAAGAGCTCTAAACTTAGGATACACCAGAATTAATGCTGATAAGAGTTAATTTAGGATCTACACCATCCATTTGGTAAATGTTACACTATTTCTGATTGACTCCTAGCTTTTTTCGTTGCTTGGGAAGTCTTATGCTCAGCAAATGAGCAACAGTTCAGTATTTAACTTGACTCCCTTTGCTCGGGATTTAGCACCATGCTTTGTTTACTGCATACCATTTAATTGAGCCTCTGAATAGAGAATTATTAATATTTTCATGAGTATTTCAATTATACCTACCACTATATTATTTGAATGTGCCAAGCAAATAATTTATTAATCTTCTTGGTTTTTTTGTGACATGAAATGTTTTTATTCCCATTTACTAGGCAGAGAGATAAGATCCATATCTACTGTTTTAAAAAATTACAGTAGATTTGGATGCCCAGCTGAAGATGGCCTGGTTCTTTACATGACTTATCACATTATAACCTTATTTATCCAAAGCACAACTTGTATGCAATTCAGAAACAGACATAGGAAACAGTATTTCTGAGAATTAGATAAGAAATCTTTGTGGACTTTAAAAACAACATTAATTTGAAAAACAAGTTCCAGGTGGCATATCTAACCCTATTTTAGGACATTCTCATGGATATGGAGATAAAGCAAGGTCTGATAGGCAGTTCTAGCTGTCTAAACCACAAATCATACTATTTCCTAGAATTCTTTGCTTCATGCTTACACAATAAGTAGAGGAAGAGTTCCTATAACAAAACTTTAATGAGAGAAATTCTAGCAAACTGCAGGGAACACAGGTAGAACTGTTAGGCTGAGGATAAGAGTTTGAGAAAAAGGAAGAAAGTTCAAATACAGTATTTCCAAGAGGAGTTTCATGAACTTCAGAATGAAGAAAAATAATGATGGAAAAAGGAAATTATAAGTTTACAAGGTCCTTTATGTTTGTTGTCATAAACAGTAAGTAAACAGAACTGGAATGACAGGCATGCATCAGAAGCTACTTTCACATACCTTCTCAAATTTAAAAAGCTTCCTTCGCTTGCTGCAAAACCACAAGGAGCGCATCAAGGAACATGTTCTTCTTATTTTTAGTATAAAAAACATGTCACTTACCACTCCATATCTCCTGAACATCCATCTAGAAGTGTTTGCATACTGAAATTGAATCTCCTTCCCACTGACTTTCCAGTATTAAACACTTTTCTTGCTACAATTATAATTATAATTAACTTAATGTCTATACTATGTTGCTGGCATTCTTTTCATGCTAAAGAACAGATATACAAAGGTCTGTCACACCTATTGATTATAGTGGTAAAAACTTTTAAAGAGTATGTAGGTGCTCTGTGGATCACAGACTTATTTTACTTTCTGTTCAGATAGCCAGATACAACCCCAATCTGGGCAGGTGGAGAAAGTGAGGAATTGATCAGCCAGCTGACTTTATAGCATCGACTATAAAGTTCATATGGTATCAACGGATACTGTTTAGATTTCCTTAGGACCTCTCTCCGTGTTAGACAGAAATTCTTGTCTGGCTTCCCAATCTTTAGATGCATTTACCATCTTTAATTTATCTTCTATTTGTACTTTAGATTTTTTCCTAAATCAAAATATTTCCAAAACGTAACAGTTTCCAAATGGAAATACCAGAAGTCTCTAAATGTCAGCTTATTTTCATCTATCCTGCCAGACTCCAAGTTCTGAAGTCTGATTTGAATTATATAATTATTATACAATTCAGAATGCACGTGTATAGCCTTTTCACCAAAGCTGCTGTATCATGTACTGAGGGGTTATATCTGATGAAGTCACCAGATTCACTTGTGTCTTTTAAAATTTCAAATTGAGTTGCCAAAACTTACAGTTTCCCATGCTTGAAATTTTTAATGTAAGTGCTACAACTAGGAAAGTGATTTCTTGAAGACTGCAAACAGCCTTAATGTACTTGGGACTATAAATTACAAGTGGGCTATGTTAAAACTGTTAGCACAGGTAATAAATGTATATCCCATAAGAGAGGATCTTGCTTGTTTGGGTGTTAGTCTCTTTTTCTAAACGTTCTGTGTAATCTGATTACATAAAACTGCCTTCTATGCTGGATATTCCTCAAAGCTACCTAGGGGTATAATTTTTTATAGGAGTTGGTTTACAAAATTCTTATACATTTTGGGAAAGTCTACAGCATTTATTTGCTCCTACAGTGTCCAAAAAGGCATTATTGCAGTAAGGTATTATGAAGGTTCTGCTCTCCTAAATTTGCAAAGCATCAAACTGAAGCAATGCTGCTTACTGTTTGATATTACTAAAATTCCCACATCAGATAATAGATAACTACAACCCAGAATATGGACTTGTTAACTTCCTTCTTGTAGGTTATAATGCCCCAGCCCATCTAAAGGTATTCTTCTAATAGAGCCCCCAAAAGGCATTTTAACTGCTATAATGAAAAAGTTGCTTTCTTGCTTTAATTAATACATGTGCATAATTTAAAAAATGCCTTAGTTGTTGCTTTCATTAGTCAAATTTTTTCTGGTCATAATGAACACTGTCTATACAATTTTCCAATTAAAATTACAATTGTGTGACTGTAATTGAAGCTTTATCTCCTGATCCATCAATTCAGTACAGAAAATTATCTGAATGGTACAGCTTGATTACTTTTTCCTAAATAGCCATCAAGGTTATACATTCTGTTCTAAATATACCTGCACAAAACTATGCAAAGAAATTCTTTATTATTAACACAAAATATAAACCAATTACTCAGGAGCACATGTACGCTACCTCTCAAAAACTAAACCCATTTTCCATCTTTAGAAGATGATCCTCAGATCAGCCTTTCAAATAAGCTTTAGAGGACAGTTCATGTT
The DNA here is from genome assembly GCF_000747805.2 of Chaetura pelagica. Taxonomy (NCBI): domain Eukaryota; kingdom Metazoa; phylum Chordata; class Aves; order Apodiformes; family Apodidae; genus Chaetura; species Chaetura pelagica. Next base: position 998,200 of record NW_009953483.1, on the reverse strand, counting down.
ATTTTTTTTGGCCTTTTTTTCTCAGTTGACAATACATTGAAAAAAAGGGCAAAATTTCTTAGTTTTCCAATCCCAAAATTTTTATTCATAAATTCAGCTAGTCTAATCAGCGCCATTCTTTACTGTTTTCTATTTTTTTCTCTCCTATAATATACTAACACTTGGGAAAATATTCAAGTGTTTAGATTTTTCACAAAACTGGAGGTAATTGAGCCCTTGCATTTAGGTCTTTATTATTTGATGCACGATGCAACAGGGTAGTCAGAGTGCAAATAGCTTATCAGGGCCTGAATCATGTCATAAAAGCTGAAATAAGCTGTGAGTTGCTTGGGGTGCTCAGTCCAAAACAGCTGTCAATTTATTTATTTATTATCATGCACATTAACTTACAAAAACAAGAAAACATCTTTCCCTCACTTCAACTGCTAAAATGCTTTCTGGTGGTTTTCATCTTAAAGAACACCTTTAGGTGGTCTAGGGAACTGTACCCAAGAGGAAAGAAGCTAATAGCTTATACTAATAGTACTCCTAGTATTTTCATATGATCACATTTCAGCATGCAAGGCCTTTTGACAGGTACTGTAAATGGATTAATTTTTTAAGAGTATGAAAAATATCATAGGTATTGTCTGCATGGAATTAGAAAATGTTAGATTATGAGAGAAATATGAGTGAAAATAAGAAGCTTTTTAAAAGAATGAGTTAGAAAAAAAATATCCAAGGATATCATGATTATGAAGAATAGTATTTTTGTAAATGTTCATTACTGAAGTAGGGTAAGACAGGAGACAGAAATAGAAACATATCAAATTATTTTGGTTTGTATAGATCATATATAAGGCATGATTTTCACATAAATATTATTTTGATATATATATTTATTACTCATATAATTGAGAAACAGGAAGGAGAACAGATAATAGCCAGTAAAATAATAATTATGAAGGCTGAAATTCTGAAAACTGATAAAGAAACATAAGGATGCTATAATAATTCTATGGCTGAAAGAGCTACCTAGGATCAACATTCATTGCTAACTAGATATGACAAAATTATTAAACATAGTTATTCAGTAAATGAAAGAAGAAAATATTCATTAAGCACTCCTACAGTATACCAGCCATAGAAGAACTGGAGTTAAAACATGAAGTATAAACTACCTCTGTAGTGACTGAGAAAGGTGTCAGGCACTGTCTATTGTAAATTCACAAAGAACAAAGCAGGGAAAAGAAGTGAAATCATGGTTCCAAACTCAGCAAAATTATAATATTGAAACAAAACACAGTTGAAAAACTGAGGCTCCTGGTTGTTTCCAGGGATTCTTCCAGAGTAACTCAAAACTGCTGTCTTACACAAGTCCAAGTTAAATCCTCATCATTGAGGCTGCTACATAGTCTGACTCCTGCTGAGAGGACCTGATGCCTGGATCTCGTCTCCCTATGAAATAGTGACTTCAGCTCTCAAAAAAGCCGTGAGAGTATATTTTCCATTTCAGGGTATAAAACTGGTGTAAAATCACAGCACTGCATACTGCTAAACTTGAAGTATCATCTATCATGAATAAATATATTCAATTAAGATAATATTCAAGAGTCCTTAAAAACTGGCTGACAAAGTCTGTTCCTCTGATGTTTATTTTAATAATCTCTAAACAAGAAAATTCCAGCAGCTTGAAGAAATATTAATCTGCCATATTCAGTAGCTGGTAAGCCTTGTATCAGTCCTAAGCAATAATGGAAATGCTGGTATAAAATTCACTGATATTCACTGAAATTCAGTGATAGGAATACAATTAATGCCAGCCAAAATGGTTTTACATAAATTAGATCTAGTCAAATAAACCTGATTCTGATGTTTGATTAGATAAAAATCTGGTTGAAAAAATAAATGTACAGATGTCATATACTCAAAATCATAGAAGGATTTGGGTTGGAAGGGACCTTCGAGATTATCTAGTTTCAGCACCTCTGCATGGGTGAGGGTGGAGGCCTGGACCTCTCCAGTCCCTACATGCCCTTGTAAAAAGTCCCTCCCAGCTTTCCTGTAGGCCCCCTTCAGGTACTAGAAGGTTGCCATAAGGTCTCCACAGAGCCTTCTACTCTCCAGGATGAGCTACCCCAGCTGTCTCAGCCTGTCTTCATAGAAGAGGTGCTCTAGCCCTCTGATTGTCTTCATGGCCCTCCTCTGGACTCGCTTCAAGAGCTCCATGTCCTTCCCATGTTAGGGGCTCCAGAACTGGACACAATTCTTCAGGTGGGGTCTTACGAGAACAGTGTAGAAGGGGGAGAGTCACGTCCCTCATGCGTCTTTTGATGTAGCCCAGGATGTTTTTCTTTCTGGGCTGCAAACATAAATTGCCAGCTCATTTTGAGCTTCTCATCAACCAACAACCTGAAGCCCTTTTCCTCAGGGCTGCTTTCAATCCATTATCTGCCCAATCTGTAATTGCGTTTGCGATTGCCCTGAACCTCCTGTAGTAAGTGGGGCAGAGTCTAATTTGAGATCTGTGTCTAGTGAGGTCCTCTGTGGGTCAGTACTGGGTCTACCCCTTCTCAATATATTCATTATTGACCTGGACAAAGGAGTAGAGTGTATCATTAGCAAGTTCACTGATGGTACAAAACTGGGAGGAGTGTCTGATGCACCAGAAGGCTGTGCTGCCATTCAGCATGACATAGACAGGCTGGAGAGTTGGGCAGGGAGAAACTCAATGAAATTCAACAAGGGCAAATGTAAAGTACTGCATCTGGGGAAGAACAAACAGTATCAGTGCAGGTTGGGGGCTGACCTGCTAGAGAGTAGCTCTGGGGAGAACAGGTGGACCATGAGCCAAGAATGTGCCCTTGCATCCAAGAAGGCTAATGGTATCCTGGTTCAACAAGGCCAAGTGTTGGGTCCTGCACTTGAGCAGGACCTTCAGCTTTTATGCAGCATTCTTAGCAATGGTCCAGAAACAAAAAAAGTAATCAAATTTAAAAAAAAATAAAAATGAATGAAGCTAATGGATGATGCACAGATTGGAACAATGAGTAATAAAGCAAGATGCGGAAATGGTGTTGATGCATGATTTCTGAGTAAGATGGGCCCACTTACACAACAACCAGATTCAACAGAATTAAATAAGAATTCAAATGGCTTGTAGCAAGGTGTGCAGAAAATTTATATGGAAGACACGGCTATATAATGAAAGATTCCAGAGAGGATGTGAGAGCCATAGTGGACAAACAACTTAATATCTCTTGTCAGTAAACATAAATTGCCAGCTCATTTTGAGCTTCTCATCAACCAACAACCTGAAGCCCTTTTCCTCAGGGCTGCTTTCAATCCATTATCTGCCCAATCTGTAATTGCGTTTGCGATTGCCCTGAACCTCCTGTAGTAAGTGGGGCAGAGTCTAATTTGAGATCTGTGTCTAGTGAGGTCCTCTGTGGGTCAGTACTGGGTCTACCCCTTCTCAATATATTCATTATTGACCTGGACAAAGGAGTAGAGTGTATCATTAGCAAGTTCACTGATGGTACAAAACTGGGAGGAGTGGCTGATGCACCAGAAGGCTGTGCTGCCATTCAGCATGACATAGACAGGCTGGAGAGTTGGGCAGGGAGAAACTCAATGAAATTCAACAAGGGCAAATGTAAAGTACTGCATCTGGGGAAGAACAAACAGTATCAGTGCAGGTTGGGGGCTGACCTGCTAGAGAGTAGCTCTGGGGAGAACAGGTGGACCATGAGCCAAGAATGTGCCCTTGCATCCAAGAAGGCTAATGGTATCCTGGTTCAACAAGGCCAAGTGTTGGGTCCTGCACTTGAGCAGGACCTTCAGCTTTTATGCAGCATTCTTAGCAATGGTCCAGAAACAAAAAAAGTAATCAAATTTAAAAAAAAATAAAAATGAATGAAGCTAATGGATGATGCACAGATTGGAACAATGAGCAATAAAGCAAGATGCGGAAATGGTGTTGATGCATGATTTCTGAGTAAGATGGGCCCACTTACACAACAACCAGATTCAACAGAATTAAATAAGAATTCAAATGGCTTGTAGCAAGGTGTGCAGAAAATTTATATGGAAGACACGGCTATATAATGAAAGATTCCAGAGAGGATGTGAGAGCCATAGTGGACAAACAACTTAATATCTCTTGTCAGTAAGATGCTGTAGCGAAAAGACTAATAGTAAAAGCAGAAGCAAAACACTGAATTTCTCTCTGTTAAAAGACTTAGAGCTGTTCAGTATTAGAATGCCACTCACAATTTTCATGCTCCCACTTTTAAAAATAATGGTGTGAAATGTAACCATTTTCACAGACTTCAGTAAAATGCCACAAAGACTGAATGATGGAATTCTTAAAGCTTTTGAAGAGGAGGCTTAAGCACTTGTAAGAACAAGATGGAGATGTGAGCTGTTTATAGTGTAGCTGTATATATATGGGAAGCAAACAGGAGGGATCAAGAGGTTCTTTATTTTAGTAGCTGAAGGCATTTGATTTTGTTATATCCAGAGCCAGTGTCTAGAAGCTGAAACCAGCCCAATTAAAATGAGAAACAAGTAAAAATATTTAACAGCTGGTGTAGAAATGATAGTTATAGATAGATTCTACATAGGAATCTTCTTACTCTGAATAACTTCTTTCTTGATCCAGTTCCATCTATTTTATTTTTTTTCCCTTTTCTCCCTTCTCATCATTTGCTTGAAATGCTGAAATGTTCCATCTGGGTACATATTCATGTGTTTCCATCCTTATTAAAATATCAGAAAACAAAGTTACCTAGAAAGCCAAATAAAACTAATCATTAAGGTAAACTGCTGCAACTGAGATGTAAATGTTGGAGTTAATGATTACAAATTTTAAAAGACAACAAACAGTTTTAAACATATTGGAAAACATCAGCATGTGAATTCTGAACACAATTAAGCAAGAAGATGAATAGTTGATGGACATTTTGGAATAGAATATGATATAAATATCAGCTTATGTTAAAAAGGTAAGACAATTTTAAAAGTGCTGGAGGAAACCCTCCTTTTCCAGCTCCACTCCAGCTGCACTTCCTGGCTTTCTGTCTCTGTGAAACCTAGTCCTAAACCTAAGCCCATTCTTCATGTAACCCTTAACCCTATGCATAGACTGAGCCTTAGGCAAGGTCTCCAGGCAAAGCGCCTCACAGCAAAATTCTCTACATCTTAACACTTTCTTTTTTAACCTCACTCCCACTGCACCTGTGTTTTTTGTCTCTTAATCCTAATCCTAAAATAACCCTAACTTTAAATCAAAGATACCCAAAAGCAAAGTCAGTACAAGATGATACAAAATAACTCCTAAACAGTCCTCATAATTAATTTCAAAACCTTCCTCATAGGCTTGGGGGATTGTTTTAGTATTGTTGCTATTTTAGATCAACAGCTCTACACATCCTGAGGACAAAAAATAAAATATTAAAAAATTCTTGTATTGCTTAGAAAATATGATCAGGGTTTGAGAGACACTGTGACTGTCCTTTTCCATTCTTAGAAGTTACAATTACACAGATAGGTAATTGTCATATCTTGTGATCTTTTAATCTCAGGTTTCAAATCCATACTGAAACTTGATTATGACTTCATGATAGGAGAGGCTCTTCAAAACAGTATCACCACAAACCCCAGTATAGCTTTGTTGTCAGTCAGAGAGGTAATTGTTATTGAAGTGTTTACTAGTAAAAGTACAGAAGTCTTTCTCAGTTTTGGAGAAATTCTGCTTTAGAAAAGTTATTTTATATTTTCTGGTCTTACCTCACCATTAAACACCGAATCTTTAGAAACTGCTGACAATAGTGAAGAGACCAGTGCTTTTTATGAGAGTAAAGGCAGACAAGTATTGGGTAAAGAAGACTGAAGAATTTGCCAACAACATTTGTCTGCACTGAATCCTCTTACCAAAGTCTTTCAGTTTCATTTTTCAGCTGGAAATTTTGTCTCACATTCCATACGTAATTTCTTTCCCGAGTGAGTTCAGGATCTAAAAAATTTTGTGATGAGAGGAATCAGATTAAAGAGATACTGAAGCTGCAGATCTGAGATCCTCATCTAATTCATTAAAATAAGACACTTGTGGGTTTTTTTCCTACATATTAATGACTACTGGTGACTATTCTGTGGTCCAGTGCGCCTTTGCTGTGTGATTTGTTTTTTTCTTCTGAAACCTGTGACAGGTATGATTTCTGGATAAACCATGAAATTATAAGAATTTTAGTGACACTGAAGGAAGGTGTTTTCTGGCTTTTTTTTTTTTTTTTTTTTCCTGGTTGTAGAATCCATTCTTCCTAGAAAATGTAAAGTGGCTGTTTCCTATTTCCTGCCTGTTATCCTGCATCTGTTGGCCTATGTTGTTTGACATGATGAGCAGCAACTGAATGAGGCATAATTATAAAGGATTCTATGCCCATTTTAAAAAATAGAATTATTTGCATGACTGTGTATCCTGGAGAAGTAGAAACCAAGAACGAGGGTGAGCCTGAGCTTAGATTGGCTGCTGCTGGATATCTGCTTTAGGATTAACTGAGTCACTCTGCTTGCTCTGATACACATAAAGAGCGGGGGAACCATTCAGCTGCCAGCTGAAATGCCCTGCAGCAGTTGATACAGGGATGACAGAGGTGACACAAAGTTGAAGAGTTTCATATCTCTGTGGTGGTAGGATATGGATGCTTGTTGGGATACCCTGGGCTGCCCCTATTTTACAGTAGATGACTGTTTAAGTAACTGAATTGAGCCCTAGGTGTCCATTAATTCCATTAACTGAAGGTCAATCGCTTACTGCACATATGGATACTTAACAAGACACCTGCATTTACGAGTCTTAATTTGGAAATTAATACCAATTCAAATCACCATTACCATGAAATCACCATCCTGATTAGATTTAATGTGTAAAAGGTGAAACATTTTTGATACATACAAATTTTTTCAATGACTCCCAAAACCTTTTACTCCTGGAGTCAGGGACTGAGAGGTAGAAGATTGACTGTCTGAACTACATCATCTGTAGATAAAGTCTGTGTCTTGCGGTTCTGCGACTGAGCTTCTGACAAAAATGGAAACCTCATGGAATAAGCCTTCCTCTGTGTCAAGGCCTGAATGAGCATCTGCAAGTGGGTATACCAGAGGAAAAATACGTCCCTGTTTGGGGAGGTGTGAGATGTGTGATAACATTCTAAGAAGGTATGCCTTAGTGTTAATATTTCCACCAACAAACAGCTAGTCTTTGATTCCATAACTGTGCTAGGATGTTTTATTGACATTCTTGCACACACACAAGTGTTTTATTTATTCTATTATGTTCTGAGAATTTATAGACTATTTTTTTTCCAGAAGGAAATAAATGTAAGCCAACTTTCATGGAAATCTACTGATCCAAAATGAATGCTTATGGAAACAGTAGGAGAAAAGAGATCTTTACAGTGACAGGCTTCAAAGAAATATAACTATATAACCATCACTACATAGATGTACTTCATAAAAAGAGTGAAATGCATTAAAAGCTATTGGGAAAGGGAATATTGATATGCAATCCTATTTTTATAAGTCTTTTTCTAAAGTTACGGTGCAAAAGATAAACCAATTCACATACTTGCTGCTCTGGTGTTAGCACATTTACAGAATTATATTTAAAACTCATTCTTTTCTGTTCCACACAGATAATGATGCTATGCAATTGCTTTTTTAAGCATTGCAGCTATAGAGAAGCTTCAGTTCTGTTACACAATGCTCTATTTCATAGTTCTTCTTGAAACATCAACTCATGGATTTGTGAATTTGTGAAAATTGCCACTACCTTTGAATCAGAATCATATCCTTTACAAAAACAGAAGAGTGGACAGAATTGTCCACTAACTAAGCTGTCATTTTTGAAGGGAATGGTTTGAAAAGCCTTCTAGCAATTGAAACATTGCAATTGCTAAAAAACAAGGCTATAAAACTTACTGTGATTGTTTAAGGCTGAGACTTGAATTGTGATACATGAGACCTGCAGATATTGCAGAATGGTGCTTGAGACTTGTAATATTGAGGTTTTAATAGAGTTTTCTGTAGGTTAAAAATTATAAATTATTTAATTAGGTGTATCACAGAATAATAAGTAGAAGTCCAGCTGAAAAATCAAGGAGAAGTTTTATAGATCTATGTTGGGAAAATGTACACACATATTTAAAAGCCATTTTCAAATAAATTCTAGTTACTCTTGTGCATGCAAATTTCAGAATAATAGGACATCGATAATGAACACTTTAGTGAGTGTGTGAAAAGCCTCATTTTTAAAAGTCTTTCCTTCTATGGAAGACAAGACTTATGGTAAAAACAGATCTTAATTTGTGGTATAAGAATGTGACAAAATACATTGTAACAGCAGTAATGACAGCATAAGAATTTTAGATTACTCTGCTCCTGATTAAAAAAAAAATAATTGGAAAGCAATTGTAAACTTTGCATAACATGTTGGAGTTTTTAGCAAATTCATAAAGAGCAGAAGCAAACATATAACATTAAAAGTAGAAGAGGAAGAAGAAGTTCTGAGCTTTAAGTCCAGAGCAAAGAGAAACAAAGGACCCAGCATAGGAATTCTCCAGGAAAATGTTGATATCATAACTACCAAGCACAGTGTGCACACAAAACCAGAATGAGTTAGGATGACACATCTGTGGAAGTAGCATTTCTGAGATACTATTACTCATGTCAGCTCTATTTTTATTAAAATCTTAGCTTGAATGCATTTGTGAAAACTATGAAGTAAAGTTAATATTCTGGCAGCTTTTAAGAAAACCCTCCTAATATATAGTTTCTAGTAATTTAAGAATTCCAACATAAGAAACAGATGGCAAAACAGCTCAATATCCTTTGGAAAATCTTCCATTATTGTTAAAAGCTACACCTGCTGGAATATGTGATCTTACTTTAAATGTAGAAAAGCATTAATAGGAATGTACAGCAATGTGGTTATATCTCTTAATTGGTATACCCTAGTGGAAACAAACATGCTAATTAAGCGATCATCCTGGATGTAGAAGCCTGATAAGAATACACAGTGCTGGGAGACATTAATTTCTATTTCAGCAATTGCTTTAAAAATAATCATAGTAAGATGCTTGAAATATTTAAATTATATAAAGGTAAGTGACTCATTACAGAAGACAGAATGAGCATGAAGGGAAAGGTATTACAGTAGAGGAATCTTGGACACAGAACAAAGTTTCAGCTTCAGCTTGCTCTGTAGAGCATTGTGGAGGATATCAAAGAGAGAATTTGATTTGACTAGGTTTGTCATTTTTCTGTTTAGTAGACATTGAGATTCATTACATTCAATGCATTTTCTGAACTCATTTTGTTTAAGGTTTTACTTTAATCCAGAAACCTATCTAGAAAATTATTTCAAAATTCTTGTTCAAAGCTCCTTCTGCAACATCAGTCCGGAACTTTTTGTTCAAATTTTTCTTGAGCTTCTTGGGGTTTTGCCATAGCATTCAGTGAAATTTGCCTCCATAGTCAACCATGCTCCGGCCACATCAAAAACATTTATTCAATTTTAGAAGACGGGTGGGTACAGGCTCAGGGTACACACTCAAGGTAGCTGATGGGTACAGCCAAATGAGAGAAGTATTATGTCTTCCAGACCCATGGTCTTCAAACACAGCAGATTCTGATAACAAGAGAATTGTTTGAGTCCTTGACACCTTCTTGACTGCTTGTGACTTGAAAGAGAGAGATAAAAAGAAAGAAAATTCAACTGGAAGTAGAGCAGGAGGAAAAAAATAAAAATGTTGAGCATCTTCTCAAGAAAAGCCATTTTTTTTTGTGACACTGCAGATCATTTTCTCTAGACAAATCCAATAAAGACTAACAACAAATATTTCTGTTGACTGAATTGTGTACTTTAATTTGAACCATACTGCTGAAGACAATAAGATCAACATCTATTTTATTCTTAAATTGGAATGCCTAGATATACTGAAAAGATGATGGAAGAATATAAGAAATTAAAAATGCTGTTAAAGGATCATAAAACACATGGAATGTGGACTGGAACAGAGGATTGCTTCACATGTTGCCTTAGGAACAGCTTAGGAGATATGCTTGTTCCTAGAAGAAAAAGGAAAAAGAGTCAAATAAATCGTATAGTTTTTGCTAATCGTTAATTGAGAACCTATTAAATCCAGAATCTTGTGGGAGGCTGAACATACTACCACAAACTCACATAGAACAAACAGAAGGAGGAAGTTTCTGAAATATTACCAATATTAATCACCTGCTATCCAAAAAATCTCTAGCAGCTAGCAGAATGTAACATTTCTGCCAACAGTTTTATTCCTTACTGTAAGTAGATAAAAGTAAGTACAACTCTAATTAGCCTTTTTTCTATTTTGTGGCAACAATAATAAAAATAATTGTATTTATATCCAGTTCCCCACAAAAAAACTTAGGACTTACTTTTGTGATAATGAGTAATAGATTTTCTTTTTTCATGTTCAAAGCATAGAGTGAGGCTCTAAGAATCCCAACACTTTTCTCTGGCAGCTCTGTTCAGTGGAGTCCTACTCCCACTCCCTGGGCTTTATAAGTATATGTCTCAACTCTCACCCCAATGCTTTCCTGAATCGTAGGAAATCCACTAAGCACAGCCTGAGCTTTTAAGACTCCGCTGGAAGATTTTTCTTTAAGTTTTCAGATATCATTTACTATAAAATTAGATATGAGTCTTTATATTTCTACTTCATTTTTCTGTTATTTCTGTTTAATCCAAGGGAAGTGGCAGTAGATGAAAACACAAATAGAATCTTTCTGTTTGATTAACAGGACTGACATATTGGATATCAGGTCCACTATATATGAGACTGCAGATATATGGTATTACTTCCTACTTGAGTTAAAGGGTGAAAGATCTATGAGCACAAAATAGTTGCTGAATCACCAGAAATAATAAAGGTAATAAAGATGTAGAACAGAAGAAAATAACCCTCCCTGCTACCTTTGTTTCATATTTGTATGTCAGACCTGAAGAAGTCTATAATAGCTTTGACGTTCTTTTTCTTAACTTCAGGCCTGGAAATCTTCCTCTCAAATTTTTGCATATTTTCCTTAAAAACATTCAGAACACTGAGAGGTCAGATTCCATCAGTCATTCTTAATGTCATTTGTCATCCCTTGATTTTACAGCATATATAGGTATAAATGTACTTGTTTCTCTAAATACACAGATACCTATACATATACACATGTACTTGTTTCTCTAAATACACAGATACCTGCATAAGTATCTGCATATATGTACAGATTCATGTATATATATATAAAGTTGAAGCCCTGAGAAGTCAAAGAATATATCATAGCTACAATTTAGGAGCACTAAGTGCAGGAAAGAAAAAGCCCTACAAGTTCCTCTGTGCTGACAGCTTGTGCATTTCCTTCCAGTGTGTTGAAATGCAGAATGACTCCTTAAGCATACCTAAAAGACAGGGTTTACAATGAATGCATCACAGACCTTTGGTACATGTGTTGCAAGCAGGACAACAAGACACTTGCTGTAAAAAGAAAAACAATTGAAGTGACTCCTGCAGCTGAGTGGCGGCACTAGAATTTTGTGTTCAGATGTAATTAGAAAACAGCTGTGAAGGAAAATCAATTGTTCCTGGTTGTCAATGGCTAATTTTCCACAATCAGAATAAAGAATGCAATATGAAATCTTTGAAATGAGCAAGTAATTATCTCTCCTTTGTTCATTCTTTTAACATTTCTCTATTTGTTTTTGCTTGCTATCCTTCATTTCCTTCAGGACTACTCTTAAAATTCTTAGATTTAAACCTTGCTTAGCTGTAAGAAACTCTTTTACAGAGATTCTTAAGGTGATGATTTGTGATAAATGAAGGAAGAGTTCAACAAATGTCTATAAATTACTCCGTGATGGTTTAGTAACAGAAGGCTTGCTAAGTTTAGAAGTTGAATCCTATCCACTAAATTGCACTCTTATTAATATTAATAAGTATTTGACCCATCAGAAGACTAAAGTCTTCAGATTATTTTTCCTTATCTTTGAAGAGCCTTTGAGATACACCTGTGTTCTAATAAACTAATTTTCTTTTTGTTGACACTATGATGAAAAGGGTAGGAGGTGAAGAGAATTGTGTCCGTCATGTAGTGTGAGTAACAGAATGCAGAAAGAAGCTCTGCAATACAAATCATGAGGTCAAATTACAAGAAATTAGAATTCTAGCAGGAAAATATGATTTAACTTATTATTATTTGTATTATATCAGTGCTGTTAATATCGATTTAATCTTACACAGTGACAGAAATTGAAATGCCAGGAGTGATTGCTGTGCTGAACAGTTTTGAGGGTGGAAAATGGTATGGTGTTCGATTAAATCACTCTTGATCTTACGTTGCAGTGTAAATTTAATCTCTTACATTATCTGGATCCTAATTTACATGGAGTTTGAGATGGGAAAGCAAAACAAACGTATTTGCATCAATATTCTACATGACACCTTGTTCATTTGAGGGAATGGTCATTCAGAGAAATGTTCCTGTGAGTGCGTGTTACAGGAGCCTACACAACTCTTCAGGGCAAAACCTGCTCCTGCTTTTGTTGTGTGTTTGTATAGTGAGGATCTGCTTAATAATTTGAGTGCTGAGAAGTTACTTCTGTGCAGCCAGCTTTTGAGACAATGATGTTCACAGCCCTTTGGAAGCAGTCCAGGAGTAATGCCATGCCCATAATGCCGTGTCCATGTCACAAAGGCTTCATCTTCTGGGTTGGGACAGTAGCTGCCCACACTGGAGCAGTGGCTTTTGGCACTAACAACCAGATGCACGCTGTAAAACTGCCCTCACTTCTGGAAGGCAAGCCAAGGCACAGTCTTGTGAAGCAAGTGTGCTTTAATCTCATTTTTTAGCTTTCTTTCTCAAGACTAGTGTACAGACTGAGGGTTCTGTTTCTGCCTTCAGCCCTTAATTCAGATCCTGGCCACAGACCTGGACTTATTTTTACACTATTTTAAAATTAGCTTGTTCATGTCATGGCTATAGAAAAGATTCTGCTAAACAGAGATATTCTGAAAAAGATATTTAACTACTAAGGTGTTAAAAACAGCTTGTAGGATAATAAGAAGGAGCTGCAACTCCTATAGTTCTCCCATATTTCTTTGGGAAAAAAAATAAAAAATTAAAGTGCTTTCACAGCTTCCTAGCTAACCTGCCAGAAAATTTCCTTTTTGTGGTTTTGGGCTTTATTATTGTAACAGAATTCATTTAAACAGAGCATATTCCTTCAGGATTTCAGAATTTCATCTAGAAATCTAAGAAATGCTTAGAATCCAGACAAAACCATAAAATGTTTTCAGAATGTTAGTGAGAACAGATATACTGCCATATGTAAGTTTCTACCTAGGAGTTTTAAAGTATTATCTTCCCTTGGCAGGATGCATATGAATCAATTAAATAAATCTGAGGCATAAACTATTAATTTACTCAGGATAATGGGACTGGCTTTGGAGAGCACATGAAACACTGACAGTGGAGTTATTTTTTGGATAAAAAGTCTAAAAGTGGATTTCCTTACTTGCAGCAATTTTACATCCCTGGTAATTCTGCAATTGTGATGTGATTTCTCCTAATTTACACCAACAGAGATTGAATTAAAATCAGGGTCAAATGGTTTCACAGATTGACTAATTTATTTCTGTGTGGCAGCTTCAGAGTCAGACCAGGCAGAGACCAAAGGTCGCATCCTCCAGCAGTTTAGTAAACTCCCTTAAATGAATCTGGTGATCTCAGTCCTGTTCCCAGGGGATAAATGTTCCCTGACAATAAGCAAGCAAGCAAGCAAACAAATAAATAAATAAAGGAGTGTCATCACAACCGGTACTCTTGCTGGGAAGTCTTCAGAAAAGAGTCAAACAGTAAGGCTGAGGACTGAAGGGACACAGAGAACAAGTTATTATACCTTCACGGCAGTTTATCAGGTTGAGGACAGTTAATGAGGGAGCAGTGTGGCAGGGAAGGTGGTGGAGCTGCCCTTCATTCTTTCTCTATGACCAACAACCTTTTATGGACTTCAGATTTGCATAGAAATTCTTTTCAAGCTGAAAACTGAGTGGAAAAGATTTTTCTAAATGAGTTAAAAGAGCTATTTGGTATGCTCAGTATGAGAGAATTGTTTACCTGATTGGCAAGCTATGGAGTAGTGTGAAGGTTAAAAACCAAGAGAGGGCACTATATGAAGGAACAGCGGTGGCTTTGGGAGAATGAAGAGGTGGTGAGTGGCAGTAGCAAGTGATTCTCATTTGCAGAATTTATTAAGACAGTGTTTTGCAAAAATTAAAAAAAAAAAAAAAAAAAAAAAGTCCTGTAGAATAAAATTACAAGAGAAATGCATAAGGAACAAGAAACACTGTCCTGATGGCTTGCAGAGAGCAGTGCAAAGAATGGAAAAAGTTCAAGCAGGTATGATGTGGGACTAAGCATTTAGAACTGAAAGAAAGAACAGAAAAGGAGAACCTAAGGAAAAGAGAAAAAATCACCCGGAGACATAAAATTTTGGATAGGTTGAATAAAAGGAAGGCTATTGAACCATGCAAACATTTTAATTGAAATGCAGTATCTCTTAACTTTAATATTTTCCTTTATCCTTACTTTTCACAGCACTGCTTCATTGCCAACATTAGCAGTGCTAATGTAGTTAGCATGTTACTGCTTGTCATAAAATTAGTAGTGCAGGAAGAGGGATGTTAATGGTTAAGCAACAAAGTTTCAAAAATACTGACATTCTAGAACAGAAATCCAGCTCCAAACCTCTCCAGATTCATCCATGATGACTCCTTCTTCCTGTGTTTTCGACCTCTGAGCCTTCTGCGTGTGACAGCATTAAGATTCCAGATGGCACAGGGGGGCATTGAAATTCTCTGCAAGTTCTGAATCTCTCTCATTGATCGGTGTGTCAGTTCACAATGCAGACATGCACAGATGTTACACAACAGCAGCAGCAGGTTGCAGAGCTCTAAAAGTATTTTTATTTAATTGAAAAAAAATGTAAATATTTTAAGCCCTTTGTTTAATGCCACAGCTTCCCCTTTGACATAAAGCAGTAGCTGTTGTAGCTAGAAGGTAGCTTGTTCTTTTTTGGAGACTTAGTAGATTCACACAGAATCTGAAAGGGGCAGAAAAAGGAACATAAAACATGGCATCTTAAAAATAGTGTAGACAGAAGAAAGGGGAAAGCAGACACTTGAGAAATTTTTCAAGCATGATTCTTTGTCTTCTTGAACTCTGATTTAAAGGTTGCTTAGCAACAGTGGCAGTAACAGCTGGGACACCCTTGATCTTGTTGTGTAAACTATTAAAAATAGGTGATGGAAAGTGGCACCATGGAAACAATGACAATTCTCAAGCAGGTGTTTGCAATGCTGCTTTTCAGCTTAATGTCAGAGGTGTAAATTACAGAATTAATTTCTCCCTTTAATCTGAATTTTTAGGAAGGAAGTAATCTTTATATCCCCAAAATTAAATAAGACTGAAGATAGCATTATCCCATTCTGTGACACTGACTTTTGTTTACATCTTTATGTAGTTTCTTGCCAGAACCTTTAGAGAACCTTCATTTCCAGAGACTGAGGTTATTTCTCTCCAGTGAGTTGCTGAAACAGTCCTTCAGCAAGGGGAATAACTGGTATTTACAGTATTAACCTCAGCTATGAAAGGATCATAACCTTGATTTCAGCTGGACAGTTTAAATAAAGCCTCACCCCGAATTACTATTATTAAAATAATAATCTGAAAATGTGTACCTTTCATGGGGCTAATAACTATAGCTAGGATTAATAAACATAGACAATGGAAACAGCAATACTCATTCTGAAAACATTCAGAGACCCAGGGTCAAGTTTTTTAAAAAATGATTAGTAAATCTGGGGCATGCACAACAGGACCAATTCTCAGAAACAGTAATTGTCTGCCCTTTGAAATAGGCTCCTTTTAAGGCTTTAAATTCAATATCCATCTTAGAGCGGACAAAAATTATTTAAAAACATGGGAATATATCTTTTTTTTAGGCTAAGAGTATTGAATGTGAATTAAATGCCCCGTATTATTAGTGATATTTGTATTCACTATTAACTTAAACTATTGCAAGAGAAAAATTACCCCTCATCCATGGCATAGTTATATTTTACATAGATTTTTGTTTATTTATTTATTTATAATGAGAATAAAGAGTCAAATATTGAAAAAAGGCTCAGTGGTCTGTGTCATTTTGACAGCTATGTCTTTATTTTATCATGGGGGTACTTGCATTCTGATTGACTAATAATCACCAATCTGGTGACCAATTTCCAATCCGGAAAAAGACCATAAGAAATTGTGTGTCTGGCCAATGAAACTGTAGCTATGAATCCAAATAACAGCTACTTAGACTATTTTGGCTGACTGGAACAACTTCCTCTCTTTACTGCGATCACTTTGAAAAGTTCAGCTAAATTTTTTAACAGTGCTTATGAAGTTGAAAACTATTGTCTCCTCTGAACATCCCTCCTGCTGCTGAGATGGGTACATTGCTAAAGCAGCATCTTGTATCAGTCTTGCTTTTGCTTATCTTAGAATAGAGAAATTAGGGACAGGAATGCATAATTTTTGTGTTACTTTGTCATGCACTGTACTATTAGAAGATATTCTGAATCCCACACCAGACAGGCAAAAGCTGAGGTGTAATGGCATTGTTTCCCAAGGAATTCACTTCTACTACAACCTGGCTGAAAAGTACATTGTGGGTGTAATATTTTTCAGTTTACAGAAAAATTTGGTAGAAATCTTTACTACATTCTTGGTTGGGTGGGCAAACCAACAGTATAGAGTACCTTGAAAGTTACAGACTATTTCTTCTAATCCAATTTAGTTTTACATACTTTCATACATGGTTAGATAGAACAGTTACACACACATGCACATTCAAATAGTCAAACTGACACTGGGTTTTATGTGAAGGAACATAACAATATTAATCTTTTGTGCTCAGCACACATTTCTTCAAACACATTTCTGTAGTTTGTAAGAATGATATATTAGCCAAGCAGATAGACTTGTCTTCCTGACCTCCATGAATTAAGGTAAGTGTCAGAACTGACTTCACAGCAGTCTGTTCTTGGCAATAATTTCATTGAAGCCCTTCTGCAATAATCTAGTAACCTTGAATTATTTATTGTACTCAAATGATTTTTTTTAAAAATATATAGTTTAATTCATTTGTTCTGCCATGTAACAAAATCAGCCTGTCCTCCTCTGCAATTTAGATGAACAGGGAGTTGTCAAAAAACCTAAGATGTATTTTCAATGTTCCGTTATTTGGTTCCTATTGACAGCATCTGAGTCACAAATAAAGCCACTTTAAAAAGTTCTATTGGGGAATTCAGATAATGGAACTTAGTTTAATTTGTGGCACATCCAAAGGCTAGGCTGACAGCTACCAGATGGAATGGTGGAATAGAGACTTTTCATATTTAACCTGAGTATTATTCGCTAAAAAGTCATCTGATGTCAATGTAATTACCTAAGGAATAAAATAGCAAAATTGACTATAATAACTCTTACAGATTAAGAAAACATTTCAAAACCTACATCTGATACTGATAAAGAGTAATGGAATTTATTGAAGGTTTCTTTAAGGATTTCAGGGAAAATAAAACTTACCACAGGTATGACCAATCTGTGTCTTAATGTATTTGTTTTACCTCAGCACTCTTTGAGTTATGCCAAGAAGAATCATACCAGCTTAAAGGCTTTATAACATCTTGGTGTTGCAAGTTGCCTTCACTATTTGTTTATGTCCTACATTTTTTTGAGATTCTGGAATTTGTGTATACACAAGTACATTTTACTCTTACAACAACCAGAGCCATTAGGG
Source organism: Chaetura pelagica (assembly GCF_000747805.2). Lineage (NCBI taxonomy): Eukaryota > Metazoa > Chordata > Aves > Apodiformes > Apodidae > Chaetura > Chaetura pelagica. Next base: position 980,286 of record NW_009953483.1, on the reverse strand, counting down.
TAGAATATCACAGGTGAGGAATTCCACTTTACAGAAAGATTATCAGTTAGGAAAATATTGCAGAACTGCACCACTAGCATACCAAAGCACTAGAAATCTCTAAGTGTGTAACATTAACTGTCTTAAGTTACATTCTTTTGTAAATAAAACTTTCCAGCTGACATTTTCTCATAAATGCATCCTCTCCACTGGAGAACATTGAGGGATAAATCTAGGGAAGAGATAATCCCAGTGTTTCTATTATTAGCTAAATGTTTCCTTAGATTCATTTGCACTGTTTGCTAATGGTGTGTTTCTCTGGGAATTGATACTTTAGAGAGATATTTTTCCATAGCTTTTTTTAGATCTCTAAAAACCCATTTTATTCCATTGTCCTTATTTTCCACTTGCATACAAGGCTCATGTATCTAGGACATAAACATTTTCTGACATTAGTCCAAGATCAGTAATGGAAATTCACAGGAATTTGGGACTGATAAACTACCAATCTATTCTAAGCACAAGGTATACCTGGTTTCTTCTATAACACACATATTTAAAAGCCCTGCCACATCAGCACACTTCACGAAGCAAGATTTTCTTTTTTTGAAAGCACTGAAGTGAACAATGAAAGCTACAGAGGTCCACCATGTTACTCAATATACTGCTGCAATGGTCTTCTATATCCAGTAAGAAAAAAAATAAGAGCAATGCAACCCTGGGCTACCTGATGGGGCTGAAACATCCTCTAATTGATCACCTTGTCTGGCAGAAGATCTACCTGGACGTTTTTCAGGTGGATTCTGACTGCAGACTCTTCATTCAGCTGCTCTCTTCTGTGTGTGTATAATATCAAACATGAAGTCCCTGATTTAGCAAGTGGAATCCCAGGAAGCTGCCCTCTGCAAATAAAATGAAACCAAAATAGTCATACTATACACAATATTGCAAATCTTCCTATATGCCACCTCCACTTTGGCGGTGCTCTTGTAACCATCTTTTTCTCTTTCTTCTAGTGATGAAAATGATGTCTGAGGTGAAACAGAAAGGGAATGAAGAGTCATGGCAAGGACATCAGTCATCTTGTCATCCAAAAAATCCTGTACCTTTACCTGATCCCACTGAGTAGTTTGGGAAGGGGGGCAACAGGGGTTGTTCTGGGTGCTGGGGTGTTAGAGAAGGCTGCAGGGCTGACCTGCCTCTGCATGCTGCCACTTCAGGTGTCTGTGGCATTTGGAGGCGTGGGACAGACCAGGGACCATACAGCAGCCAGGATTTGAACTTCATCTCTGTGCCCCAGGGAGAGCATAGCCAAGGGAACTCTCAAGTTGGGATGGTCCAGTAATGCCTGTGGGTGCACTCAGAGCCCTGACATCTTTCTCCTCTGTTAGGAGAGAAATTTTCCATCCACATTTCAGTCTTTTCTCCCCATCCTCCACTCTCTCTTTCCTATCTCTCTGTTTATATTTGTGCAATTCAGCATTTTCAGGGTCTGTGTGTGAGGCTGTTTTCTGTACATGCTAGCAAATAAACATATGGAGCAGCCCAACAAGCCCATGCTCGTGCTGATTTCACTGCCTGCTGGGCAGTATAATGAACTACCAAGTAAAATGTTTGCCAGCAGTATTTTGAGATTAATGCTGGGGAAACAAACAAACAAAAAAAAGAAGCGCCTAAGAACAGTAATACAGGAGTTGGAAAGTGGACTGACCATTTTCCATACTTGGCAGAAGAGATGTATTTTATTCTTGCTATGACCTGACATGTATCTTCCCACCAGGACTGCAGTTCACAATGTAGAAATTAATCAGATGTTCAAGATAATTAAAAACACATTTCTAAATGCTTTTGGGAAAGAGAGATGCAGAATTAAGGGACAAGTTCTTAAATGGACTTACAGACAGTGATTTTACGGTTCAGTTCCTCTCAGCATCTCTATTACAACGAATCTTGAAGTTACTTTCAGTCTGTTTGCAGATTTACAGTGTCAGCAAAACAATTATGGATACATTTTCTCAAATGAAATGCACATTAAAAGGTTGTTTTGTTTGGGGGTTTTGTTTTCTTTTCTTTTCCCCACAGTGACAGCATTTAAGATAGGGGTCAGTGGAAACAAGAATATTTTATTCAAAAAGAGAAGAAAGAAAATGAGAGGGATTCATGAGGATGTATTGAACATCTAGATGCAAATATGTGCAATGAAGAATCTTTTTCCAGAGGGATACTAGGACTAACAGTCTCAGAAATCCTAATTCAGTACGCCTCTGGCAATACATGTGTGATTTGGAGCCCATGGGCCAGCAAAGTCCAAGAGACTTTTGATGAGATAGAGCTGGCTTTCCCCTTTACAAGCTTCACAGCACAAGCTGTGGTAATGAGGTGTAGACTATAGGGTTTACGTGAGAACTTCACCCTTCCAAAAGAGAAGAGGACATTTCCTTTGCTTTCTCTTGGGTGTTTTCCCAGTGAAAGGAAGTATTGGAAATGTTAGATGGATTTGTTTCCAAAAGCCTTCCAAAGATTCATGTGACTATTTTAGGAAAAAATCCATTCCTTGATAGATTTTCACTATGATTATGCTTTTTTAGTGCCCTCATATCTGAAATCAAAACATATGCCTTCCTGATTAGACCAAGAAAATGAAATTAAGTGGGACCTTTCAAACCCAGGGGAGTAAATCATAGAATCATAGAATCATAGAATCTTAGGGGCTGGAAGGGACCTCGAGAGATCATCTGGTCCAACCCCCCTGCTAGAGCAGGGTCACCTAGAGTACATCACACAGGAACTCATCCAGGTGGGTTTTGAATGTCTCCAGTGAGGGAGACTCCACAACCTCCCTGGGCAGTCTGTTCCAGTGCTCTGTCACTCTTACAGTAAAAAAATTTTTTCGGATATTCACCTTGAACTTCCTATGCTCCAATTTACACCCATTACCCCTTGTCCTATCACTGGTCATCACTGAGAAAAGCCTAACTCCGTCCCCCTGACACTCACCCCTTACATATTTGTAAACATTGATGAGGTCACCCCTCAGTCTCCTTTTCTCCAAGCTAAAGAGACCCAGCTCCCTCAGCCTTTCCTCATAAGGGAGATGTTCCACTCCCCTAATCATCTTCGTAGCTCTGCGCTGGACTCTTTCGAGCAGTTCCCTGTCCTTTTTGAACTGAGGGGCCCAGAACTGGACACAATACTCCAGATGTGGCCTCACCAATGCAGAATAGAGGGGGAGGAGAACCTCTCTTGACCTACTAACCACACCCTTTCTAATGCACCCCAGGATGCCATTGGCCTTCTTGGCCACAAGGGCACATTGCTGGCTCATGGTCATCCTCCTGTCTACCAGGACCCCCAGGTCTCTTTCACCTACACTACTCTCCAGCAGTTCAGCCCCCAACCTGTACTGGGACATGGTGTTGTTCTTCCCCAAATGTAAAACTCTGCACTTCCCCTTGTTGAATTTCATCATGTTTCTCCCCGCCCAACTCTCCAACCTATCTAAGTCTCTCTGAATGGCAGCACAGCCTTCTGGTGTGTCAGCCACTCCTCCCAGCTTAGTGTCATCAGCAAACTTGCTGAGGGTACATTCTATACCCTCATCCAGGTCGTTGATGAAGATGTTGAACAACACCGGTCCCAGTACCGACCCCTGTGGGACTCCACTAGTCACACACCTCCAACCAGATTCTGCCCCATTGACTACAACTCTCTGACTCCTTCCTTTCAACCAGTTCCTAATCCACCTCACTTCCTGATCACCAAACCCATACCTGATCAACTTTTCTACAAGGATGCTGTGGGAGACGGTGTCAAATGCTTTACTGAAATCAAGATAAACCACATCTACCGCTCTACCATCATCTATCCACCTAGTAATTTCCTCATAGAAGGCTATGAGGTTAGTCAAACATGATTTACCCTTGATAAAACCATGTTGACTGCTCTTGATGACCCCCATGTCCTTGATGTGCCTGGAGATAGTCACAAGAACAAGTTGTTCCATCACCTTTCCAGGGATGGAGGTGAGGCTGACCGGTCTATAGTTACCCGGGTCCTCCTTCTTGCCCTTCTTGTAGACTGGAGTGACATTTGCTATCCTCCAGTCCTCAGGCACCTCACCTGTTGCCCATGATTTACTGAAGATGATGGAGAGTGGCCTAGCAATGACCTCCGCCAGCTCCCTCAGCACCCTTGGGTGCATTCCATCTGGACCCATTGATTTATGGATGTCCAGATTACTCAACTGATCCCTAACCCAATCCTCATCTACCATGTCAAACTCTTCCTCTATCTTGACTTCTTCTGGGGCTATATGAATCTGGGGCTCATAGGGAGACCCTGCAGGAGTGAAGACAGAGGCAAAGAAGGCATTCAGCACCTCTGCCTTCTTTATATCCTCTGTCACCAGGGCTCCCACCTCATTCTTCAATGGGCCAAGATTGCCTCTACTGCTAGTTTTGCTAGCTATGTACTTGAAAAAGCCCTTTCTATTATCCTTAACCTGACTTGCAAGGTTAAGTTCCAAGGAAGCCTTAGCTTTCCTAATTGCCTCCCTACATCCTCTGACAACAGTCCTATATTCCTCCCACGTGACCAGCCCCTCCTTCCATGATCTGTAGATTTTCCTTTTCCACTTAAGTTTGCCCAGTAGTTCCTTCTTTAACCACGCAGGTCTCCTAGCACCCTTACTAGATTTCCTAACCATTGGGACGCTCTGATCCGGTGCTTGCAAGAAGTGGTCCTTGAATGTTGACCAGCTATCTTGAGCTCCTTTATCTTCTAGCACCCTGTCCCATGGGATTTCCCTTAATAGATGATTGAGGAGACCAAAGTTTGCCCTGTGGAAGTCCAGGGTTCTGGTCCTGCTGGGTATTTTGTTCCTTCCACACAGGATCCTGAACTCCACCATCTCATGATCACTGCAGCCAAGGCTGCCATTGACCACCACTGCTTCAACAAGGCCCTCCTTGCTGGTTAGTACAAGATCCAGCAGCGCTCCTCTTCTAGTCGGCTTGTCCACCATTTGCATTAAGAAGTTATCATCAATGAACTGGAGGAAATTATGCTTTTAGTAACACTATGTAATTTTGGCCACATGTTACATATTTATTGAAAACATTGCTTATTTGTATGCTTGGGTCTTTTTAAATTTTATTTATTTTGTTTAGAATATCATGCTCTTTTCAAGGCTCACTGTCCCTTCTGGCATTGGAACTACATAATACTGAATGTGTGTGACACCACAATAATTTCCATAGCAGGGGATTAGGATATTACAAACATGGAATTAGGTGCACTTGAAGGATCAAAGCAAAAAAAGTAGCGAGATGTGAAGAATAAACCTTTTTTTTTTTTTTTTCTTTCTCTTCCAAGCAAACAAATATCCAAGATAATAGGGTAAGAAAGAGAGCAACTGGCCAAGTGAATATCTGTAAGTTAACTTGAAGTCATCATTCATGAGAATATTGGATTTTATTTTATATATTTTTACCAGTAGAAAAATTCTGAGTTGTTTGGGTTTTTTTAGCTTTCCACTGCAGCATTGTTATTCATACAGAAACCAATGCAGAAGCTGAAACAATATCCTGGGGCCATTTTCATAGAATTTAGCATCTTGTATTCATGTGCATCAGGGAACAGCTACTCTTCCCATTCACGTCGCTAAGTTATTGCAGTACATTTGTGGTTGATTTTTCCATTGATGCTAGAACAGTTTATAATTAGCAGTGAATAACTGATTCCATTAATTCAACGTCATTTTCTCTTTTTGTGGAATGTCCACAAATAGATAAAAACATAGCCCTGATACCATTTTGTTGTAGAATGTAGATAATCTTGCTGTCTTTAATTCTGTGGGTTTGAGAGTAGTGTGCTGAATTTATTCAGTAGCTGAATTTGGATATTAAAGTGTTTGGTAATACGATTTTTCACCTACTCTCCATAACTTTTAATCATTTGATTAAAAAATATTATGATTTCAAGATGATAAATTAATCTGATAGAATCCGGCATGAATTTGTCAAAGGTATGAGCTATTCTGTGAGGCTAAAGAAAAAAAAAAAGGAAGTAGCATATTATATGTAGTTATATTCTGGACAAAACAGTTAACTGTGAAAGAAGTAGGGGCCACTGGATCTAAAAAATCCACCTTTTTTCTCTGCAAGAAAATGTTTAGAAATATCTCCCAACTTCCTTAAAACTTCCTTAAAATAGATTATTATTTCCTTCTTAATGGAATCACTGGCTCATTAAGCAGGAATCCTGACAAAGCCAAAAAGATGTGTTCAGAAAAGGTAGGTAGAGATGCATGAATTTCAAATTTCTTTTTCACACTCCTTTCCTTTGTTAAGCTCAAACCATTTTATCTTTGTTGTCCACACAATAATCAGTATTGCTTTCACATTCAAACACGATAAGCTACATGGAATAATGTCTCATTTCATAGGAAATATCCATAGCAGGTCTGAAAATATGTGTGTTAAATTTGAACATATTTTAATTAACCACCTCCTTATGTAAGTACTGCTTTCCTTGAAGATGAATGAAGTTGTCTATCACATACTCAGAGAAAGCAAACTTACTGATTAATTTCCTGTAATTTGTAGGCGTTACCAGGAATACTCAGATACTCCATGTTTAGCTGATGGATAATAAAATAAGGGAGGCTTCTCTCAGAGACTGTGGGGTGAACACCAGAAGTCTTTCTCCTGACTTTGGTAGGTTTACATCAGTTCCTTGTAAATAACTGTCCATGTGTGGAAAATTATTTTTGAAAATAGTAATGATGTGTTATGCACCACAAAGTATCCACTTAAGAGATTAGAGTACTTACTACAGTCAAGCAATCATCTTAGATAAAATAAAGTTAATGAAGAGCAAATGTGTTCCCTATTTGTCAAGACTGAACCCTGATCTCTAAAACTACTAAACCATCTCCCCTATTTACTTTAAACTTGCTGAATAAAACTTGCACTTGAGTCAACTTGGCAAATGAGACTAGCATACTTTATGTAAATTAAAAATAAGTACACAGTGCCAACGAATGACTGACAAAATGACCAGCAAATACAACTGAGCATGGAACTTAAAAGATCTCTCTGAAGAGTTCTTCACTGAAAATAATTATGTACACTCTAGTCCGTGAACTCCAGGCTGTAGAGTCTACAGAACTTAAAACTTAAGGAAAAAAAAAAAAAAAAAAAAAAAAAAAAAAAGAAAGAAAAAAGAAGCTAAAATAAAATCAAAAAGAAGAAAAGAAAGGAAGAAAGAGTGAGAGCATTTTCTTGCCAAGCATATTTATCCAAGCTCACAGCTCAAGATTAATCCACAAGGGTATAGAGGCAGCAGATTAAGGAACTAAAGACAGTCTTCATTCCTTGCTGAATTTTGTTATTACTTTGAAGCTATTTGAAGGACTATGTCCGTAACACAGCATTCTGTCAAGCACAAGACATTGTTCATGAAACAGATGTGGCACATACATACAATTGCACAACAGCAACTATATTCTTCTAGAAGCTGCAGAGGAGTTTATCATATGTGAGTAAGACTAAAAAAATTACATAAAAAAAATCCCATTTGCTTTGCTCTCAAGCAGCACTAGAATTAAGGCTATATTTTTACTGATGAGGGTATGAGAATTTTGATGGAGCATAGGATTCACGAGGGATTATGAAGAAACACGATAAATTCCTCATTTACATTTGAAAGATTCAGGAATCATACAAAGCATGGGCACTCTAAATGCACCCTACAGAATAAGAACAGAAAATTAAAAAATTAATAAGTGTTAAAGTTTAGTGTTAAAATATAAGAGTCATTCATTCTGTCAAACAGCAGAAACATGTTCCGAAAACATTCATTCAACCTTACATTGGATACCAAAAATTTAGCTGAATAAAATAGAGTGTTGGTGTGTACATATAGGCAACTAAAGGGTTCAAAGCAGAACACAACATGTTGAAGTATTTGTTATAAACCAGAAATTATTTGCTTAGTTCTAGTATTGCACTGGTTGATTTCCAGCTATCTAAGTCAATTTTTTTACCTTACTATTTTATGGGTAAATATACTAAATAATATAAACAGCTATTTTTACTTGAAATAAAAGTTAAATTATAGTTTGTGGAAAGCATGTCTTGTTACATTGCCAAAAAATATATAAAACAGACTTTGAAGGGAACTAAGACTTAAGAGAAGCAATGGAAGAGAAAAAATTGCCATAAATTATGGAATAGTTTGGACGTGTCAAAGAACGAATAATTTTCTACCCATTCATGAAAAGAAAAATACCAAAATGAAGGCATTGATTCTAGTAATGGAAAATGCACAAAAAAAGATAAGACCCAGATCACTTCAGGGTCTGTATAGGCTGAGGTAACTTGCAGCTGTTTGATCACAAAGAAGGTGCAGAAAAAGTTGTCTGGAAAGTGGACATATACAGAAATATCAAAATGCTTCTTGAGCTTGCACAGGACCAGAATTCTACCCTGCACTGCTTTTCAAAACCCATCATAGCAGACTAGTGCTATGCATGACAGTGCTTAACCTCACAAAGTTATTCTGGGGCAGGTGATACCTAGTTTTAAGATGTCCTAGAAAATACTGGTGATTGTACAACTTAGCAAAGACCTTCCCAACATGACATATAAGTGATCCGTCCTTGAGTACTTTCTCATTTAAACTGTGTCGTAAAAAAGCAAATAGAACTTGTGGTTTTAATCTGGAAAGGATGAATTAAACATCTGTATTTTTGGTATCTAAATTTTTTCAACAAAAAATGCAGAATTTATCTAACCAGCATGGAAGACACATAGGTGAAGTTACGATCAACTTTAAGGAGTGATAAAGCTTCTGCTAACTCTGTGCAAAAAAACGGTTTCTCCCCATATAAAGCCTGTCCCTCTCTCCCAGGACAATGATAAGCAGTTACTTGAAAAGACCAAATATCCAAATATTAACCGTTGTGAAGCTAAACTGCATGTGTACAACACACAAATCAGGAATCAGGAGCACAACAGCACTTTTGTTGTAAAATACTTATGGACAATATTTCAAGAAAAGCAACACTGGTTTCAATACACTGAAATTGCTTTTGGAGAGGGAAACAAATAAGAAGATCATGCTGGTTTTTTGCCCCAGATGTTTTAGGTCAAGAACCAAGGAAACCTGTTAGACTAGAAGTATTTATCACTATTATCTGGAATTAAACCAAGCAAGCCTCTGAAATCATTCCATCTTAAGCAATGCAGACCTTCCTAATGCAGTGGAAATGAGCCAAATGATGGTGATGTATTTAGAGCGATATATGTTAGTCAAATATTCTTCCCAGTCCTTGGAGCTGAATTGTCAGAGCACTGTCTGTTTACGATTGTCCCTGAATCAGAAGCAGGCAGCCAAAAATCTTTGTCTAGACTCTGATGAGAATTTTAGTATCTAAAGTAAATGTAAGAACATAAAATTATTTCATTGGCTCACATGAACTGGGTACATACTACTGAATTACCAGCATTTTTGTGTTGCCAATATCTCTTCTTTGAACCATATACATGTATAAATGGCTTTCACAATTCAGAAGATTGATATTTAGGACTTGGAATGTCTCCACAAGTACATCTGGCGTGTGGAGCACCATCTCATTTCATCTTCTTTACAACTGCTGGATCTCATGCAATGTTTCTTAATAGCTGTAATAAAGTGGTTCCATGCAAGAAAGTGACAAAAGTGCATTCTGCCAGCAAACAGAAGGCAACTTAGGCCTGTTTTACCTTTGACATACTCTGTACCCTGAGGATATGATAACTTTCTTGGCCCTGGGCTTTATAGTCTTCTGACAACTCTGGATTTTCATATCAGACAACAGCAAAAAGTCCATTATTATGGCTTACAACCAGTGCAGGTAGTGCTATGATAAGAAAAAAGATGTGAGGAACAGAGTGTGCTGCAATGCAATTGAAAGCCAGTGCAGGGAGTTAAACAAGGCAGTCTGATTCCATAGCAGTCAAAATGGTCCTTACCTAACTATGTAACTATGATTTGCATTAAACAGTAATTTTTTCTCATATTTCAGGCTTTGCATACCTTTACTGTGACTGTCATAGAAGTTTTTTGGTTTTGTTGTGGGTTTTGTTTGTTTGTTTGTTTTTGTTCTTTCTGTTGTTTTCTTTTTTCTTTTTACTTTCTTGTCTTTTTTTTTTCATCTAAAAATAAATGAGTACACTGGCATCTAGTCCTAAGGTTGTGAAAATTTTACCCAGTTAACTAGAAATAAATAGGTTTACTGGTATTTCTATAGAAAGCTGAACATATACAAATCTCTTTGGCATTACAAAACCAGGAAATGTTATAATTCAATTTTTAAAAAGTTCTATGTACATGATGGGTACACAGAGCTAACTTTGATGCCAAAACTTCTGTAGATAGCATTGCCTTTTCCTCTGCAGGTCTCCAAGACACTTGTTCTGCATGTTACTCCTTTGATCAGAGAGGGAGCTCTTTGGAAAATTGCTGCATACATGGCCAAAACACTAGATGCAATTTATATATCACCATCTGGAAATTTTTTTAGCTCTGTGATTCTGTTCAAGGGCCACTTCAAAATACACTTCTAACCTGCTCTATGTATTATTAATAGTTTGCTTAGCATTTTTAGCTTCTTCTTGCTTACCCTGTTAATTCACTCTCAGTTTTTAGAAGATGCTGTCAAACTTGTCCAGCTGTCAGTAATGAGCCTATCACTAAACAACTCAAATGAGAGAGAAATAGTTCACCACCAGACTAAAAGTGTAGTGGACAAAGCTGTTTGCTGCCAATGTTACATTATACAGAATAAAAACTTGTGCACAACAGAAGGTTTCCTAAGGATTTCAACAGCTAGAAACTGTTGCAGGCAGATCAAAGCTACAAAAGACAAACTCCAGTTTTTGTACGCTGACTATGGCAATGAAGTTGCGGACATTAGGCAAATGAATTCTTATTGAAATTACAAAGGGAAGCAGAGACAGGAAAAGAATGCTGAGGATTTCAGGTTAGAAGTCCAAACTTTGGCCATCTTCATCGTGTTGGAATCTTCCTTAATGTCTGAGCCCTTGTTCACACAAAAGTGAGACTGGATTTCATTACTTGTACCTAAACATGTGTAAATATGTTATGGATAAGGCAGATAGCAACTGTTTTGAGGTTTTCCCACTTGCATTCTATCTGGATATAAACCACCTTAGTTCAGAAATTGAGTAGCCACAAGTGAGGTCTTCTATTTTAAAAAAAAATTAAGAGGAAAAGGTTGCATTTATTTCAGGGATGCTGGTGTTAGTATGTGGTGAAAGTCTTGAAGGACTGTGACCACTATATCACTGTCCACTGAAAAGTAACTTAATACATTCTTACAAATTTCATAGAATCATCTAATGGTTTAGGTTGGAAGGGACCTTAAAGATCATCTAGTTCCAAACTCCCTGCCATGGGCAGGGACACCTCCTGCTAGACTAGGTTGCTCAAAGCCCCATCCAACCTGGCCCTGAACACTTCAAGGGATGAGGCACCCACATTTCCCTGGGCAACCTGTTCTAGTGTCTCACCTCCCTCACAGTGAAGAATTTCTTCCTAATGCCTAGCCTAAATCTACCTTCTTCCATTTTAAAGGTATTACCTCATGTCCTGCTGCTACATGCCCTTATAAAAAGTAATTTCTTGTAATTGCACAAAACGACAGTGGAATGGTATTTAAGGAGTTCTGGAGAAGCAATTCTCTAGGATACTGTGACTTCTTGAATCCCTAAACCTAACCATAGGTATTAGTTTAGCTTAAGTGAGTTATGCCTGTCGTTTGTTAAGAGGTCATACTGAGGATCCACAAAAAGAAACTGAAAGACTGAATTTGAGAAGATACAAATAAAATTAGTTCCTATCAAAATATAACATCAATAATAGACCCACTGTAGACCAGGAATTAAAGCATTGTTAAAGGTGTTCCATCTTCTCAAGTATTTCACACGCCAGACCCCTGCAATCCCACCTTAATTTGTGTGTTGTTAGAGGGATGTCTGGAAAAGGCAAGTGGCACTTCTCACAACAGCAGTGATCATGAAGAGCTTCCCAAACTGGTTTATTGTGTTAAGTTTTGTAGAGCTTTGGCTTGTCAAAAACCAGTTTTCAAGCTGACATGTCCAGGTATTGAGTCCTGTGGAAAAAGAGTGGATGAAGAGAGGGCTTCCCACTCTGATTACCTGTTAGGCTCTTGTTGATAAATTCTAATATGACTGACAATTCACCATAAAATAAGCATACAGGAAGCATATAGAGAAATCCTAAGGCTTCATAGTTTACTGCTGCAGAACTAGATGACAGAGTTAGTTTCCAATCTAATGATTAGCTTAGATCAGCATTTTCTCTTTCTAAAAAAGGAAAAGCTTTAGAGACACAGACAGAGACTCTAGAACTCATATAAGAGTAAGATTTCCCTTGCAGTGGTAGTCATAAATGAGCAGTGTTGTTCCTCCCAAAACAACTGTGAAAGAAATGTAGAAGGACAAGAAGAAAAACCCCAACGGTAAAATTAATTAAAGAAACAAAAATATGTTACACACAGTAATGAAAAGAGGAAATTGAAATACTGAAAAAAACCCCTAAACTGCTGAGTAATGAACTAAACATGGCTCTGGCAGAAAGTACTTGATTTCCTAATTCTGGATTGCATGCAAAATTGCTTCAGAAGGAGATGCTTTCCAAAGCAAGTTACTAGTAAAAAAACTTAACAGTGCATTGCAGAATTTAGCAATATTTTTTCAGGGTAGTTGCTTGTAGATGTGACAACACTATCTAGGCTGCAAATACTGAACAATTTAAATTACTGCAGATACTCCATCTTAAAATGTTTTCACTAAGGCTGAATTTCACAAAAAGAAGAAACTTATAATGATCTTATGATAAATCAATAACATATAATTTTTTAAGAAGAGTTATCAATCAAAAATGATAAACAATTTATTTTGAAATATTAATATCATGTACTTTTAAAATAAAGGGTAGGTGTCAGGGTTTCAGAGAAGTTTATAGACTTAATATTAAAAAGAAAATATTTTATGAAGAAATGCTCAGAAATACTCAAACAAGAGACACATGCTATTAATAATGAAAAAGTTATTTTTGAAAAATAAAAATGTTTGGAGAACACATATTTTAAAGCTGATGTCAGCTAAGCCTGTCATTGAATTGTTTTTAAATATATCAGTCCAATAAGATTATTATTTCATAATTAAAAGGCTTGACAAGCCAAAACTAGGTTAAATTCTTCAAAGGCCATTAAATAATCTCTACTATCATAAACAAACATACCACTAAATAATTTTGTATGCCAAAGTGCTCCACTTCAAATAATTTTACTGATTCCTTTAAAAGCTGGGGTACACACATGATACTATACTTAGTAAACAGAATGCAAAGCCTGAAAAGTCAACCAGATAAAACAGCACCAATACTTTGGAAACTCCTATCTGTTTAATCTTCTGGAAATCCCAGAGAACTTACTGATGAGATTTGGTATTGCTACAAGAAACTTGTCCATAAGTTCCAAGGGACAAGAGACCTCATGCCTGAGGTCCATAATCAAATTACTTTATCTTTAGTATAACCAAGTGTTGTTAATTGGGCGGTCCAATTTATAAATTAGAGGTTAATCCTGCAAGATTCTGAGCAGTATTTAGTGCTGCTCAGAGCCCTGAATTTTCAATGGAATTGAAAGAAAACATCAACTTCCAGTATCTACTCCTAAATTTAAGAAGTATATTAAACTTCTAGATTTCTGTACACAGTCAGACTCTGGTAGATGCCAGTTATACACTGTGTTTGTGTTCACGCCACTCAGAAGAAAGTCCCAGCTGAGTGGCTTGATTTCCTTCATTTAACAAAAACTACTAATACAACTAGAGCTGAGCATGCTGCAATATCCACTTGCACCTACATGAATACACATGGCATTTTCATTCTCATTCTCTCACCATGCTGTGTCTATCAGCCTTTTCAGTGTTCATTGTACATTCTGGTCCATGCAATACAATAAAATTGTGAGTTTAAATGTGAAAAGTGAACAATTTTTTTCCAAGGAAAAACATCTTCAGACAAAATTTGAGTTAGAAAAATTATTAAGTCAGTTGCAAGTTTCTTCTCCATAAACAGTTACGAAAAGCATCCTAAATAACTGTGAATTTCGTAATCATTATATTAAATCTTCCATCTTTATATATGGTAGGTGTTTTTATGCTAATACAGTACAGATGTAGAAAATAGGACTGATTGAACCTGCCACTCACACAGTGTGCCAGAACAGTATGCAGTATGCTTTCCTTAAATTATTTTTACATATTTTGCTTTGCAAACATGTTCAAATTCTCAGACAATACAATGAAAACACACAATAACTGGTACTATGATATTCTTATGAGTTTAAATAAAATACACAAAGTGCTCATTCAAAGACTGAGATATGAGAAATGTCTGACCTAGAATCCTGTGTACAGGATTATTCCTTTTAATTTTTTAATTTGAAGCCATTGTGATAGAAGAGTTTTCATAAGGTGAAAATAATTCACAGGGTCATGTATCACTTATTTGTGTAATGTTTTATTTAATTATTGGTTTTGAAGTTTGAGTAATTGGTCTAATTTTATCAGTATAAGGCTTCAATATTAAAATAAACAAGTAATATTGACTAGAAACATATCAAGAAACTAGTGAAAACAGTGGAGTGTAGGCAAAAGAATGCAGAAATTAGTTTCCCAGGAAGAAAGTAGAAATCACTGGCTATTTATCATAGGTATAGGAAAGTTGATTAGCACCTAGTTATTTATGATCTGTGTTTCATTAAAGTGCACTTTTTTTCCTCAGAATTTAAAAAGACAATTAAAAATATATTCACTAATGTTTGGAACAATCAACATGGGGGAAAAATGATTTTCAAATAATACTGAAACCCTGAACTAATTCCTTAAATTTGAGCTATCATGGATTATGGATTAGAAGAAGGAAATTCATTGTTAATTTGAAATTAAAACACACATAGAGAACAGTTAACATTTCTAATACCATTTCTGATATTTTTCAGTTCAGGGGAAAAATTTTAGGGAACAATTTAAAATATTCAACCTATTTGAGCCAAAGACATTGAATATGAGTTCTCCACTAGACTAAATATTTGAGCTAAACTTAAAATGGGTGTAAAATTGCAAGGTGTATACACTAAGAAGAAAATACGGTCCAGGGGCTTTGATGCATATTTTATGGACCTAATACTTTTAAAAGTTTCACCCTCAGAGAGAAACATTTTACAAAGGCCTGTAGTGACAGGAAAAGGGACAATGGTTTTAAATGGAAAGACAGTAGATTTAGATTGGACACCAGGAAGACATTTTTTTATTATAAGCATGGTAAGACATTATAGCAAGTTGTGGCCAGCCCATTCCTGGAAATGTTCAAGGCCAGGTTGGATGAGGCTTGGAGCAACTTGATCTAGTGAAAGATGTTTCAACCTATGGCAGGGGGGTCAAACTATATAATCTATAAATGCACTTTCTGATCCTAACCTTTCTGTGGTTTTATGAAATTCTTTTGTTTTCATCAGTTTTTTCTTCTCTAATGTGCTTCCGAAAATCTAGGCAACAGCATTTACCTAGAATACAGTTTTTAGGTCTAAATACTAAAGATCTTTCAGAACTCTATTTCAAGAAGAGTGGAGCCAAGCCATGAACACTATACAGGATTTCTATGCTGGTGGCATTTCATGAAAGCTTTTTGATAAATAGATCAAAGAATGCAAGCTATGTAAACAGATAAAAAGTATCTGCTTTTGGATATGTGATTGTTTTAGCAGGACTGTCTTATAGCTTGACTTTTCCTTTTTGAAAAGAGCTTGGGCTAAATTTGATTTAAATTAAAAAAAAAACCAAACAAAAAGAAAAGAGAAAAGGATGAAAGTTCAAAGACAAGGCGTAGCTATGCTGCTGTCTGGAATGATTTAACAAACACAAGCAAGCTTGCTGTAATAGATAGATTTTTCCAACTTTAGTCTAGGGCTTGCAACACCCTCCCATCTCCCACATTCAATTGCTTTCTATGAGATGAGGGAGGGTGATTTTGACAGCACTTCTTGATTTAATTTTGCACTGCTGGGCAACAACATATCAACTGTAGTGCACCCCTGGTGGATTTGTAGAAGCTGAGGGATATAGTAATATCCTATTGGATTTTTTGCTATCATAGGCAGGATGCCAGACACAGCAGAGAGAATTAATTATTAACTGTACTGTTATCTTACTAATGTAGCTTTGAGGCACTATTGTGTTTTCTCTCACTGATGGTGATCATTTCTCAACCATTCTGTGTATAATTAACTTCATATGCCTCTAAGTTTTTAGCCCTTAATCTAGCAGGTTACCTGTTGTAACCACAAATGTTGCCTTTTCTTCAGTATGAGGGTGTTGGAGTTTGTGATTTAAACTGAAAATGCCCCTGATGTGGCAGTAACATGTACAGGATTTCACTGTTCTGGCAGATCCATGTGACACTGAACAAGTTAATGGTGGCTGCCTGTTGGGAGACTTTACACTCACATATTCTAAAATAACCAGCTAAATTAGCTACTACAACTGATGCAGAGAGGTATGAATACATCATATGTACTCATTTCCAGGTGACAACTGTCTTTGCTTCAAGAAGCAGACGAAAATTCTCTTTCAAGCCTCCAAATACCTTAAAAGGTAATTTATTGTCAACCTCAAGGACATAAGAGAACAACTTATTTTATTTTTTTTGTATCCTCATCTGAAAAGTGTCATTTCCAATGTCTTCAAAATTCATCCCTGTAGTGTTTGGGTTTTTTTGTAGTCAAGAACATCTGCTTAGTGTCCTGCATAAATGATTAAAATAAAACAAATCCCTGTCAATATACATATTAGTAATGGAGGTATGTATATGCTATCAATATTTCACTCTTGAATCAGACTATGAACAGACTGAGGTAAATAAGTTGTGAAAATGAAGAGAAAGATCAGGAAGGAGATTTTCAAAATTATAATAAAATCAGCAAATTCTAGTATGTTTTCATTAAACAAATATCTACCGAGCCAAAGGAAAACAAGGTTAATTGTTATATTTGTTTCCTTAATATTTATTTAACACAAAAGATATTATTGTGGCCAAATAGGCAAGAAAAAATTTTTTAAAATTGTCTTTTAAGTGTCCAAGTGACAATTTTCACTGCTCCTAGTATGAAGAGTTTCTAGTTAAAAGCCTATGATCATGCACAAGTTGAGAGCTGAATAGCAAATTTGTTCTCAGAAGAATGTAGCATTTTAAAAATGTGAGCCAACAGGTCTATCTCTGAAGAAAACAACTGTTTAGCATAAAATATTTTTTAAAACTTGAGAATTCCAATAGGATTACATTTGTGTTTTAAGATGTATTTATTACTTTTAAGATGTATTTATTAAGTTGTTTATTTATTTTTATATGTATCCTTAAAATGTAATTACCAAATAATGCTAAAATAATTTTTAACCAAAATAATGCTGAAGTATAAGATGGAATGCTTGTGGTATTTTAGCACTGTGGAAACTACTTTTTGAAACAAAATTTAACCAAAATTTTATCAAAACTTCCCAGAGTTAGTGAGGCAATGCAATGAGACATTAATCAGTTCATATTTTCAAGAGGAAAGTCACCATATTGCAAAAAAGGCTTCTTATCTTCTCTTGAGACTGACTATCTCAAAAGCTAACCTGTTTCAATAGACTAATGGTAAAACTCAAGTGTGTTTTCCTAAGAAAAACATGGGGAGCACCTGCACAGAAAAAACACAAAGATAAATTTTTTTTTTTTTTTTTTTTTTTTTTCATTTGTCATTTCTCAGTTCTTTTTGCTTGTGCTTTATTATGTAGTTAGATACATGTTTATCCATCCTAGATTCAAACCTTGCATTTGTTAAGTGTTATAATGGGTTTTGGTTTCTTGTTTAGAGTTAATAGCAGGATGATTAAAATTTTAACAACATTGAATGAAAATCTTGCTCTTATTTACGAAAAATTTTAGTCACCATTTTCATTTTTTTATTTAAAATATAACAAAAAATGGTTCTAGACTGTTATTTATATATTCTTTTTCAAAATCATGGTTGGATAAGCCATGTTTGTATGCCTACTGGTATATACGATGACTGAGGTAGATAACCAAATTAGGTTTTCAAAGTCGCTTTGAAAGTGTAATAAATTTAATATGGTGCCACAACGGACTACATAGCCTTCTGTAATCAGAAGATTGTAAGGCAGAAAGCTTTTATTATTTTCGAAAACTGGTAATATCTGAGGTGTAAAGATGAAAAGAAAGAACAAGAAAAAAGTAACAATAAAAATATTTGTCAAATAATTGTATTCCCTTCACTCAAGCTATGATTTGAAAACTTGATACCATGCCTGTAGCATAGTTTGTGTTACATAAAACAGGATGCCCTAGCAAGGAAAAATGTAACTTCAGTTCTCAACAAACTCAGACTGAATGCATTGTATATATAATCAAGGATGCAGCTTACAGTTGAGGAGATAGGAACACAAAGTCTAAATATTCATTTAGCTAAAGCGACCTGCTGTAAATACTCAGCTGCTCTATTGGAGGTTTTTATTTTGTAAGAAACATCTTATACTATTATTGTATCTGCCGGATGCTTGAGGTTCTTTTCCCTCTCTCTTTTTTTTTTTTCTTTTGGAGGTGCTGGTATTGCTGCAAGCTGGACAGTGTTAGGTTGATTCCAGAGCATTTCAGATGAATTTCTGGAGAGGATCTCACATGTTGATTGCAATATATGCTTTTCAGATATTGCAACAATCAAATGCAACAGATAAAGTTTATGACACCTGTGTAACTTCATTTCCAGCTAGTGATTCTTTCTTTTCATCCTTCCCTTGCATCCTGTTTTGAATTGCTGAGGACTTCTAGGAGAGTTAATGGAAGTAACCATACACTATTCTATTCAGCAAAATAGAAAAGTTCTGGGACATGTCAGAAAAATTACAAACATGGGCTTCGGGCGAGAAGGAACGTGCAGAGAGGTTGTACCAGGCCTGCAACATTTAAGTATTACTTTCCCAAACATATAACTCTTTCCATATATATTCCACTGATTATATTCCCTTTACAAGGAGTTCCCTTGGAATGTCACCGTCATAGCTTTTCCAAAGCTTTTTCTGTATTAAAAGATTTTCTGGTTGGTATCATTTTGGTACTGATATTACTGATAGACACTGTGTTTTAGTACTTTTTGAAACTGAGGTACATAGGAATTGTGTCTCAATTAGGCTGTGTGACTGAAGTCAAAGGGTAGATTCACAAGGTGGTGCAGGGACCTCAAAAAAAGGTGCAGTTTGTTCAACTGTAGTGACCAGCAGTTCCCTGAAGGGCAAAAGTTCAGTCCTGGTGCAAGAGTAACACCCATGGACTCACAGGGAGTTCTTATTGCTTGTCCTCCTACATTCCCACTACACTGAGACAACCTCTGTCACATTTGTAAACATAAGCAAAATAAAGAAATTCAGACTTTGGGGATTTTTTAGCTCCCAAACTGGAAGAATACTGGTAAATATAAAGAAGATTAAATCAATTCAAATATGACTTTCACTTCTGAAAAAATATTGTGTATTTTACCAAATAAGAGCAATACATACCAAACATATTTTTACAGCAGTACTGCAAAGACTGATGGCGTTTCATAGCACAGGAGAGCCTTTGAAGGCAAGTACTATCTAAAGCCTTCATATTTGCTGACTGAAAGCAACAGATAGCCTTCTTTTCACTTCCAGGTTTGTTGAACAAGCTTTGAGCATTATAATTTGGTTTTATATTTCACTCACTTGCCTATTCATTTTTTTTTCTGGAACAATCCCCGCAGCGCAACACAGGAAAAAAGTGAAATGTATGAGCAATACTGTCTGTTCTCAAATGTCCATACAGAAAAAAAATGGAAATTGTAATTATTCACTGAGTTAAATAACATCCTTTTAATATCTAATATTTATTTTGAATGTTAGAATCCAATTACCATGCAATAATAAAGACCCTTACTGTACAATATCTTTCAGCACAGGGGGCTTCTGTAGCTGGTTTCCATCCATTATTTGTACATTTCCAATTTGCTTAGTACAGGAGTATAATTAGGGAGAAATATAGGAGAACAGAAAACTGTTTGGTCTGTTGTGGTTTTTTTTTTCAGAAATGTATACAAATCAAGCATGATGCAGGAGAGCAAAAAGATGATATTAAAAAAAGGTCAAAGCTTTTAACCAAAAGAAAATTTATCTGCTGAAGAATGCAATTTAAACAGGAGTAAGATGATTGAGTAACTCAGATATATATGACCTTGCTAAAGATTATCAGAACAAGCACCTGAAAGAAATGTCAATATAATCCAAAAGACTCCTAAGGGATACCAGAACTATGACAAGTGACAAGCTAGCATGTGTCTGTCCTACAAAACTAATGTTGCTACAGCTACTGCTAGACGTATTATCACCCAGGACACAGCTCTTCTCAAAAAGCAAATAAACACACAGTTGCACAGAAAAACCCATATAATCACATTGCTCTTTAAGCTTAAAATGGGAAAATAATCATACACATAAGGTCATACACAAAAAATCAAACTTATTTTATATCTATAAGAAGGAGATAAGAGCAAATGGCTAAAGAAGTTTACAAGAGAGACTGAAACATTGTAATACATTCTATAGCTGAGGGTATAAGACAATAAGAATTACATATGGTATGGATCCAAGTGGATAGAAGCTTCTGAGAACTGCAAGAAAATAGATTTATAATTATGAGCAAGAATAAACTTAATTAGCTACAGACCAAGCAACAACAAATTACAGACTTATCTCCATTTTAGCCTTTACATGCCAAATTATAAAACACTTGAACTATTAAAAGAAATATTTTTGGCTTCCTGAGGTATTTTTTAATAGTGTTTGTCGTCAACCGATGATGTCACCAACAGATGGGGGAGAAGATGGGCTGTTCTCCACATCGTTTCCAAAATAATATAATTTTGTTGTTGGGTGTTGTAGTAATATCTCAAAACCAACCAACAAAATTGGTAATTATCTTACTGTGCAAAAAATATCATATTTGATTGGGATCTTAGATTATCGCAATCAACTATCAAAAAAGGATTTCTGCCTCTATATATTTGCATACCTGTAGTACAGAATGACTACTAAACTTTATTATATATTACTTTAGAAAATACAAAACTCTTGTTTTCCTACTTAGGTGGATTATTTAGTCCAAATCCTTTTGCTCAAGTAGAATGTCACCTGGGACAAGGGCTTAAATCAAGGCTTGGATAACTAACTACCCCACACTCCCATAGAGAAAATAATCCAAAAGTATTTTACTGCTAAGAAAATGCTAT
Source organism: Chaetura pelagica (assembly GCF_000747805.2). Classification (NCBI taxonomy): domain Eukaryota; kingdom Metazoa; phylum Chordata; class Aves; order Apodiformes; family Apodidae; genus Chaetura; species Chaetura pelagica. Next base: position 958,859 of record NW_009953483.1, on the reverse strand, counting down.
ATATACCATATGACACAGTGCATGTTTGAAAGCTCAAAAGAAGATAAATTAATGTTTAGATGCTTACTACCCACAGCTCAGAAATTCTAATATTCTAGTGTCTGTGTCTAACCCCAGAATCTTTGGGAAACTAGTTTTTTTTGCAGAAGATGTAGTGTAAAATTAGTACAATCGTGTCACTGCAAGTTGCTTTGCATAGGTTTAGAAATTACAAAATATTTTTAAAGTAAAATACAAATGCTAATACTTTTTGCTCTTTGCTACTCTTCTGCTGATTGATTAGCTTTACAAGCAAATACAGATACCTGCCAATCTCTAAAGGGAAAGTCATCTTTGGTGTTCTCCTTTTAAGAATACTGTTCATGCAGCTTGTGAGATTTCATAAAGTTAGTAAACTAAGCACACTGGTTTTTGTTTTCGCAACATGCTCAAGCAAGTTGCTATGCTATGCTATGCAAAGGAAAGGATATTTCTACATGGTCTTGCACCTTTACCTTTGAAGGAATTAAGCTTGTTCTGAGGAACAGGAAGTTAAGGAAAAAATTAGTTATTAAATAACAGCTTGAAAATAAATATATTTTAAATGCTTTCTGTCATAGTCTAGTTGACATTAATACTATGTTAGCACAGTGTTTCCATCAAAGAAAATCAGCAGTGTTAGTGAATTGATAAATCTACTCACCCCCTGTTTCCTTTCTTCACTTTATAATCTCCTCTCTATTCCTGCTATCTATGTTTCTCTCCTGAATGAAACAACAAAAACGTCTATGTGGACACAATATAAAAGATGACACCTCTGGTGATAATTTGTCCCTGGAATTGTGTGGCTACGTGTGCACAATTACACCAGCAAGAATTTCTTCCACCTTGACTTATAATGGTGGTTGCTTGCATTCTAGTTCCACTGCAGTGCTAGGAAGAACTTGATTGCATAATGGCTGTTCCCGGAGGCTGTTTTGCTCTTCTGAACTCTTGTAGAAATACTGACTTAGAGAAGATATAATTTGTACTCTAAATAATATCTCAATTATCCAAAACCAAATGAGTGGCAATAAACAACTGTAACAACTATAGGTACCTCTAGGCATGGTTTTGCCTTGTGTTCTGCTTTATACTCACAAATGATAAAGGAGGAGAGTTGATGCCTGATGCATCAAGTAAAGGACCATATAGTTACCAATATCTCTCTTAAAAAAATGATTGAAGGAGTAAGATGAAACTATCCTAACCTAGTTTTAATGTGGTACCATTTAAGAAAAATAGATCTGAATTGCAATGTTTTCTCTGAGTTGTGAAATCAGTTTGAGATAGGGAATGTACGATACATGTGTCCCTGTTTATGTTAGAATTCAAAGTGCTGGGAAGCACTGTCACCCATGATCCTGTGTTCAGTATTTATTTTCTGTACTGAATGTGTTTAATACATACTACCAAAAAGCAACATGTCAGGTTTTTTTGCACTTTGAAATATTATTGCTGTATTCAGGAGGGGGGTGTAAGAATATATAGACAGATGGCATACATGTTCTTAATAAGTATTTTTTGCATGTTCTCAACATACATTTTGCTCTGTTAGGGATTATCAAGGTTAGGAAAACCAATTTTGAATAAAGGAAGAAATAAGTAAAATAAGTAAAAATAAGTAAAATAAGTAAAATATTTTCTCTGAATTTGTCTAAATAAAAACATTTATATTATTTTTATATTTCCTGTCTCTCTACTTTTGAGATGAAAAGGAGTTGAAGTTTGAAGCAAAGAATAATAGTAGGTGTTTAAGAAGGAACATAATTTGCAGTATGTATTTTTACCAAATATGACTTCAACACCTTTATTTCCTCCATGATTTGACTTAAAATTAAGCTTGCTTGTTGTAGATGACTGTAAACTAGCACACCTATACTGCTCAATAGAGAATGAGATTTTATTTATATAAAAGCACCTTAAAGGAAAGAGTTGGAGATGTTGAACCAAAAAGCATCATGGCAACTGAAATGTTCCGTACTATTCTATTCTAAATATGTATTAGACAAAGAAGCTCAGAGGTTTTGCAATCCCTGCACACTGAAAGTCTTCATAAGAGTTTGCATTTTCTTTTTTTTTCTCTGATAAAATTTTGAAGGTGACATCAGAATTGTAACACCTCCTATTTTAAGGTAAAGTCTTTCTGACCATAGGTATTTTCTAGATTGCAAAGGATAGAAGTTACAGATGTTTTGAGTCAAGAAAATCACTGTGGCTTAATTTGCTGTGGTATCTCGGCAAATAATAATGGGACTTTATTCAATTCACTAAGTATTATTTACTGTAGGAGGAACTACAGCTGAAAAGAAGGAATAGAAGACTTTAAGACAGTGATCATCTTAATCTTTCTTTAGCTAAAAAAGAATACTAATCTTGTATTAATGTGTGGGGGAAATATGCATTAAGGAGTCACTTTGTAGAGAGGTTAAAGCAATTGCAAAATATCAGTTCCAGGAATTGCTTAGAAAATTGTGCAAGAAATCCTCTATTCTGGTAAATCCAATGGTGGGAGGATGACAGCTCAGGGGATTATTATTTTACTTTTTTTTTTTTTTTTTTTTTTTTTTTAATGGAAATCAGTTTTCCCTGCCTTAGCCACAAGGAGAAAAATTCATTCTGAAAATATGAACTTGGTTCTTTTACATGAGTAGTGTCATGATGGAGGGAGTATCTCTTAAAGCCCTTGCTTCTGAAATCAAAACAGATTAGAGAAAAACCTCAAGCTTTCATTTAAAAAATGAGTACACATTGATCTCTCCTACTTGGAAGGGAAGCCAGAACAATGTTCAAGTCCAAAAATAAGAATGGAAGATCATAATTCATAGAATTATAGAATGTGTGAAGTTGGAAGGCACCTTTATAGGTCATCTAGTCCAGCCCCCCCTGCAGTGCTCAGGGACCTTTTTAACTAGATCAGGTTGCTCAGAGCCCTATCAAGCCTGACCTTGAATGTCTCCAGGGAGGGGACCTTAACCACATCACCCTGATCTACCTTAAGGCTATTGCCCCTCGTCGTATTGCTACACACCCTTGTAAATAGTCTCCCCCCAGCTTTCCTGTAGGCTCCCTTCAGGTACTGGAAGGCCACTACAAGGTTTCCCCAGAGCCTTCTCTCCAGGCTGTTACTCCAACTGTCTCAGCCTGTGTCACAGGAGAGGTGCTCCAGCCCTTTGATCATTTTTGCGACCCTTTTCTAGACTCATTCCAACAGGTCCATGTCGCTCTTGTGTTGAGGACTATAGAACTGGACAAAATAATACAGGTGGTATCTTTCTAAAAAATGGAAGTTCTTCTTGGAATGTGTGTATGAAAACCCTTTGGACCAAAGTAGGTCCATGATTAGACCTCTTCCCCAGGGAGAAACTGGCAGAACTGAGTTTACTTGACTGATGATTTGTATCTGGACGATACAGAATAGCCTCAAGAGAGGACGAGCAAAATCCTCAAACAGCTCATGTCCAGTGGTCTGGGATCACTTAGAACAGGTACACATCTATAATCTACTCTTGCAATCAATCTCAGAAGAGAACGTTGAGTTACAGTCTTCAAACACCAACCTTATGTAGAGGAAAAAAACACAGAGATTTATTTTTTCCCCCTTAAATGTTAAGTATACTCCATAAAAGCTTTATTAAGCTTTATGAGTGAGATAGCCTGAGAATATTCAGTTTATGAATGCCAATTAATTTTGAGTAAATATGTGTCAAGCTGGCAGGTGATACCAACAACGAGGCACCAATGGTCAGTCTTCTAAATACCATGTTGAAACCCTCTGAGTCTAATCACTGAATCTAACTCAGGAGCCTTGATAAGCATGTCCAAGCATTCCATGACTGAACATGGAAAAGAAGCTAGGCTTCCCCAGTCCAGCTTAAATATTTTGTTGCACATCTTTGATTGAGGTTAAAAGTTGCAGTGCTAGGGAAGAGAGTTAAATGGCAAATTTCACCATTCTCTCAGTTCCTGTACAACCACCTTGCCAGCTCAAAGTGGTTGAGATGCTTTGGCTGACACTCACAGAATGGTATTATTTTAATGCCAGGGGCAAGCTTCTGCTCAGTTAGCAATAAACTCTGCCTTTGGAATTCAAAGCAAGTTTTCTATTTTTGATGGAAATATGATGCAGAGTGTGATTTTAGTATAGTTTCATTTCACCACTTCAGCTTAGTTTATGGTCAGAATATGATATAAGTATATGAAGAAGATTGTAGTGATTGTATAATCTAGAAGGCTAGATTTTTGGGGTGTCATATTTAATACATGTAGTCTTTACCTTTTTCTGTATTTAAGCACCTACCCACAAGCACAGTTGATAACAAACAAACAAACAAACACAGCTATTGTTGAGTCACCTTCCCTGGATGTGTTTAAGAGTCGTTTGGATGTGATGTTGATGGATACAGTTTAGGGGAGAACTTTGTAGAGTAGGGATGATGGTTGGACTCAGTGATCCCAAGGGTCTTTTCCAACCTAAGCTGTTCTATGATTCTATGATTATCTTCATGTGTGCCTTGACAGCTTGGCTTAATATACACTCTGATTCACTTTTTACCTGTACCTGTACATACTGCAGTACACCTGTGGTCTGTTTAATAGCTACAATTGAAAATCTGTATGTCTTATCATTTACAAGTTTTATTTTAATGCAATGTATTTATTCAACAGCATATTTAAAATTCAAACTACTCATCTAGGAATGATTCTTAGGATTTTAATTATTGTATACTGATGTAATTAAGTGACTCATTGAATTTTCAGATAAGTAAAGTGCCTTAACAAAAAAAATCCCATTTAAAAGAAACAAAGTTTGAGACAGTGAACATGAGACATTATAGTTGTCTTAAATGCTATGAAATATGTTTATTTAGATGATTAAATTAAATAAAGAATTTCTCAACTCTATTTCTTTGTAATGAAATATTCATTAAATGCTACATTCATTTCTCTCTGTACACAAATAAAATAACAGATAGACATTAAAGAAGTATATATATACCAAAATAATATAAGGGAAACCAGTTCTCTCTCACAGGAATCCAGGCAGTCACTGTGGTGTTTCCTGACAGAGTAAAGCAGCAGGAGACAGCTAATGAGGCAAGTCATCCGTTATCATTGCAGTGCTTAGCCTGATTTAGTTATCTGAAACAAAATGACAGATTCAGGAGGAAGGCTCCTGGGAACTTGACTGAAAATGTTATGTTGATGTTGCCATGCATTGATCAGTCTAGTGGAGTGCCTCTTCGTCTCCATGCCAACAGCGAATAGAAACAAAAAAAGCAGGGGTTAAGGGGCACTTTAAGAAATATGATATTGGGAAAGATATTTTCTTTATAAACAGGTTTTGTTAAACGCTGAAATAAGCTTCATGCCTAGGACAATGCATGGCTTCCCAAAATATGGGAGGTTTTATAATGTAATTTCAGCTTGTCAGGAACAATTTTTCTCCTTCCTTTTAGGATTACTTAGAAGTTTAGCTTTAGCAGCCACAGTCCATGTCGCTGGCTGCTTATTGGCTTTATTTAAACATGAAGAGGAAGAAATAGATTTTAACCATTTCAATACCAACAAAATATCACTCAGTAATTTTTAAAAAATAGTGTGGCTATATTTTTATAGAATATTCATCTTATTAAATGGGCAATGCTAATCTTCATCACTTTAAATTTTTTTAAGAAAGATTCAACCTAGAAGACAAAAATTAGATAATGTCTAAAAATATGGAAGCAAATTGTGGCAATTTTTTTAAAAAATAGTTGAAGGCAGAGCTTTTTTTTTTTTTTTTTTTTTTTTTACAAGATGTCTAGATTAGTCTTTCCTAAATGATCATTAAAAAAAAAAACTAAGAAGAAAAAACTCAGGTTTTGAGAATAAAATCAAGTTGTTAAAAAATACAGCAGTTCATTGTTGATGTTTTAAATGTTATTTTATACAAGTCTGGAAAAAAATATTAGAAAATAAGCCAAATTTATCTCAATTAAATATAAGGAATACACACATCAATTCACAATGCTTGGATACCTCTTCAGTGTAAGTGAATTTTTTTTGTTCAATACCTAAAATAATTATTTCAGAAGAAATTTCACTTATTATTGTTGTCCAACTGGGAGTTACCAACTGTTTCAGAACTAGATTTTAAGGTTTTTGCTTTTTCCCAGGGACTATACCCACTCATTCATTTCTGAAGTCATAAGTGTTCCAGGCTAAAGGAAGCTCTCTGAGACAAAATGAAATCAGTACATTTTAAGAAGGATATCTATACCCATTCCACCCTCTTCCTGAAACTTTTTTTTTTTTTTTTTTTTTTTACAAGAAGTCAAGATTAGTCTTTCCTGCAAAATTACTAAATGATCATTAAAAAAGAAAACTAAGAAGAAAAAACTCAGGTTTTGAGAATAAAATCAAGTTGTTAAAAAATACAGCAGTTCATTGTTGATGTTTTAAATGTTATTTTATACAAGTCTGGAAAAAAATATTAGAAAATAAGCCAAATTTATCTCAATTAAATATAAGGAATACACACATCAATTCACAATGCTTGGATACCTCTTCAGTGTAAGTGAATTTTTTTTGTTCAATACCTAAAATAATTATTTCAGAAGAAATTTCACTTACTATTGTTGTCCAACTGGGAGTTACCAACTGTTTCAGAACTAGATTTTAAGGTTTTTGCTTTTTCCCAGGGACTATACCCACTCATTTATTTCTGAAGTCATAAGTGTTCCAGGCTAAAGGAAGCTCTCTGAGACAAAATGAAATCAGTACATTTTAAGAAGGATATCTATACCCATTCCACCCTCTTCCTGAAACTCTGGAAATAGGTGGGTTTACTGAACACTGGCTGAAACCTAGAATTCATATTCTGGGAACAAAAATTAATGAAAAATTCTGAAATTAAATGGAAAAAATATGTCCTGGACCACTGCTGGGTGGCAAACCCAAGCTTTTACTTTGGGATGGGCCCAAACAACTTAAGCAACTACAGCCAAAAGGCACAGACAGTCCAACAGTATTTGGGTATTTTATAAATACTTCATTGAACACCTCTATAATAGTGATGCAGGGAAAAAGAGTTTTTCAGAAGATAGGACTCTTGTCTCAAATTTAGAAAACTCAGGGTTGCTGGGTCAAGATGCAAACCTTCAAGCAGCTCACTTTAATGTTGGAGGGAAAAGACACTTACTGCTTAAAGTCCCACATCTCAAGCCTTTATTACTCCTGTCAGTAGAGGATAGACACTCTTCAGTAACATAATCTGGTCACAGAAGATGGTCAGCATGCTGAAATTTATATAAGGATATTTCCAAGAGTGGAGTTCTGAATGAGAAGGTTTGCTTTTAGATTTTAAACAGATCATAATCTTATTTTGCAGCCTCTGTAGGATGATTTAATAGTATTCTAATTTTAGAAATATGGGAGTTAAAAGACTGTAAAATGCAGAAGATATGGGCTTCATTATCACATGTTCTGTAATTTTTTGGTCTATCTTTATACAAATGATGTAATTTCTTTGTGCCTCTGTTCTCCATTGCTTTCATATTACTCATATTACTCATCCTCTGTCCTTAAAATTTATATTTTAAGCTGCTTCAGTTCATAGTAATCTAATCTGATCAAACTAGAGAGGATAAATAGTCACTCTTACAAGATTCAAGAACAGTTAATTATGAAAGGTGAAATACAGTCTTAATTAAGACCTTAAAACTTTGTTGTGGTTTCCCCAACCTTACAGATGGGTATTTGTCATTTTACCCTTAAGTTAGTCTAATGATAAAACCGTGCTCAAGTAACCTTGCATCCTTTAGAAACACCATTCTTCTGGGCACAACCAATACATCACACAGGATTGGATTTGACACTGTTATGATGTCAAAACATTGCTAAGACATTATATTTTATGTCAGTGCTAATGTAAATTTATCAAATCCTGATATAATCTGATGGAACAGTGGAACAGTACATGTTAAAACATGTTAACAGTAATAGAAATAGCAACAAGTAAATGTAGCAATGGCGTAAGTCTTACTTTAAGTGGGCTGAGTTAATAAAAAGCAGAGTGAGAAACATGCTGCACAAAGAAGGCAAAGTCGATGTAGTAGGAATTCTCGTGAAACACAACATTCAAGGTAGCACGTTAAAACTACTTGTGGCCTAGTTTTTATATGCTTACATTTCTTCTTTTCATACGTTCTCTTGCAATTTTTATTTTTTTTTGAGGTCTCACATAAGGTACACAAATGGAGTGTAGAGACCAGTCTAATTTCGTTACAATAATATTGCTAAGAAAAATGGTCTCTTCAGTTGTGAACTTGAAATCAGAACGTAGTCTCCAATACCAGCAACATTTTTAGTTGCCTTGTAAAATGTGAAGGATAACCTTTGTAACTTGCATTTAAATTAGGAATCAAATGCACACACTAAGCTTCCTGTTGCATTAAAAAGTGAAAGACAGAGTAGTTCTAGCATTAACAAAGGAGATAACTTCAGCTGTAAAGGGATCCCAGAGCAAAGTTGAATCTAAAATGAATGTTATCACTACAAACACTTTATATTATAAATCCTGAAAGTACATAACCACTTCCTATCTCTTCATTGGGGAAAAAAACCTTTTCACTATATCCCTTCCTCATTTAAAGATATTTTCAGTCTGCCTGTTAAATTGATTGTTATTGCATTCAACTTATCTCGTTTGCTGACTCAGTACTTTAATGACAATTCTAGCCACCTGCAATGCAAACAGAGTGTAGTTCATATTGCTTAGTACATAGTAGTCAAATTCAGCTTAGGAATTATTTCCTATTTAGCAGTACTGAACATTAAAAATGGCCTGAAACTAATGCACTGTTTTCCTTCTAGGAATTTCAGTGTAACATGGATCAAATATAAAAATTTACACAGGAAAACACACTATATTAATGACAGCTGAAAAATTAAAAACATTTCCTTTTCAAGTCTCTTAATATCATAGAACCATAGAATCATAGGGGTTGTAAGGGACCTCTGAAGACCATCAACTCCAACCCCTTGATGCAGCATAAATACCTAGGGATCCAAGAATACCTAAATCACACAGGATCGCATCCATGCGGTTCTTGAAATTCTTCAGAGAAGGAGATTTTGTAAGGATTCTATGCCCTCCATTTTTATTTTTTCATTAAAAAAAGAATATGATATCCAAAGCAATGCAGATTTTTTCTCCCTAAGGATAGGTGGGGTTTTTTTAGGATAATGTAACATGTTTCTTCAAGTTTTTTTCTGGTTCCATCAAGAAACTGAGAAATCCATCCAGTATCTGCAAATTTTTTACTTTGTGCTCACCTGTTATCCTTGGAGCCTGTTTTTTTCCTTTGTATATATTAAAATAGTGATAAAGATTCAGCAGTGCAAAAATATTCACTGTTTGCAATATGTGTGACCTCAGTTTTCAAATTAAGTTGGTACTTTTTTACACATGCATAACTGAGGGTAGTGTTTGTCCTGCAGATCTTTATTACCATAATGTGAAAGAAAGCAAGAACGTAGTGTCTCAGAATGCAGTCAGCACAACTGCAAACAGCAATTATAAGAATTAATCTTTTTGTTTGTAAACTAGGAAAGTAAAGGTTGAAATCATGAGAACTTAAACCATTTTGAAGTAATTTTACACACTGTCTTTTCTACCTATCTTCACTTCTTCCTTTTAGCCAGAGGCAAAGTAGGAAAAAGGGAATAAGTAAACAGCCTGGATCTGTTTTGTAAGAGATCATGTCAGTTGTTATTAACTGTTATATTATGTTTTATTGGACTGGTTGAAGGCAAACAGAAGGTCAAAATATTTGTTTTTCTTACTTGGCTTTCTTATCTTTAAAAGAAGATTCAGTAATTTTAAATGTATTTTATTAGAATAATTTGCCATTTCATGCAATACTTTAAGAAAGTACAAAGCTTATGAGGGAACCATATGGATGCAATACCTTGGAGGGTGGGGAAAATGTGCCTTTATGATGGTATAAAACATGTCAAGCCTGTAAGAACTAACATGAAGAACATGAGCTCATTCTAGCATGAGATGATGGTTTTGAAATCAGTCAACAAACAATAGTAAGCTGTCTCATTACCTTTTTTATTTTTTTACAGATGAAGCATAAGTTATCAAAGGTAAGCAGAAGATAATATCAGAGTCAGGAATAGAACCTGACTTACCTAACAACCAGCTGAAGGGTCCTTCCACCAGACAATATATTGTTCCAGTTCTTTTGCAGTCTTACTTCAACTGTACTGACAAATGCAGCTCATCCCCTGTAATTTTGCAGTTGCAGCCACGGACTTTCTGTATTTTTTTCTCATGCAGAAGATTACTCTGTGATTTATATATGTTGCCACATACTAATTGTGAAAACTGTTTTCAGTAGTTTCGAGATTTCAGCCTATTCAACTTTACACAAGCAAGTTCCTCAGAAAGTTGCACTTGTTGCCCCACAAAATTGTTGTACCCAACAATGCTATTGCATTAAGTAAATGCTTGTCTTTGTCCATTCAGTGATTTAGAGTATTATAAGCTCTGGCAATGGACATGATTTCCTACAACAATAATGGCACACACTGCATAGATTTGAAGAAACCTTCCCTTCCCTACTGTTCAATGGGAAAATGCATGAAAGCAGCTTGAGGGTGTAGAATATTCAATAAAATATAAGCTTTCAGAGTATGGCATGATAGAAAAATAAAAGACCCTTTTAAAAGTGAGAGCTCTGGAATTCTTTGTTCCAAAATAACCTGGATTTCCTAAACTACAGGTAAGACCCTTTCACCCCACCTTGTTTTGAGGAAGAAGAGATCAATGTTTTTCTCTTACCCATGTGTGGGAAGGTTTAAAAATGCTGTCTAGTGAAGAGAACTGGCTGACTAGGTGAACTTATTATCTGAAGTAATTTTTTTAGAATTCAGAAATTGTTTGTGAACACTTTTCTCAAGTTCAGTAAAACAAAAAATAAATCAAAGTAAATATTTTTGACAGGATTTCTGTCTAAAATATGAAATATTACATCAAGAAAGCCATGCTCACTTGGAAGATCCTACATAGAGATCTCTGAGTCATCATCTTCCAAGTACCTGTATTAGTTCTACTGCTAAAAGAAATTTCTTAGGCAATTGCTTTCAGAAAATCAGCAATTGCTTTTAGTTCCCACACAGTAATATTTCAGATTACTATTGTGATAGATGAAGAAAGTGGGGTGGTTCATAACCAAATTATACATGAGCCATAGCTAGTATACAACAGATCAGGTACTGAGAATCAACTTAATCTTAAAAGCTAATAAAACCAGGAAAATCTGTGACACATCTACACATGTTGTAGAACTCCCACCGGGATTCCAAATTTCTCTCTAGAATTTTTTTAAGGGAGCTTTAAGATGTCATTACCTAATCTCCAATGCCTGGGAACACAGGAAAAGAAAACTTTTGATTTTTTTGAGCCCATCTATATTTATTGAATACTACCAGACATAACTACGTGCCAGATAATTTCACCCAGAACAAATACTTTCTGGAAGGCAGAGAGAGATATCTGAGTCAGTACATTTCTTGTAATTTTAGCAGTTTTTCTTGAAATCATCCTTCTATACAAGTATTGTATGGATGACCCTTCAAATAAACGGGAGCTGAATAGGTATTCCAGCAAGTTAATCTGACATTGAGGTGCAACACACTAGTAATGAAAAATCAGACAGCAGAGACTCTAGAAAGCACCACTTGACTTGTAAGATGACTCTGTTGTGCCAGTAATGAGACAAATCGAAGAAACTAGATATATGCAAACAAACTCTCAGGTAGATAAGGAGGAAAAGGTACAAAACACAATAACTGGTAGTGAGCACTGTCTCTGACAAAGTGAGGCCTGTTAACAAAGTATAGTTTGAGATGAGAGGAATCTGGCAGTTTTATTCTGCAGGAAATTTTAAAATATTCAGATCTATGTTCTTCCAGCCTGGACAAAAGACATGTCTTTTTACTGAAGACATCATCAAAATAATATTATTTGGAAAAATGGAAGCACTTTGCAGGATAAATGGTAAAACAATTCCACTGCAGTATTGTGAAAGAATGTCTGAAATGTCTGGTAGTAGAACTACTATGAAAATGAAAACCGTATTAAGTATTGCATTAAGTAGATGCATTATAGAAGGTATTCCATAATTCAGCAATTGACATTTTAATATCTTCTACTAATCAAAACAATAAAAATAATGACATTGAGATATTTCATTTATACTGTTTCCACTTAACCCAACTAAACCTATTCCATGATTCTGTAATTCTTGAATTGGAGAGGATTCATGGCAGGCTAGTTTTGTATAGAGAAAGTTTATGTATATTTAAGATACTTTGCACAGAATACAAAGCTTGTTCATCATGCAAGATGGATCTGATTGTTTAAGGGGAAGCTTGTTTTGCATATGGCTTGTTTTATTTTCTGAGGAACATCAGATTGGGATGGAGCATTGGTTAAGGAAAAGTAACAGAAGAGGTGACACGATGGCTAAAGGGATCAAATATCACCCTTCAAAATTATCCTTACTTTTGATAAAGAACTCCTGCATGATTTAAGTGACCTCTCAAGACTAGTCATTAGCTGTGCATTCATCATATTCTAGGCTTGACCTGAGATCATGGGGTCTGGTCTGCAGAAGTGTTCGGCTTTCATGGATCATACAAAAAAGTGTTTTGAACCTTTAAAATGCTCTGTCGTGCATGCTGGAGAATCAGATTCTATGCCCTCGACTTGGACTCTAAAAATCCATGAGTGCACTTGACCTCTATGTCACTCTTTAGTACCAATAAAATAGGGAATTGCACCATCTCTGCGAATCACTAGAGTGTTATGAAGATTAAATAATTTTTGTGAAGCACTCTGAGATTACTATTTGGGCATCACAGAGAAGCCCATGAGAAAATTAATCATCCTGTCTTCAGAACAAGTGTGCTTTACATAAATCCTAAGGCTACCCATTTAACAATGAGAATAAATTTTATTGAACAGCTAGTTTTCTAATTTCTGTCTTCTCGTTTTGGTTTCTGTTTGGATTGGTTTTTTTTGTTTGTTTGTGTTTTTTCTTTTCTTTCCCACAGCCCCCAGACATGTATCTCTTACACTTTCCAGACACTCTTAGTGGTAACTAGCTTCCTCTAGCCCTTCAAAATTCATCCCTCTTGCTATCATATCCCTCATATCCCTTCCTGATACGCTGTTAAATTCTTGTCTTCCCTTACTACTTGTCTAAAGCACTGTCTCTCAAGCAAACAACAAAAAATCTTTTGACTATTTATTCACTGATGTCTTAATCTACTTTTTACATTTCATTTTTTTTTGCAAAGGCTACTATTAATTTAATTGGCTGCAGAGAAGAAATAGTAATTTTTAATGTGTGTGTAACCTGGTGTAATGAATTGTGATCTTGATCACAGCCTTTTGGTGATGTTATAAAAGAAGTATTAAATACTGCTACTGGCATGGCTGGTTCATATTTTAGTATTGGAATCTTACACCAGATACAGCTTAGTTTAACTGTGGCCTCATTTATTTACTGGTATATGAGGATTAAAAGAGAAAGAAAAGAGGGGAAACTGATGATATCATTGCGTATTTTCTTACTTCTCAATAAGTTTAATAAACTCAGTTTTTAGCAGATGTCTAGAAGACCAATTTGTAAATTTTCTTTTGAATTTACATAATTTGTTTACAAATATATAACACACTCAATATTTCAGGAACCATCTGCCCTTATTGTTCCTCTTTATAAATTCTGTACAAATACTTTCCTTGCCATTTCTATTGAGAAACAGTCCTGCAGGCCAAAATGCATCCTGAAATATCAATCTGACACACTAGCTTTGGTTAATAACTTCTCTCAGGTAGAAAATGTTAGCTACTCCACACTAAAATGGATTTTTAAGCTTTTAGGGTCAGAAATACAGATTACGTAGCTCTCCAAATTTAACAGTTAGCAAAGCACATGAACTGAGAATCAGGTTCATAAGAAGGGTTTGGAACAGCTTTCATGAGTATTTTTATATTTCTCAAGGAAATAATTATTTATAACACAGCTACACTTGTCCACCTTTCATAACCCAGATTCGAATGTTTCAGAAAGCTTCAGAAATAAAATTTACAAGAGGATAAATCAGACAGGAAACATCACAAAAAAATGCATGTTTAATCTTTGGCAATTCAATTTGTCCTGATTTTAAAAGTGAAGCAACTTCTTTCATGGAAATATACTTTATTACATTTACTGATTTATAGAATTTTTAATTCAAAATCTGACACAAATGTTAAAAGCAAAAAAGCTTTTTAACTGTGTTGACACTAATGATAAGGAAATCTATGTGTGTCAGTTAGGGAATTGATTTTACTGTGATGGGAGTGTTTAAAAGACTGACAAATCAGACCATTTTTTGATTTCAAGACAACTGAAAAAAAAAAAAAAAAAAAGTCCTTAATCAGCTTAACCTAAACCGTCTCTGAGTGTGCAGGATGCAGGAACTGATGCTGGTTTGGTTGACTGGAAAGTCTGTGCTCCATTACCGAGGTCAAGGTCACTCAAGGCTATTCCAAAGGAAGACACTTACCAGGTGAGCTCTCTTACTTCTTCCCCATCAATCTTCTCTTGTCGCTGCTTTTCAGGCTCTTCTGTCCCCTTTCCCAATAGAAAAGAGGTGACTTCATCTGTTCTTAACACCCTATTTTTGGGATCAGCACTCAGGCTGGGTTAGCTTATTCTGCATAATTCTGGGCTTAAAATACACTCTACTTGCCTGTTTTACATCTTTAGCTCTCCTCTGGCTGATTTTACTGCTTGCACATGTTTTCCTCCTCCCTGCTTGCCTAACTGTACTAGAGACCTCTGTCCCTTTGGTCTCTGGCTGTTATTTTAATATTTAGGCTTAGCTGTCTTTCAAAATGTTATTTGTCATGTTATGGTGTTACAAAAAATGCTTGGATGTTTTGCCAGTCATGCTATTTTAAGTCTGTGGGTTTTGGGTTAAAAGTAAGGAAATATTAATAAGTAATCCTAAAGTGTGCATGGACCTTTACAGGTCCAATCGACCTCAGCTTTGTCTACACCTGATGAGTGGTGAATCTGTTCTTCATTAAACCAGCTAGTTTTTTTAATGCTTTATCCACTAACCTTATTCTTCCTTCATATTTTCAAGCTCATATGCAGCATATTCAGGCAAAAAACACCATATGAGCAGCCTAATATATTTCTTAGCATTACTTATAGCTGTTTTCCCACCTGTTTGGCTTTTGACTCTAACAATTCCACTGAAAACTAGCAGCTCAGGGCTGGCAGGAAATTGCTGAGCCTGCACTCATTCCGTTACTATAGTAAAGTACTATGTTAGTAAATCTGCAGTACTTGATCTTAAACATAATTAGATTCCATGAAGATCCTGCAGAAAGATTGTTCCAAAACCTTAGTCCCTTGAAAGCCTCTAATATTTAGAGTAAATATATTCATTGGTGATCTACATACATATGTGCTTGTGGAGTAAGAACTTTGCAAAGCTTATCTAGTTTTGCATCATTTTCTTTAACTTCCTATCTCTTTTAACCCGTTGTAGTAGAAGTTTCCTCCTTCCTGATCATACCCATACCATATATTGGACAGGAAATATGCATCTTGCAGTGGTTCTCAGGAAAGCCATGCAGTCAACCTGTTGTACAGGGCCTGACATTGACAGCTGTGCTAGTGAGGCACTGGACATAGCAGAACAACCTCAGACATTTTAGTTCTGAGTAATTTCTGACCAGTGGTGCTAGCAATCTCAGTTCTTGTCAGAAACGTCTCACCTAGTATAACCTAGAGGTAAAGCCGTGACAGGAAATTGCTATTAGTGGTTTTCTGATGGAAAAGGCCTTTTTCTGAAACTAAATTTTTTTCCACAGAGAAATTATATTCTTTACTGTGATGGTTACAAAAAAATCCACAACTGTTCATTTCTCAATCTGCCTTGCACAGTAATCAGGAGGCACTCTGATTGTCTAAGGATGTCAAGAGGCTTGTTCTGCCAATCCCTCTATTGCATTTGTTCAGATACAATTTTCTTTTCCAGTAGATGACTACTGAAATCTTTCTTAATCCTGACAAGTCTAGAAGGACTCCTTAACAGTAAGTGACATTCTCCTGACTATACACTTTCATTGAAGTCCAACCCACATGCCTTTTAAGCCAAGATGGCTGGAATGTAATTGCTACTCCTCCCTCCCCCCCATGCTGTGAAAATGTCAAAAATCAAATCACTATCCGTGATTTCAGTGGTGGTTGAGTTTAGTTAAAATGTGAATTTGTGTCCAAAAATAAGACTGTAGCTTCATAATATGACAAATGATTGACCCTTCCATCTAAGTAAAAAAAAAATAAAAAAAGGAAAATCTTTTGGGGTGGTTCTTCCTGCTTCCACATGCAGTAAAATCCCCCCAGGGAAGAACCTGTTATATTTCAGTTCTTCCATTTTGATGACTGTCACGATCCGTGACCTATTATATCTCCTTATTGGAGTGTATTAACTTATCAGGATTTGCTGAGAGATCCACACGTGGATATCGCCTCACACAGAGGATACAGGAACTTATGTCCCGACTTTTTTGAGTGAATAACTCGCTCAGTGCTTACTAAATTTCTAACAACAGCAAGGTTTATTGTGGGGAAAACAAAGCAATTTGGGGCAGGAGGTTCAAAAGGAGTGATTACAACACATTAAACATATATGGGTACACCTTAGTTACACATCTTATTCACGTGAGGGAAGCAGAGGGGAGGGATTTGCCCAAATGGCTGGATTATATTTTCCCCTATAAGCTGGGGTAGCCGGAATTGTCTTTCCTTGGGGCAGGTACCCTCAGCTGTTTGCTGCTGGCATGTTGTCAGGAGTGTTCACAACAGTTATCATGGCTCCAGGAGAGAGAATCAAGTGCCTTTTACAGGTAAGGCCTTGGGTGCTGGTGATGGGAATTGAATTTTAGGGCTTTTGTCTTTCCGTTCCAGTAACTTTTTTGGTTAGTGTATTTACTCTGTTCTGCTTTTTGACAGGACTGAAACAACTGTCATTTAATGCAGCTGTGTCACCAAGAAGCATTATACAAACTCACCACGACAGCCCGAGCACACACAGCATTTGTTGCTCTGTTCACTCCTCAGAGCACAAGCCTTAGTCTTTATGGCATTATATGAGGCATCAGGGGGTGCCTCAATCCACTGCAAATTATGGAAAAGTCCAGTTTTTCAGAACAAAGCTTTTTCTAAAAAATTGGGAAGCTATTCCCCCCACACACACAGAGGGGGTTCAGTGCCGTGTGGAGACACCGTTTTAAGTCAGTTTTGTCGGCTGACTCAAAGGACATTTCATGTTCGTGTAAGGAAATACCTGGTCCTTCACAATGACTGCCAGAACCTATGCAGTATTTCTATTAATAAAAACTAAAACAAACAAACAAAATCTTAATTATTAAGAGCAGCAGAATTTCTAAAATAAAGAAAATACAGGAAAAAATAGAGATAGGTAAAGTGTTCTGGAGTAGAAGAACCAGAACAAGTTTCAATGTGGACTAAACTTGGAAGAATCTTTGAGTCAAAGAGAAGGCTAGACTGAGAAAACTGAGAACTGAAAGGATTGGAAAAGATAATATTATAACTCATGATTTCTTATCCATAGGTAAATCTGTAATGTTTAGAATAACCTCTTTTTGAAGACATACATAATAAAAACAAATGTGGTGGTAGAGAAACAGTTTTGAATTCCTGCAGATTTGCTGAGCTGTGAATTCAGAAAAGGTAAACCTCTGAAAGAGGGAATTTAAAAGCATTTTAAAATGCAACATTTAGATAAAACAAATAAACAAATAAATAAGTGGTTATAATAGAAAAATAAAAATAAAACAAAATATGGGATAATCTGAAATATTCTCTTCCATTTTTTTAAATTTGAACAACAGAAGCTGTTACCTGTCCTACCTTACTCCTAAACACTGAAACCCAGAAAGAAAAAACAAGGGACAAAAAAACCAAACCATTTTACACTCCTACAAAATTACACATATTTATATTTCAAAGAATCATTGCATTCTAATTATTCACAGTACTGCTATGACTTTTCACTCTACTTTGAATTTCTTCCCCTTAATAGCAAGTCTCCTTGCTTTCTCTTTTAATGTAGCAATACTACAGAATCTAAAAGAAGAAAGGTAAAGAAAGAGAGAAAGAAGGATAGACTGAGAGTGAAAAGCCTGACAACTGTGTAACAAACAAGAACATAGTAGAAAAAAAATGTATTGTACTGAAGCTGAAAATTCTTTTTGAAAAATGTCAGAAGACCAGGTAGATTATTAAGCAATACAGTAAGATAATTATTTGTTTGCCTTGTTTGTACAATATTAACTACCTAATTTGTAAGGCATGGTGATAGAATTTAAATGCTAATAAAATCTTAACTGAGCTGATGTAATCACAACAAAACAGATTTTATATGAGTACATATCCTGTGTGGAAGGAACAAAATACCCAGCAGGACCAGAACCCTGGACTTCCACAGGGCAAACTTTGGTCTCCTCAATCATCTATTAAGGGAAATCCCATGGGACAGGGTGCTAGAAAATAAAGGAGCTCAAGATAGCTGGTCAACATTCAAGGACCACTTCTTGCAAGCACAGGATCAGAGTGTCCCAATGGTTAGGAAATCTAGTAAGGGTGCTAGGAGACCTGCATGGTTAAAGAAGGAACTACTGGGCAAACTTAAGTGGAAAAGGAAAATCTACAGATCATGGAAGGAGGGGCTGGTCACGTGGGAGGAATATAGGACTGTTGTCAGAGGATGTAGGGAGGCAATTAGGAAAGCTAAGGCCTCCTTGGAACTTAACCTTGCAAGTCAGGTTAAGGATAATAGAAAGGGCTTTTTCAAATACATAGCTAGCAAAACTAGCAGTAGAGGCAATATTGGCCCATTGAGGAATGAGGTGGGAGCCCTGGTGACAGAGGATATAAAGAAGGCAGAGGTGCTGAATGCCTTCTTTGCCTCTGTCTTCACTCCTGCAGGGTCTCCCTATGAGCCCCAGATTCATATAGCCCCAGAAGAAGTCAAGATAGAGGAAGAGTTTGACATGGTAGATGAGGATTGGGTTAGGGATCAGTTGAGTAATCTGGACATCCATAAATCAATGGGTCCAGATGGAATGCACCCAAGGGTGCTGAGGGAGCTGGCGGAGGTCATTGCTAGGCCACTCTCCATCATCTTCAGTAAGTCATGGGCAACAGGTGAGGTGCCTGAGGACTGGAGGATAGCAAATGTCACTCCAGTCTACAAGAAGGGCAAGAAGGAGGACCCGGGTAACTATAGACCGGTCAGCCTCACCTCCATCCCTGGAAAGGTGATGGAACAACTTGTTCTTGTCACTATCTCCAGGCACATCAAGGACATGGGGGTCATCAAGAGCAGTCAACATGGTTTTATCAAGGGTAAATCATGTTTGACTAACCTCATAGCCTTCTATGAGGAAATTACTAGGTGGATAGATGATGGTAGAGCGGTAGATGTGGTTTATCTTGATTTCAGTAAAGCATTTGACACCGTCTCCCACAGCATCCTTGTAGATAAGTTGATCAGGTATGGGTTTGGTGATCAGGTAGTGAGGTGGATTAGGAACTGGTTGAAAGGAAGGAGTCAGAGAGTTGTAGTCAATGGGGCAGAATCTGGTTGGAGGTGTGTGACTAGTGGAGTCCCACAGGGGTCGGTACTGGGACCGGTGTTGTTCAACATCTTCATCAACGACCTGGATGAGGGTATAGAATGTACCCTCAGCAAGTTTGCTGATGACACTAAGCTGGGAGGAGTGGCTGACACACCAGAAGGCTGTGCTGCCATTCAGAGAGACTTAGATAGGTTGGAGAGTTGGGCGGGGAGAAACATGATGAAATTCAACAAGGGGAAGTGCAGAGTTTTACATTTGGGGAAGAACAACACCATGTCCCAGTACAGGTTGGGGGCTGAACTGCTGGAGAGTAGTGTAGGTGAAAGAGACCTGGGGGTCCTGGTAGACAGGAGGATGACCATGAGCCAGCAATGTGCCCTTGTGGCCAAGAAGGCCAATGGCATCCTGGGGTGCATTAGAAAGGGTGTGGTTAGTAGGTCAAGAGAGGTTCTCCTCCCCCTCTATTCTGCATTGGTGAGGCCGCATCTGGAGTATTGTGTCCAGTTCTGGGCCCCTCAGTTCAAGAAGGACAGGGAACTGCTTGAGAGAGTCCAGCACAGAGCTACAAAGGTGATTAAGGGAGTGGAACATCTCCCTTATGAGGAAAGGCTGAGGGAGCTGGGTCTCTTTAGCTTGGAGGAAAGGAGACTGAGGGGTCACCTCATCAATGTTTACAAATATGTAAGGGGTTAGTGTCAGGAAGATGGAGTTAGGCTTTTCTCAGTGATGACCAGTGATAGGACAAGGGGTAATGGGTGCAAATTGGAGCATAGGAGGTTCAAGGTGAATATCCGAAAAAAAGTTTTTTACTGTAAGAGTGACAGAGCACTGGAACAGACTGCCCAGGGAGGTTGTGGAGTCTCCTTCACTGGAGACATTAAAAACCCAGCTGGATGCGTTCCTGTGTGATGTACTCTGGGTGACCCTGCTCTGGCAGGGGGGTTGGACTAGATGATCTTTCGAGGTCCCTTCCAACCTCTGGCATTCTATGATTCTATGATCTTAAAAATCTTAGCTTAGATGCAGTGATTTTTAAGAAAACAAATAAGAATTTTGTTAACTGATTTTTGTAGCAGCATATAGGAGCACTGCTAGATTTTTTTATATTTAATTTAAACTGCTGAATGAATTCCTCAATGTATGTTCCTATCAAAAAAGAGCCTACAAACTTCAGAAAACCTGAAGTTAAATCTTATTCAACTTACAACTGGAATGGAGTTCCATTACAATATGAAGGAAATTTTCTATTTGTTTTAATTTCAATATTTAAAATATTTTTCTGTAAATTAGCTTAATTTCCAGCAAAATTGTCCAGCTAATGCAACAACAACAAACTTACCTTTTGAGAAATGTCAAATAAGCATCTCAATAAAAATAAACAGAAATTATTCTTTATGCAGGACACATTTGTCAGAAATTCCCTTTTCTCAGTTACAGTCTCAGTTTCAACTAATCATACTTTCCCAATATGAGAGTTTATATACTGCTAGAAGCCCATGGCCTTATTTATGCTGCATTGCTATTTGGAAGATAACTATCACTCCCTTCTTCAGTAATTCTGAGTAACTTGCAACAATGAACCCTTGGAGAACGATTCTTTATGGATTGTCTCAATGTCTTCCTTCCACCATAGATGGCCTTTGCTAGTCTATGCAAGTTAATGAAAATTATCATATGTGACTCAGTTCTTCACTGGTAAAAAGCTGTAGAAATTGTAGTTTCTTGTTTCCATATTTTTCTGTCTATCTAAGCTTGGGGCCACACCTGTTACTTTCTTTGTGTTTCTACTTCCTCATATGGTAGTAACCAAGTTACTACTAAACAATATTAATTATAACTATTATTTAAATGAAAGGAAAACAGAAAGATGTTATTAATTTAGCTATTTGAAAAGCAGTTATGGAAAACACAGATAAATCTTTATGAAAATAAATAGTAGCAGGGGTTAACTTAGCTGTCATTACATCTTTTTTTGAAAAAAAAAAAAAAAAAAGGTTAGGTGTAGAGAACTTTTCTTCCTCCATGAACACATCATTACTTTTCTTGGCTAGAAACAGGCTGCCACAGAAAACATGCACAACTGTATAACATTCTAGAGGATAACTTTGTCTATGGCAAAATACAGCATTTTGCTGAGACCTGGAGTCAAACTAATGCTTGAATTCATTAAAAATATTTTATACTCTGGCTCTCCAAACAACATAACCTAAAAGCAGAAACACAAAAGATACTCTTCTCCATTTTTAGGGATTTTTTTAAATTCTATATAATAGTTAAGGATGTTACACCTACACTTAGATAAACTTAGTTTCCAGTGTTCTGAAAAGCAGAGTAATAACTAAAGAGCACAAGCAGTGCCAATGACACTTTTTTCTTCCATGATCTCTGAGCTGCAGTATGAAACATAGATTAATAAACACAGCAGCTTTCCAGTAAATGGTATTTTTCAGCTTTCAGCAATGTGTAGCATGGCAAGCTGGAACATCAATATGTCTTCAAAATTACCTAAGTGCTTGTCACCAAACCAAGGATTAATTGTTTCATAGTAAACTTGCACACGATATATTGGTTCCAATTTTCTGAAAAACATAATGATCCTAGAGCTTTCAGAGGTGCCAAGCCTGACTCCTCAGGAGAATGAGAAACTGTACTTAGCCATAAAACATAGAGATCACAGAGAGAGTCAGCTTGAGCGTGAGTCATATTCTTCCATCAAGTCAACTCTCTTCCAAATGGCAAGTACCACTTCTATAGTTAAGAGGTCCTTTTGGCTGTCTTAAACATGCACTCTTTATTCCTGGCTGCAGGAAGTGCTGGCTATTAATACTTGTGGCAGTGACAGAATTCCGGAAAAAAGTGTCAATATCTGCTAAATAGTGGCAATTGCTGGGATTTCCTAGCAATGTGTGTGTGTGTGTTTGTGTGTTTCTTTCTATTAATTACTTTGATAAAGCTGCTTGATAGATGGGTGATGAAGATAACTTCTGCTTCAAGCACTACCAATGTCCACACTGCTCCAGTCAAACTTGTTTCTTTCCAGAATCAGTATATTGATGTATTCTTTTCACAGTTACTTCCTTCGCACAGTCATTGAGTCTATTATCTAACCTTTTAGATTTTATCCTTTTTTTTTTTTTTCCTTTTTCCACTCTTTGAATTCACTTGAAATAACAAGTTAATTAAACATGGGGACAAGTTTATCCTGAAAAGTAGTGTTAGAAGTCTCCCACTGCTACCTCCAAATTTAATGAAATCTACGGTTTCATTTAAAAGTTCTTGAACATAATAAATGTGGGCTGATCTTTTTTGTACATTGTATCTTTACCACCTGCTTTTAAATAAAATAAAACACCTTTTGTAAATTGGTAAAAATACTTGAAAAGGATTCCACCTCCAGAATGGAACATGACAGGCAATATTTCAGATTTCCCAGTCATGTCTTGTCCTGTATGAGTGATAAATGTAATGACTTTTTCAAGCTTGTCTAGATTTACTAGTATGATACTTGAAATATGTATACAATCTGCAAATGATCTTTTAGGCAAAAAGTCCCCCTCCAACTCATTTTATTAAGTATTTCTAACTGTTACGTATCAGTTTCTCTAGGTTGTTTATTCTCACCAGTCCTGCAGGAACTGCTTCCACAAAACCTTCAACTAGACCAGATCACTGAGCCTTGCATGTGGCTGATGCAGTATTTCAATCTGCTTTAAGATTAAACTGTTCTTCTTATGGCACAACATCTACTGTATGTCAACTGGAAAAAGTGATTAACTAATTTTCAATTTGTTTGTGGACAGACTCCCATTTAGAAAACAAACAGGCAAATCACTTCAAACAGAGAGAACACTCAAAGCTAAGTGGTATATTTCTTCAGCTGATATCCAATGACCTTTCAAGATGAAAGCATAATAGTCAACACAGAAAAGGAAGAAAAAAGCCCTGTGTGCTGTTTGCAGGGTTTAGAGGTCACTTGGCTACAGATAGAGAAGGATACAATGGAGGCTGCAGAAAACACTGCAGAGGCAAACATGTCCGTTCATTTACGTTTTTTTCTTCTGTGTCCCACCATTCACCACTGGCCTTCATTTAACAAGAGCCTCTGTTCCCCTAACTAAGGATATGTTCTGTTTATTGTGTGGCTGAGGCTCCACTTATGTATCAGCTGTCTATCTGCACTTCTCTTTGGAGAGCAAGTAATTGGTCAAACCCAAAAGCAAAATGGCATGCTTATCCCATTCAGCTGCCTGGTGATCATATGACAGGGCTGAGAGAATATGATGGGGATCTCACAAGACAAAGTAAGATATTATTCCCAGTGAAATCCTGTGGCTACGTGCACTTCTGTCTACAAGCACAATCAGTCTTTGTTCTGCCATGGATCCTGGGTCAGCTTGCTTCTCCCATTGAGAAAACTCAAAGTAATTTCCCACACTTGCAGCAAGGCATCTCTGGGCCATAAAGATTGTTCTGTTCTCTGAGCACACAACAATGTTTAGACAAAAATAGAAAATTAAAAACAAACACCCTTTTCATTTTACTGACCTTCAGAAGCTATAGTCCTAAAAGTGGACACTGTAAAATGTATTTGCATCAACGGAACCTGAGTCTTGACTAGACAAAATATGCTTTCAGAAAAACTTTTTCCCATGTTCAATTTTGTTTAAAACTTTCACTACTGCTTCTCTTGACAGAAAACAGTGTTTGTCAGCAAAACTGCTGTAGATGCCAGTTACCTCCTACACATTTTACCTCCTCACACTTTCACTCTTGCCTGTTCACAGAGTCACCAAAATAACTACTCTTCTCCCACATGCAGGCTCAGAGAAAAGCCAAACAACTGCTGAGTTGTGTTAACCTTTTTTAATGGTAGTTGTCATACAGATAAATGCTAAACTGACCACCATTTTAAAAGGCAGTGGCCAGCATTCCAAAGTCAACTTGAACAGTATCATCAGAAATTATCTTTTCCCCTAAGCTATTCTGTCTGCATTTAAACAAACAAACAAACAAACCCCCAAAAACACAACGAAGTTTGAAGAAGGAAAAAGCTAATGAAGCATGGTTCAGTCTAAACATTATTTTCTACACTGGACCAGCATGTTTTCTTCTTTATCTTACCACTCACCTAAAGTAGCATTTTTTATTATAACTACTTTTGTACTTCTTATTACACTACTTGCAAAAAACTTAGGAGATTAATTGTCCTTCTGTTCTCTGAAAGCTGTATTCAAATTTGGCCTTTGATTTGCTATAAAGCTAAAGACTCACCCTAGAGAAGTAGTATCGGAATGATATGAAGGCTGGGTCTCTGTTTAGCCTTGTGAAACAAAGGCTGAGAAGGAATAGAAAACAGTCTATAAATACATTAGCAGGGTAAACATCAGGAAAGAAAACAATCATTTAAGTGAAATGGCAGTATTGTCACAGGAACAAATGGATGTGAACAGCTGGAAATAAATTTAGTAGGAAATTAGAAGAAATATCCCAAAAGCCAGGTTCTGGAAGAGAGCCTTACGAAAGGAAAAGATAGGAAAAAGCCACCCAAATAATAGTTTTGAAGATAGACATTACTAATAAATGATGTTTCTAAAAGGTGAGAAAATATATGAAGGAATTTTAAAGGCTTCTTCCAGTTTTAGATTTTGGGGATTTTAAAAATATTTTTGTTTATTTCTTTTTATTTGTCTTAGCTAAAAAAACTGAATAGAATTTCAAAAGCAAGTTAAAGGAACTAGGTGTGGAAAAGAAGTTAATTAGAACTCTAATTTCCGCCTGATCTCCTTCAAAAATCCTAGTGCTGAACTGGATTTCTTTAGATACAAGTGAGGGTTACATTACCCTGCTCTTGAAAAATTCAGTGCTCCTCTGGTGGACTGGAGTTCCCAAGCGATTCAGAGAGATACTGGCATAGTGACTAAAAGGTGAGTAAAGTGTGTTTGAGCCTCCCTCCCCATGATGAGCTCTCAGATGCCCACAGTTCCAAATTTCTACCTGCTGTAACCCACAGCCCAGGGGTCCAGCTATCTGCAGTTCAAAGCCCAGCTCTGTGAACACAGAGCTATGTGGCCTTGGCTGGGTTTTACTGTAAAAATTGTTGCTGAGCTGTGGGAGAGTTTCTATGCTGAAGATGAACATGCTAAGAAAATGAGAAGGGGAAGGGGAAGGGGAAAGTCAAAGGGAAAAGAAATGGGGAAGGGGAAGGGGAGAGAATGGAAAAATGAAAAGGGAAGGGAAAAAGGAGAATGAGAAGGAGAAGGAGAAGGAAAAGGAAAAGGAAAAGGAAAAAAAGGAAAGACAGAACATTTTTTTGAGACAACACTAGTTAATAGCTCAGGGAATAAAGACAAAACTAGCAATGTGAAACTAGAAAAAATGCTGAGAATAAAACATAGAGAACTGAAAGGTAGAACTCAGAAAGAGCTGTGTTCAAAGGTGAAGACTCCTCTCCTTGTGTGAATTGTGTCTGGTCAACAGAGACTTGTCAAGCACCTTCATGCTAATAATTGAACTAGTAACAGATTAGTCTCAGGTATTAGCAAAAATACTTATCTAATAAACGTAATAACCGACAAATAATTGCTGTACGCTTGTAAGCTCTCAGTGGGCTGGCAAAAGGCCCAACCCCAAAGGTGATTCAGCAGAGGAAAGGTTGCATTATATGAGCAGGAATTCAGAATATCTTTTTAGGATTCAGAGGACCAAGACATCCATTGTCAAACTCAGTCAGATCTTTTTAGACACATCAGTTTTCAATTGCTATCTTCTTGGTGAGCCTGACCCAAATTCTTACCATCATGAAGGATAAGAAGTATGGGTGAGATTTAAAGCTTTGTGTTCACTGTCACCTTGATTGTGGCCTGGAAGGATCCTTGGGATTATGACAGAAAAAAGGATTTAAAGGCTTTCTGCTTCCACCACAGGCCTTGTCATGGCCTTCCACCATATCCACACATCAAAACTGTTTCCTGACAAATCTGCATCTGCATTGATGAGACAGATGAGCATTTTAGTATCTAACTGGTATTAGCGTTGCACTGCCAACTGCCTTCTTCTTGTTAATGCTGTAAAGACGTGTCTAATACGTAACAAGATGTTACAACGTAGAGCCATTTGTGTGGAGACTGTAACTTGTGCAGTTGCTATGAGAAGTGTCGAGTAAATATGATTTGGATAAAAACGCTAATGAAATAGAGCTGGAGTTTGTCAGCTCATTTAACATTACTGAATATATAGCAGTTACTCCTCAGGATTCTCTGTATTGACACTAAGGTCTCTACCTGGTTTTCCTGCAAATTAGGGACATGCTGTCACATGGCAGGAAACAGTGAACAAGTGTAATGGTGTAAAGTTACATTCAGCTGGATACTGTCTACTTGAATGATTAATGAAGGTGTATGCAAAAAGCCTCTGAAACTCAGCAATTCTGTCAAACAGCAAAAAATCAATAAGATCACCACTGTCTTGATCTGTTGTATTTTTGTGAGAAACACAAAGACAAATCAAGGATATAATTTTTGACCTGCCAGGAAGTCTCTGCAAGATGAAAGCTGTTTGTTTGTTTCTTTGGTTGTTTTTTTGTTTGTTTTTTGTTTGTTTGTTTGTTTTGGGTTTTTTTGTGTGTTTTTTGTTTGTTTGTTTCTCCCCACTGAATTATAGTTTCTATTAATACAACAGCATCTGCAGACAAAATCATATATGCAACACTCTACCCATGCCTTTCATCAATGTATTCTTGTTTAACCTTTACTTAAAGATCATTGTTACTACACGATCAATTCTTGCTGGCCTCCTGGGTAAACAGTTATGGTTTATCTGCAGTTACAACAAAAAGAGGGGCATTTTGGCAGAAAGTATTTACATGTATGTGACATGTTCAGTTAGCTTGCCCCATTGGGATATCCTGATGAAGGAACACTAATTTCTATAGGCAATTGAACACATGCAAGACCAGTTTGTATACAGTTCGCGTCCAGCCATGTGGAACTTCTTTGCTGGGGAAGCAGCTTTTGTCTTGAGTCTCTGAACCAAAACCAATTGAACACTTCAGGACACATAAAGAAGTGTCTAAATTATCCAGCCACTGTGCCCAGGCTATTTTCAGCAAACAAACAAACAAAGAGACTATGTGTTTCAAGCCAAGAAGCTCAAACCATATTGGGAAGTACCAAAGATAGCTAACTTCTTATCCTGATAGTAAATGTCAACAGCTTCAGTAGTGCCTTTATCAGAGAATGAAGAAAACACTATTCGTGCTTTTTTTCCCCAAATAAAAGCTCCCAGTCCAATATGTTGTGAGATTTGTAAGATCAATGAATGTTCTCTGGGAACTCTTGAAAACATTCACAATGCAAGAAGCTTCCCAAGTGCCATATGAAATCATTCTGAGGCCAATGTATTTACCAGAAAGAAATAATGGATTTGTTCTTTAATCTTCTCTTTGAAATATCAGTCATAGAATTAGAGGAATAATATAATGTCTCTTTGCTGACTAGCAGTATATGACTAAAGAAAGCTTACAATATGAATTCCTGTTCAGCCATTTTTAATGTTATTCAGAAGTAAATAAGGGTCAAATCAGAATGATTCACTAATTCGCAGACATAATGAATGCCTGAATGGTTCGAGTTTTAATGAACGCAGTTTCCAGTGACATCTTCCACTAAAATAACACGCTCATCATAAAACAAATTATATTGAGAGTATTTTGTCAGTATAAATACCAGAAAACTTTTCATCCAAATTCTGAAGGTAGATTTGAAATCCAGATTTCCATTTCTAAACATGTTCAGACATACAGTGTAGCTTGTGGAAGCTGAAGAGGACAAAATCTCTTTGACGAACTCTATGTGAATGTTCCTGACCTAGAAAAAAAAAGAATAGGTGAGAAGAAAAGAAGATTCTGCAGTGTCAATATTTTTATTCAAGAAGTAGAAATTAGATATAAGTTGTGTGTAGTGACCTTGAAACAGACTATACCTGCACTGGTCTGTTGCCAGTGTTAACTAACTGCTAATGCCATTTGCCTTGATGACAAAGGGAGCAACAGGACAGAATTAAACTAATGACAGGTGTATGTTAAGCCCAGTGGCTTCTGTGTATGAAATTCTTGATCTTTTTTGTAGATTGTTGACATTTAGTATAAAATGGAATTCATATTACTTCATTGCATTAATCTAATAAGATTAGATATCTTTTCTAACCTGATATAATCAGTAAAGATAATGTAGTCTTAATTGAATATAGAGAGAGATGGAAGTCTCCAAGGCCTGATATAACCCCTCCTAAAAAAAATAATTCTTAGATGAAATAAATTTCTGTCTGGCATATCCACTTCTTTCCATCATTCAGTCCCAAACAATTACGGAAGATCTCCACATCTTGTATGTTTAATTATGTGCATAGGGCCACTAGGTGAAGACACCAGATCCCTGCATTGCACTTATATCATAGCTGTATTTTATTGTAGATCTTAGGAACCCTGGTTTTCTTTCATTTTTAAGAGAGTGCTTAAGATGTCTCACAGATGAGATGGTTATAATGTGTCACTAGTAAATAATGAAGTACTGAATAACTTTAATAACCTTTAGGACAGGTAAACAGGTAAGTTATTGATCCAAGATAAGAAGCTAACAACCTTGTTCAAGGTTGTTCAAGGCTTACCCTTGCTTCACAAAAAAGCCAGGGAAAAATTCAGGAAAAAAAAATAATAAAATTTTGTCATTACTTTTGATTATGCAAACCTGTATGTTTGACTAAATATGAAAAGAAGGAAAACAATGTTTTGGTAGTGAAGCTCTTCATCAAGGAAGAACATTATATTTATTATTTTTTGAAATTGTTATTCTGTTATGTAAGCAGAATATTTACATACCACTTCATGAAACCGTGATCAGATCAGAGAATTGCAGAGCTGCTGAGTTTGAAATATCAATAGGTACTTTTACACTGATAGTGTCGCTTTGAGCCATTTCTTCTCCAGGCTGAACAGTCCCAGCTCTCGCAGCCTTTCCTTGTACAACAGATGTTCCAAGCCCTTGATAATCTCTCTGGCTCATTAGTGGACTTGCTCCAGTATGTCCAGCTAGTTCTGATACTGAGAAGCTTAGAATTAGACTTAGCACTCCAGGTGTATATCATCAGGTCTGAATACCAGGGAAGGATCACCTTTCATGACCTGCTTTATTCTGACAATGCCAATTTTTCATACATATACATATATATGTGAAAAAGATATATTGCCAGAAATTACTGTTTTTCTCAAATATAGTATTTTAAATAGTGTGAGAAAAATGATATTCTGAGGCTTTCAAATATATTCTATGGATATTTAAAAAAAACAATTCATAGTTAATCTGGAAATTACTTTTCTTGCAGAAACATTATCTATAATAAAATCATAACAAATTAAAAGGTAACATTTGAAAAAAAAAATAAAAATGAACAAAACAACCAGAATATTTTCAATGTTTTTACTTATTCTCCTTATTTAATACATTAAACATATTTGGAATGCTGTAAATGATAAAAAAACAAAATAAGTATTTTCCTGACAGACTTGCATATTGTTAGCAAATAATATCTGCTAATTTAATCTTATTTATATTTAATCTTATATATATTTAATCTTATATATAAATCATATATTGGAAACCAGCTGGCTACTTAGAAAACATACATTGTGTACCTGCAGATCATCAGGGCAAATGAGTTGTTAACAGCAGTCAGAACTATATCCAGGGGACCTCACTATTCTTGCAAAGCCACAAAAGCTCAAGATTTTTCTGTAGCTAAAGGCAACAAAGTAAGTACCCTCATTTTGAACTTAGCTTTCCACCCAGATTCATATGTGATCAAACTCTTTGAGTCAGTACTGTTTGCTGGAGATTTTTTTTATTGACATAATGCAGAAGTCTGCTTTTCTGATGGTAGAGGTTATATATAAAAAACAAAACAAAACAAAACAACAAAACAAAAAAACCAAGAAAAATACCGGAAGGAAGGAAGGAAGGAAGGAAGGAAGGAAGGAAGGAAGGAAGGAAGGAAGGAAGGAAGGAAGGAAGGAAGGAAGGAAGGAAGGAAGGAAGGAAGGAAGGAAGGAAGGAAGGAAGGAAGGAAGGAAGGAAGGAAGGAAGGAAGGAAGGAAGGAAGGAAGGAAGGAAGGAAGGAAGGAAGGAAGGAAGGAAGGAAGGAAGGAAGGAAGGAAGGAAGGAAGGAAGAAAGAAAGAAAGAAAGAAAGAAAGAAAGAAAGAAAGAAAGAAAGAAAGAAAGAAAGAAAGAAAGAAAGAAAGAAAGAAAGAAAGAAAGAAAGAAAGAAAGAAAGAAAGAAAGAAAGAAAGAAAGAAAGAAAGAAAGAAAGAAAGAAAGAAAGAAAGAAAGAAAGAAAGAAAGAAAGAAAGAAAGAAAGAAAGAAAGAAAGAAAGAAAGAAAGAAAGAAAGAAAGAAAGAAAGAAAGAAAGAAAGAAAGAAAGAAAGAAAGAAAGAAAGAAAGAAAGAAAGAAAGAAAGAAAGAAAGAAAGAAAGAAAGAAAGAAAGAAAGAAAGAAAGAAAGAAAGAAAGAAAGAAAGAAAGAAAGAAAGAAAGAAAGAAAGAAAGAAAGAAAGAAAGAAAGAAAGAAAGAAAGAAAGAAAGAAAGAAAGAAAGAAAGAAAGAAAGAAAGAAAGAAAGAAAGAAAGAAAGAAAGAAAGAAAGAAAGAAAGAAAGAAAGAAAGAAAGAAAGAAAGAGCTTTATAAAATGGTGGATAAACCCAAACTTTTTTTTTCTGTTTTAAAATACTATTTTTAAGAGAGGTTATTTTATTCAGTAAGTGAAATTCTGATTTACAGTAAAACTACTGAAAAGACAATAAGAATATTATTACAAAGTTCTGGCACTGTGGTATAATAAAAAGAAGAGAATTCACTGTTTAATGTACCCACTGTATTGCCTAGCATTGGATAACAATTGGATTGATTTACTCTTTTAGAGAGATTGTTCACTAGTTCTGAAGTCAACCCATTGAAAAGGTTATCAGCAACATGATTTTATGGAACATCTTGCATTCCATGCTAGTATTCTCTCAGGTGGTCTGTATTCAAGAAAATTGTCATCTATTCACAAAAAAAAATCACAATTATCTCCCGCTTTGCTCATTCCTTTTGTAGTTTTTTGAAACTGTTTTTATTACGGCCTACTTTGGGGTTGTCATGTCTTTCATGACAAACCTCTCATGTCTTCTTACACTCCTGGAGAGTTTATTACAATAGCTGAACAGTTTATTACATTTTAGGGGATACATTTTTCAACTATCTTTTGACTTTTGCGGCTTTGTCTAATAAGAGCTTATTTATAAAGATTTCTAACAGTAGTGAGTTCAGTGAGAGTCTTTTTCTTACCAGGGTAGAATGTATGATAAACATTGATGAAATGTCAATGACCTCAAAAGTGGGAAGGATTTGAGGTTTTGTAATCCAGTATTGAAAACAGAAGTCCTTCTGAAGATCTGTTGTAGTCCTAGGAGTAAAACTCATTTATTTTTCTTGTTATCATACTTACAACTGGCAGCTCATTTCTCAAATAAGAAGACTTAATGTCAGTGTTAGAGATTTAAAATTCATCCTGAGATTTATGAATAATCTCACTTACAGAGTGAAGGATGGTCACAAAGATGAAATGACAGGCAACCCCTGCCCCCATTCAGGGAAGAAGCAAAATCTGTCAGAGAGCAAATTTTAGCATCCTTTTAACCCTAATGTCACAGAAAAGTTAGAGATGTTAATATAAAACATATATTTCATGTTATTTGAAGTTTGCCAATGTTCTTGAAATTTCAGTTTATGTTTTGTGGTTATTTGTTTGGGTTTTTTAGGTTTGTTTTTTATTGTAGTTGTTGTTGGGGTTTTGTGCTTTTGTTTTTATTTTAGTCTGAGTAACACTGTAAATCCATGGATTTGTTTCATTGCTTTGGTTATGAATTGTATATACTATGGCCAACATTATGTTCAGTGAATTATTTTCCATGTAGTTCTCAGGAATAGGAAAATAAAATAGCAGGTAAGAAATATTTTCTTCGTATATAGAACGAACATTAGATTTGGAGAAGTTAGAAAGTCTCCTATAATTTATTTTAACGTTATTTAATGAGTACAGTGATTTATTTAAACAGCACTCAAGGAGATGTGAAAATGTTCACTCAAAGTAAGAAGACTTCCTCATATGAATGGCTCTTGTAGTGACTGATACTGCTACTGAAGTGTGTGTCATTGTAAGGTAGGATGCAAACAATCAAAATGGAAACAAAAGATGGAGCCATCAGCTCTGACCTTAATGAAGCTAAGGAAAAATGGATTCTGTGCCTCTGGTCACAGAAATCTGTTTTAAATGAAGACAAAGATACTGTACAGTCTGCAGATTTTTTTTAATTTTTTTTTTTTTTATTGAAATCTGCTCAGGACAAGAAAATGTATTGCCTATGTTGGAACTTGTAAGGCTTTCTTTCCCAAAAATACTTTGATTTCAGAGGTATTTGAGAATGGAGTGAAGGGGGTGCTTAGGGCAATAGTAAGGGGGACCCTCAGGCCTTTAACAATTCTGTGCTAAGTGAATCTTTCAGTTTAGCAAGAAATGTCATTCGTGCTGAAGTTAATCTACCTCCTAAAGGTTTTCAGTTTCAGTAGAATTTCAGACAAAAAAGTACAATACATTGGAGACTCTCCAGCTTTAGCCGTCATATAATTTTCTATATGACAATTTGCAAGTGTACATGTATCACAGATGACAGAAAATATTTAAAATATGTAAACTTACAGATATATGCATCTGGCTTTCCACAAACATGAGTTATTCACAGTTTTGCTCCAAGACATTTCAAATTAGTGCTCCAAATTCAACTAGCTAAAGAAAGGTAGTTTGCATAAACTTATGCAAACAATTTATTATACCAGAAATCTAGACTTTCTCTTTTTGTTTTTTATTTCCTAGAAGCAAAGACTATTTTAGGATGAAAGGGGGAGAATGAAACAAAGTTTGCATTGAAAACATATACACATTCTAATAAATTATTTGCAAACAATTTCGATATGGTAAAAGACTCCCTGATTTCTAGCAGGCTTAATTAATAAGACTATTGCAACAAAGAGTCAATTTACCCCCTCAAGCATATCATAATGCTCTCAAGTCACTTAATCAGAGCCATAAAAAGCTTATGGAGAAGATCAGACAATTTTAATGATCTTCTTCATTACCTCTGTAAAGCTGATCTAAGTACGACAAATACCTGCATAGATCAAAAGATACCACCAGTTTCCAAATTTACTGTCTTCTAATGACAGGGACCTGAAATAGTTCTTTGCATTGTACTAAAAAAACAACCAGCCAAACAAACAAACCAAACCAATGAAAAACCCAACCCACTTTTAAAGCATAATTTCATTTGTGATTTCAATTGTAGTAGAAGCTCAGTTCCGTTTTAGAAAGCAAGAGTACAAAAATGTTGCACTGCTTCCTCAATAAAGGGTGTAGGTGCTGGACATGGCAATCATAGAGCTGATTTTGTATATGGCACAATCTAGTACTCAGTGAAATAACATCACAACACATATTAAATACACAGTAGGTTAAACATCATAGCACAAGTCTTCAATATTCTTAGGCGTTAGAACAGCACCTGGAAATTACAGTGATTGGCATTCTGTGTGTCCAAAACAGATTAAATACTCCGTTCGATGTGTCAAGTCATTTTGCAATGCAAAGCAGATGCATATTTGCTTTGGCTTCTGCAACCAATATTTAAAATAGGAACTGGGAAGCTGATGCAGAGAAATAACATTTTAACATTCAATTTCATTTTACTGCTTTGTCCCTATTTAAACCTTCATTTTAGCAGTAATGAATGCACATAGTTGTTGTTTTTTTTAGTCTCTTCTTTCTTTAGTACAGAATTAGAATGTGCTCCTGTTGGAGCAGAACAAATACAAATTAAAAAATTAGGAAGCAAAGAGGTCTTTTGCATCTCGTATCTCTAAATCCATAACATTTTATTAGAAACATCATTTACTTTAATAAAAGGGATTCTACAGAATTTAGATCTCCCAATGCTAGAAATCACAAGGATAAGTTAAATGACAGGATTTTTTTACAAGATTAATAAAATTGATTAAGATGGACAAATGTTTTAGAAATTCATTCTCAAATTGCTTCAAATTGACAACTACTGTCCTTCAAAGTTTCTTACTCAGCTTTAACATACACAAAAGTTATTGAGACGTGCAAATGGGCAAATATAAAAAGTAACCCATCTTGGCAAAACTTGCAGTCCTCAAGATGGCACATTTTTACTCTTATGTGTTCTCTGGCAGAATAAGTTCTCAATCCTGTTTCTATTAAATCCTACAGAAAAAAAATAAACAAACAAACAAAAACCAACAAATGAACAAAAAACCCAAACACCAAAAGAAACAACCCTGCTCTTGACCTTAGTGGAATTTATTTTTCTAATATGTAATACTGTTAAATATGGGTCAGAATTTTATGCGAAACACCTACAAAGGCAGTAGTTGCAGTTCCTTCGAGTCATATTATAACAGGAACCAGTAAGTTATTTCCTTGATTATTTTTTTTCACCATTTGTATTAAAACCAGGAAACTAGCTGCAGGGGTACTTCTAACTGCATTATGAAACAAGAACAAATATTAAAAATACATATTTTGATCAAGAAAATATATTTACAGACACTCCGAAGCATTTCAGATAATTTTCCACACATTAAGCGTAACACCAGCATGTTTAGCATTCTGTGACCAAACATTATTTTTTAATTCAGTCAGCTGTTGCTGAGAGGAATACTGGCAGCAAAGCAATATGCAGGAGAACATGTTCTTTATTCCTGATCAAAAGTCAAAAGACCTGATCTTCCTTTCTTCCAATGAAACAAACTCTATGTAAATCAGATTCAAAAATACACTATTCTATCCAGATGCAACATAATAATAATTTACTAAAATAGCAACCATTCAAAGATAAGATTGTTGGAGTAGAAGTAGATGAAAATTAATTTACACAATATAGTAATTCTATAGTTTTTGTTATGCAAATAGCAAATAGTTATACTCTATTTCAAAGATCATCAGCTTGTGTTTTTAACATTGCTTATTGTACATCATACTAGCAGCAGTATTAAAGTAGATTCTTTGTAGCCTCTAAATAGAACATTTTAGAATCTCTGTGTCAGAAATGACAGCTTTAAAAAAAGACTAATAAAAAAAGAAGACATTTTCCAATTTTATTTCCGACTATTTATTTCTGAGATCTAGAAGTTGCACTTTTTCTGTGTGATTTATTAATGGCCAAGAGGGATAATGATCATATCATGTCAAATTTTATCCTCTGGTATTATGCTGTTTGTAAGACACAAGCCTAACATTTTTTTCTCATGTGGTCTTAGGAATGCCAAAGTTAACCTCAATATCCATGTCACTGACAAAGATGTTAAATATGATCGGTCCACAGAGTAATTAGCATGAAATAGAAGAATCTAAGTCCATAGGTTAAACTGATCACACTATCATTACTACTCCAGACTTTATACAAGAAAGAATTAATGATTTCTGTCTTACGCTTCACTGCTGATGTGGCCAAAGTGATACTGTATTTCAAAGAAAGGTGCTATGCCAAACTGTGAATTCATACCATTGTGTGACTAAGATGAAACAGTATTCACCAAGGGGCACTTATGACTGAAAATTAGGAGTTTTACAGAGAAGGTCTGGGAGTACAATGCACATTTTTCACTAAATGTTAATGGGATTTGGGTACCTAACTGCATTAGCGACCTTCGGAAATCCTTATCAAAGTGACTGAATCGCAAACTAAAACCACAGAATTTCTCATTAATCTCCGCTATTGTACTAGTAGACTGGAGGGTAGCCAGTATTGTAGCCATCTTTAAATGATGTGTTAGGGGTGAGTCTGAAAATTATAGACCAGTGAACATGACTTTACTACTAGGTAAATTAGCTGAAAACACATTTGAAGAGACTTATAGAACACACAAATGAGTGTAATGTAATGAAAATCAGAAGACATTCTGTAAAAGGAAATTCTACTGCTAAAGCCTCATTTTGTTCTGTTCTGGTTTTGTTTGGTGGGTTTTTGGTAGCGGGGGAAGGGCCCCAGGAGTGGCTCCCCTCAGAACCTGAGAAGCTCCCCCTGCTTCCAAAACCCAGCCAGTGAGCCATTAGAGACAATAGATGCGCTTCTGCAATTAACATACAAAAGAATCAACATAACACCTGAGCAGAGAGGCACTTAGGGAGAGAAGAACTGTGCAGGAGGAGGAGAGTGGTGTTGGAGGAGGGGAGCGGTGTTGGTGGTTGGTGAAGAAGAAGGGGAAGAAGGTGCCCAAGCAGAAGTTTCCCTGCAACCCATAGTGAGATGGCAGCTGTCCCCCTGCAATCATGGAGGAACGTGGTGGAACGCTCCCTGGGGGCGCCAGGACGGGTGGACTTGACCACTGGACTTGGATTTTGTAGCCAGAGGATTTGCTGCCTGTGGACTCTGATTGCACAGCTTTGGAAGACTCCAATGCCAGGGGAGTTTGTTCCTGAAGCAGCCTGTGACTCTGTGAGAGGCCCAGGCTAGAGCAGCTTTCTCTGGGAGGGACTCATGAAGGAGAGGTTCGTGGAGGACTCTCTCCCATGGGAAGGATCTCATGGTGAAGCAGGGAAGAACTGTAAGGAATCCTTCCTGAGGCGGAAGGAGCAGCAGGAACCACCAGCCTGTGAACTGACTCCAAACCCCATCCCCTGTCCCCCTGTGCCGCTGGGGGGAAGGAGGGAGAGAAACCAGGAATAAAGTGATTTGGGCCCAGGAAGAAGGGAGGGTGGGGTAACATATGCAAGCCCTGCTCTTTGTGTTGTCTGTGTCCTGTTTGTGTTTGATTAGTGTGAAATTATTATTTTTTCCCCAAGTTGAGTCTGTTTTGCCCGGGACCTTAATCAGTGAAGATTGTCCTTGTCCTTTTTCTCAACCCACGAGCTTTGTCTTCCTCATCCCAGAGTGTTTGTGTGGGGAGCTGAGTGAGCTACCATGGGGCTGTTCCTTTTGTTGCCATGTTGGCCCCAAACCACGACATGTTCAAAATAATTGAAACGATACTGGATAAAGAATTGTTAAATGTAATATAGTTGGACTTCTGAAAGTCCCTCTTGAAAAAGTCTGGCCCTAGGAGGACTTGGTCTTTGGGAAAGGTGTAGAGTTTAATAAGTATGGTACATGAAAGCACAAATTTGAAAGACATAAAAGAGATAAAAACTAAATACTTTAAAATATAACAAAATTTATAGAAATAAATACTGAAAATATTATTATACTATTTTCTCAGTAGGTGATGGGTCCCCATCTTGGCATTTATAGCTGATTTTGGTCAACCAGCTTGAAAACTGTATAGAAATGGTCTGCAAACACAGAAATATGCAAACAAAACAAGAGGTCTCATGATCGTCATTACTTTCATCATGTTGTAATATAAATTTTAAAAGGCAATTACTCTAAAACTGCCAAAAAGTAAATAATTATCAATAGCAAAAGAGTAATTACACTGTGTTTTTAGATTCTGTACAAACAAATTACTTGAGACTATTTGCTGTCATTGAGGTCAGTATCTGCCAAGCATCTATGTCCTTCTTACTAAACCTTCCCACTCCAAAAAATAATAGCATTTAACTTTTCTATTTAATATTATCTGTTAAATCTCAAACTATGTCTGATAATTATTTCAGAGTTCTAATTATCATAGGAAAAAACAACAACAAGCAAACAAACAAAAAAAAACCCCAAACATTCTAAGGATTTTGCTATAACAATTGTTCATGCAAATGCCCAAGTTTCAGTGCCCATGAATGTTCCTTAAAACTTCTTAGTTGACTAGTATAGAAGTAGGTGTTATGCATGATTGAGGTCCTAGTTCATTATCATAAAAAAAAAATATTAAAACCAAACAAACATAATCCACCAGAATTAACTACTTGTTTTGCTACTTTCGTGTGTCATTTGTGATGATTCAAGCAAACGTCAGGTAGTTACACAGTTGCGACCAAGTCAGAACAAAATGCCAGGCTTCCATTCTCCTAGAGCTGGTGTAAATTAATATAAAATACCTCCATCCAACAGAAGGCAAGTTTTATACTTACAGTAAAAAATTAATCTACCACTATGCCAGTCAGAATAGAATTCTGAGGCTTTCTACCATCTCTCATCAGATAACAAGTGATCTTTTCTTGCATGTATTTAGAGATAAGTTTGTCCTTTATGAATTATATAAGCCCCAAATTAAGTATACGAAGGATTGCAGCTCTTTCTAGCCATGCTGACTCAGAAGTGGCAGGGTCTGTTGAAAACTCAATTTATCTAGGCCTAATTCTGACTCCCATGAAGTACAATGTAGACATGCATTTAGAAATCCAAGTTTAGCTGAAATCCATGAAGTCTGTGAGTTTTGTAATGAGGCAGAGTTCTGAACCAGAAATGCCAGTCAAGACAGACCATAACTCTTTTCCTCTGTAGAGAGAACATGATTGATATGCATCTTGAGTACCACTCACATCTGGATCTGAGGATCTACAAACAGATGAAGCACTAGGATGGCCCATTACACAGGACTGAATCTCCATCCCTAGAAGAGCCACAGAGACACAGAGCTTAATTCAGTTGCCTAAAGAATGTTTTCCAGAGTCTTCATGGTGACTAAGACATTTAGCAAGGGAAGCAAATATGAAATTGTAGTGAGCAGAGACCTGCATTTTTTTGAAGCAAGCAGAGTACTCTAGTAAGTTTTGTTTGGCACTAGATGGAAATAAATAACAAAACCTTAGAAATCAGCAACTGAGCAGCAGCAGGACTGTGGTCACAATCACTTCCAGCACACTTTCTCAGCAGACTAAGTACACTTGCATGAATGATACAAATGGCTTTTGTGAATTGGACCCTTTACTTTCAAAGCTAAGCACTTTTTTCCATTTACAAATCCCATTCATTAGTTGCCAAGAGAAAAAGACATGCATGCTCTTCCATAATTTAGTATCTTAATTTGCTTGAGTGAATTATTTTAAAAACAAATTTAATTTCAGGTTTTATTTTGCCTTGAAATAAATTTTTGAGCACAGTATATCATACAAAGCTAAGCTCCTTTTGACAGTGAAGAAACACATCATCATATTAAATGCCAAACTCTTTCAAAGCACATATTTCTTCCAGCAGAAGAATGTTTTAATTAACTCAGATATAATGATACATCACCTTACAGATGTAAAATGTCCTGTCAGCTTCCATTTTTTCTTCCCCTAATGTTGAAACCTATGAGGCCAGGAACCTGGCTAAAAAAAATTACTGGGTAAAAAATTGCTTAAGTTTCAGCAGAGTGATTTCTGTGAAGGTGCTATTCTATCCTTGTACTTCTATCTCTGTTTCCTACAATAACCTTTTTAGGGTTCCTCTCTAGAGATTTCTGACTCTCAGTGCATCTGAAGAATATATCTTGTAATTAGACCAGAAAAAAGGCACTTTATTTTTATTTTTTTTGTCAACACACTCCACAGTCCTGTAGACTTTCTGTTTGTCACTTGTACAAAATATTCCCACTTGCTTTCATGAGAAAAACTTCAGCTCCCCACTCCTTTTGTGCTGAGAAACTTGTAATTTCTATTTGCCACATGCCAACAAGAACACATGGAGCTACTATCTCATGAAATGAAATAATAATAACATTCCAATTAATTTATCACTTATCATTAAACACAGACATTCTGATATTCATATACATTTCCAACAAACTCTCTTTTTGCACACAGCAGACTTCCTTGGCATATGTACTCAAAATGTTCATCTGCACATTTTTATTAGAAATTTTGTTTTGAGCTACTGGATACCATTTGCTTCAGTTGGATATTGAAATGTGTATGCTTTTTAAGCTGGGTGTAAAAGGAATTTGTTGTTTCAGTGAAAAACTAAACATTGCATTTCAACAGTGTAATGTTTAGGAAATCTAGACTGTGAGAGGAAGTTTATCTATGCTAACTTCCAGTCAGTGTTTGTAAGGAAGGCAGAGACACCTGTTCAGTCTTTAGCTTAATTTTGCTTATCCAGAAATCACCTAACAAAAAAAGAAATTGGATTTTTAAGGCTGTTGATTCTATTGAGCTATAAGAGCTTATCTCAGTTAAGTGCTTGACAGCCCACTGTTGTTCATTCTTGCCCAGGTATGTAGTAGTTAGAGATAAATAAGGGATCAGTTTCCAAATAAGTCTAGAATTTTTCAGCACAAAATTAGTATGTTGACTAGTAAAAGATTTAAAACATAACTTATGCCACTCCTGTTGGCCAATTCCATTGTCCATTCTCCTTCACAGCTTCTTAATTGGGAAGTTGTGTTAAAAAATTATTTTTTTCCATCTTTGTTGTTTTCCACAGCTTTCTCAAATAGTTGTTTTGGTTCTTGGAAGTCGGAGGACAGAAAAAACTACTGCAAGTTATAGCACTCATAAAAGTAAGAGTCAGCTACCATACAACATCTGATCACTCATCTGTTTATATTCAGTGAAGAGATATAGACAACACTGATAGTGTGTGTGATTGGTTGAACGATCTGGTTTCGATATACATGTTGGTAAGATACATTACTGTAGTGATCCCTTAAATATGTTGGATGTACCTCCATGAAAGACATGGAAGACAAGGATGACAGGATG
Source organism: Chaetura pelagica (assembly GCF_000747805.2). NCBI lineage: Eukaryota > Metazoa > Chordata > Aves > Apodiformes > Apodidae > Chaetura > Chaetura pelagica. The sequence goes on along the minus strand of NW_009953483.1, from coordinate 917,394 downwards.
ATAGGGCCTGGGAGGGACCTCTGGAGATCATCTAGTCGAACTCCCCTGCTAGAGCAGGATCCAAGGAACAGATTACACAGGGAAACATGCAGAAGGGTTTTGAATGTCTCCAGGGATGGAGACTCCACAACTCCATTGAGCAGCTTATTCCAGTGCTCTATTACCCTCAGAATAAAGAGGCATTTTCTTATTTAGGTTAAACCTCCTATGTACTAGTTTGTGACCATTGCCCCTTGTTTGGTCACTGGACACCATGGAGAAGGGTCTGGACTCATCATCCTGACACTTACCCTCTATAAATTTATAGCAACTGATGAGATCCCGTCACCTTTTCTCCAAACTCAACAGACACAGCTTTCTTAGCCTTTCCTCATAGGGTAGATGCTCATCTTACTGGCCCTGTGCTGGACTCTCTCCAGTAGTTCCTTGTCCTTCTTGAACTGGGGAGCCCAGAACTGTATGCAGTACTCCACGTGAAGGGGAGGAAAAAGTCCCTTGAAGTGCTGGCTACACCATTCTTAATGCACCCCAGGATGGCACTGGCCCTCTTGGATGCAGGGGCACATTGCTGGCTCATGGTCAAGCTGTTGTCCACCATGGCTCCCAGGTCTTTTTCCCCAGATCTGCTTTCCAGCATGTCACTCCATAACTTATACTGGTAGATGGGGTTGTTTTTACCCAGATTGAGCACTCTACACTTGACCTTGTTGAACTTAAATAGGTTTCTCCCTGCCCAGCTCTCCAGCGTATCTAGGTCATGCTGGATAATAGCACAGCCTTCTGGCAAGTTGGCCAATCCACCTAGTTTTGTATCATTGACAAATTTGCTGGCAGCGCATTTTGTCCCTTTGTCTAGGTAGTCAGTGTATATATTGAACAGAACTGGAACCAGTACTAACCCCTGGGGGACACCACTAATCACAGGCCTCCAGCTGGGTTCAGTTCCATTGATCACAACTCTCTGGGCTCTGTCATTCAGCCAGTCCCCTACCTATCCCACTACCCAATTGTCCAATCCATACTTCTGAAGCTTGGTTGCAAGGCTGCCATGGGTAAATCTGGTTTTGGTCACATGCAAAGTGTATGCAATGTGCTACAACAATGTTTTTTTCATCGTTCAGAGCAGTTACAATATATGAACAGAGAAAATGCAGGGAAGTTACATAGGTGGAATATCCACAGATATCATGTGCATCCTTACAATATTTCAAGTATGTTTTGTATGTGGCATATTGTATTGAGTCTATAAACCCTTATAAAATACATCATTTGTACTTGCTAAAAATACTATGGGTATTTTTCCAAGAGGAGATACATTATTCCTAATGTGATCTCTACATAAAGAATTATACCTTGCATTTTTCCTTCTGGAGCATTGAAAGTCCTATGAAGGAAGATACTTCCTTTTCTTTATCAGAAAAATGCAGGGGAAAAAAAAAACACAAAAAAACCCCCAAACAATCAAAAAACATTTGCCACTGAATTTATAAACTTTCACTTACTCTATCCATCCAAAACAAGTGTCATTCATTAAGATAATCTAGCATAAAATTCATGCTATTTTTCTACCTGTATTGTTTCTCTTCTAGACAGTTATTACCATTTGGAAGTTACTCTGGAATTTTCTTCTCAAAATGGAAAAGGTAGCATGTATTCTAGAGCAAACATGAAAAAGTTAATGTACTACATGTTTAACTTCTAGCATAGGCTATAACCATCCTCTCAGAATGAAAAAGTAAACTATTTCAGCCCATAATGTATAATAATTGAAGCAAAATATGCTGAGAACCTTCTGTTTGCATTTTGTCAGACATTTTGGGAAGTAAGGACATCCCTAAAGCATCATCAAAATGAATATATACAAGCTTAATGATTGCTAAAAGGATGATACTCAGTCATTGGAAAAATGTAGAAGATTTATCTGTGGTAAGAATTTTTGGCAAACCTTGTAAGAGCAGCCTCACATGAAAAAGGTTACTTTGTGTGTAGAAGATAAACTGAATGATTTTTAAACAGTATGGGAAGAGTCTACCAAGTGAGTCTATATAGTTGTGTTACAAAAGTGACAGCATGAGGCATAATATTATAAAATTAATATCTTCTATATTAAAAAAAAAAATCAAGGAAAATTATATTATTACTCTTCCATAGGTAAAATTTTACCAACAGCTGTTGATGTGTTGTTTCTCAAGAGAACCCACATTCTCTAAGTAGATACTTAAAAAGAAATACATTGTTTGAGGAGGGCTGAGGTGATATGCTTTATCTCATGCATGAATAGAACTATAGAGAGCAGTGAAAAAAGATTCTTCAGCAGCAGCATAAAAAGGTGTCTGTTCAGTTTGCCAATATACTTAACTAGAGGACAAAAACTCCATTATGTGGAAAATACAAGAAGCGACATTTCCTAGAAAGCAATGTAACAACTTTAAGAATACATGTGCATGAAATAGCAACTTGCTTTACTCCAGCTTGGAGTCGAAAATTCTTGAACATAATCTGTTCAAATCTGTGTTGGCCATATGGCTTTCCCGTGATAAATTGCTAGAGTGTGTAAGTAAATAAGAATACACAAAACAAATCATACAAATTAAATCATGCAATTCCTAACAGAATACTTAACATCCAGGCTACTGTTGGCAGATCAATGGTCAAGCATATATAATTTTTAAACTAGAGGAAGATGTTTTTATGGATCATTCTGATAGTTAATCAATTTACCAGATGTTTAATATGCAGCCTTCCTAGTAGTAAAATTAGGTACTCTGCAAGCAGTCCTTTTCCACTTCTATTTTACTTCTCTTTGGTACAGCTTGGATGCTTTAAAATTTAGTAGACATGGAATATAGTTTTTTTTCAACAAGTGGCTAAAAGATTAAAATCCTACTGAATTTCTTAGAGAGAGAAAGATAAGAAATGTGTTACCTACCTTTTGTCAGCTGTTCTGGAAATCCATTCTTCGGTGACCCATAGTAAAGATTTTAAATTGGGTTTCTTTTCCAACTTCCTCTTATTCTTTTGCTGTGGAAGACTTTGGGAGATAATTGAGATTGAGACCAGGGCTGGCATGGAGTGAAGATGAGGAAACATGGGCAGATGTTCAAATCATCACCCAGCTCAACAAGCAAAGGCATGACCAGGGATTTATAACAATCTCTAGGTGTTTTGATGAATGAAAAATAATCAGACAGATCCTGTGCTAGAGTAATTTAACATTGTATTTTAAAGAATGATTCTCAGAAAACTCAGAATTTACCGTGTGTGGAAGGGGAACAGAGTGGAGGAAGTGACATTTTTTTTCCAAAAAATATACCTGAATTATACAGAAATGTATGGCTCTGCTGCCAATAAAAAGGAATAATGAGAAAGGAGGAAAGAAACAAATAATCACATTCACTTTGTACAATTATTCAACTTTGCTGGTAACTTTGTTAGAGGTAGTTGGATCCCTGCTCATGGCAGACTTTTAGAGTAGTTACTGTTAAAATGACTCAGATGTTTCAAAATGTTAGATTAGGGTAAGAATAATGTTGTCAATATACAAACAATTATATTTTTAGGTAAAACTTTATTCCTATACTTTGGAGAACAAAGATGAAATTTGGAGATTATGTCAGATGAGAATCAAGAAAGTTTCTCTATTTCTGTGAATACTGTTTTGAATTTCCACGGAATGCATGGATTTATTACATTCTTCAAGTTATTTATTGTATGTCAAAACTCATATAAAATGAGATAGTTTTATGTAACAAGATCACTATGACTGCAATATCAAACTGTTAAAGGATTTCAGAAAATGTACAAATCTACTGGCTTCCATAAGCCTAGTTTTACTGAGTGTAATCAAATTTAAAAATTGTCTTAAACAGTAACACAAAGTCTTGCCACAGAGTAGTAGAAACTCAAAGCCCTGTGGAAAGTGGTGTTATTTTCGTGTCCTTTTTCATTCGATAATTTATTTACTAATCAATGGAAAACTAAATTCTCCTTCCAAATGAAAATTAAGATACACATTTTGAAATGTCTAGTCATTATGACTTATAATTAAAATCCAAATATTTAACATTAGACTATAAGAAATAATTGACATTCTGAAACAAAACCAATCACCTAAGAAACTATAGAATGTATTGTTTAATAATGGACAGTCTAGCATACATCAAAACATACAAGTCTTTACTCAATACTGAACACAAATAATTATTTATATGAGACTAAGGAAAGTCAATATAATTTGAAGAAAAAGTAGAAGTCAAAATGATCAAAGATGAGAAGGTAAGCAAAGAAGTACAGATAGGAACTTTTTTAATAGGAAAAAAAAGCCCCACTCCATTGCAATACATTTACAACTGCTGTGATACACCATCCACATGTACATCAAATACAAAATCACTGATTGTCTCACTGAATTCTTAATAGTATCTCATAATGAATTATCAGTGTATGTGTATGCTTATCTTTGTACTTTTTGTTTTCAGTTATTTCAAATGCCTATTCATTACTCCGGGCATTTTAGAAGTATTGCAGTATCTTCCTCTGGCCCTTTTGTGTTTGTATTTCACTTTATCACAGGATAATAATAAGTTACATAAAGCTGAAGGCTTTTAAAAGAGCATTATTAAACTTTTATCAATGCAATGCACATTATAAACATTGGTAAAGTATAATAAAAAATAAAAGCCTAAAATCTAGGATAAACTAGAAATGTATGTCACTGTTTCTGACATTACAGCTAGAAAGTACTTGACAGTGGAGCAGTACCAACTTAGAGACACAAACAAGAATAAATCCTATTTGAAGAATAAGAGTAGATAAATAACTTTGTTTCCCTGTCTAAACTTTCATACAGTATATCCTCCCCCTAGGTCTGAATTAATCAAAAGAATATTTTAAAACTTATTAATATTTATTAACCTGTAGTATACCTGTACTATAAATACAATGGTAATGTTACCCTGCTAGTGAGCAGCTTTATCATTTGGATCAGTTAAACATAGAAATAAGACATACTCTATTAACAGTTTACTTAAGGACAATTAACTTGGCAATTAACTTAAGAAAGAGCCAAGCAATAGAAGAACTCAATTTTATCATTTTCTTCAAGAGAAGCCCTGGATACATGAAGATGTCCTTCTATGCTTTATTTTCTGTAGAAGAAACTTTTCTTTATCTCCTCTGCTATATTCCTCTTATCTTTCATCTGTCAACAGATTTTCATCATCCTTTTGCTGCAGCTTGCTGCGACCCTCATTATAAACAGCTGCTGGGCCATGTTCTTCACTAAAGAATCACCATGATTCTGAGGTCAGAAAACAGGAAAAATAATCCATGCCCCTGCTCCTGTTTCCTGCCCCAACCCTGACAGCAGTTGTGTGGGCCCTGCAGAAGGAGAAATGATCTCTGGCATGGGAACAGTGATTGGCCAAGGTCAACAATAGCTGCCTACTGCGGGTTTGTCCAATTACAAAATTAACCTGTTCTCAACAGGTATCCTGTAGTTAAACTCAAGTTATTGGCAACTGCATCAACTGAGAGGTCAGGCCAGCAGATGTAGTACCAAACTTGACTAAGGCCTATCAATCCATGAGAGTCTTCTGGAAACAGAGTACTTGAATGGCAACGCAAGGAAAGAAGGATTTTTTTACCCATTTGTCAAAGCTCAAATAATTAAATATTATTAACTGTATTCCAGCAAGTCCCATTAGAATTGAAACTAATATTTTACCTTTTACAAAAAAATCTATAAACCTTATATTGAATATTCAGGTCACTGGTGCTTTGTGTGTTTCCTTCCAGTAAAATATCTATCACCAGTATCATTTAGCCTCCACACAGAAATCTGAGTTAATTTTCTCATTAATATTATAGTCCCCAAGCAGATATGAAATACGCAGTATTTCAGAGTTAAACACATAAAACCAAAGCATTTTCTTTGCTAATTTGCAGAACAGTCAGTTATCAGAAGGAGGTAAATTTAGATAAATATAGAGATGTTGATTCTTAATGCCTCCCAGTACTGTACATGCCCTTCTCTCTTCACTGAAGGCCAAATCCAAACTGCATGTTGTTTATTTATAGCTTTTAGTATCCTAACTGTATTAGTATCTCCTGTGAGTTTTCACTGGGAGAGTTACAGATCAGCGTAGGTGCAGTTTGATACCAACACAGCTAATGTCATTGTAAAGAGCTTGAATCAACTATATTGGTCTGAGCATTTTTTTATAGCAATACCTCCATTATTACATTAAGGAGGGCAGGGAGTGTGTTGATTTTACCAGCAACACTGCCAGCTCTAAAGACAGCCCTATTTTCTCAGTGAGACTGGTTTGATCAGAATGTAGCCAAATGTTGATTTCACATGCAATAAAAATCAAAATTCTCTTAAAGAAATTATTCAAAGGTGGAAAAGGCACAGAAAGAAAAGGGGAAGGGGGAAAGAAGAAAAAAGGAAAAAGAAAAATGTGACAAGGATGAAAAAGTGACCTGGAGGAAAAAGAATAGGATATTGTAAAAGGCCAAGCAAAATGTGGCAGATGATCAGGAAAGGAAATAACACTTATTTAAAACAGTTTTTCATTAATAGCACCTCTCAAATCAAAGATATTTGCTATTAAAGTTATTTAAGCAGCTAATGGAGAGTCTTAAAGCCCATATATGAAGGGACACTAATGTGAAAGGATTCTTATCTCCAAAAAATCCAGTCTCAAAGGTCCCTACTTTCTGTTTTAGGTTTTCACCACAGCTCAAGCACATATACATTCCCAGAATGACCAACACGCTTGACAAGACACTGCTTCTGAGGCAGGCAGACTTCTGCTTTGGGGTCAGGACATCCAAGTTCTGCCACCAGAGCTGTCCAGGAGGCATCCTCCAGAGGAGAGTAGGGTCAGCCAGCCCACCCAAAACTCTGGTTATAATTTAATTTTAAAATATTAGTTTTTTCACAGGTAAAGGAGAATATTTAACTTCTACAGCCATCAAACAATTAACAAGCATGTGCACAGGGCTCCCAGATGTTAAGCACAAGTCAGCTGTAGTAGATAGGAGGTGAGGAAGGCACTCAAGCTAGCATCACCTTAACTTAACCCATTCTTTCCCCAGTGTGTAACAATATCTAATCAATACGTTAATTCAGGAAGAGAGATATCCAAGTTCAATAGGGAGTGCACGCTCTTTTTCCAGTTCAGCCTACTATTGCCTCAGAGGTGTAGTGCTTTTCTGTAACAAGATGGAGATTGGTTTGTGTTCTCCATGGCTGAGCAGGCCTTATAAAAGAGGTCTTCTGCATCTTGGGAGGTTGTTGCAACATCTGATCAATTACCTGATAGCAACATTGCCCCTGATCTCTGAATGAAGTACCAAGGTTGCAGCTTTGGGTGTGATTTCAACCAATGGCCCTGCATTGCTGAACTCAGGGCTAGGTCTGAAATCAGCATTGAAGCTCCTTATATTTCACCCTCAGGCACCTGAATACTATACAGCTGAAAAAATCTTCAAACTGTTCTGCAGTTCTCTGCAAATTTTAGGAGTGTAAGACCTCTACTGAGTCAGCCCAACCGAAGCCTAGACAACAGAATTATCTGCAAATGGGGCAGTTGTCAGATGTCCTGTAATGTAAAATGTTCCGTTTATGACCTGGCTTACATCTTCCAAATACATGCAGGACTTATTCAGTATTCAGAAAGTATAATGAGGTAATGATAAATTACTGGTTTTGATGTCTGTTTGGCTATCAGCCACTAGCAGCGGTTAGGATCAAGAGAATGACAGATGTCCTTTATAATATATCAGCTACTGAGGGGAAGATCACAGATCTGAAGCACCATAAGTGCCTTCAAGAGAAGGACATGAGGTTGGAAAATATCAGTTAGAATTAGATTATACAAAATATATATTTCAGATGAATACCTTAGGCATCTCTGATTTCTTGGGTTAGTCTGCAAAGTTTAGTTACAAAAGAGGAAATCAAGTAGTCAGATTGCTGGGATAGATTGAAATACAGTAAGTCGTCTGTTCAGAAAAATAAGTGAAGGGGGTTTATCAGTTTTATAGTGTATGTCTAGATTTACAAATGATTTCCTAGAAACAGTGTTGCTCTGCTTCCCAGAGATAACCTTTCTCTCTTCTGCTTTTTCTGGGTGATACAGATGCTTTCAGCTGGCAGATACTAAACTAGAAGCAGCTGTTTGCTCTCCACAAATATTTTATTACTGACAACCCATATATGTCTGTTGCCTGTCCTTCTTTCTCAAACAGAAAACTGCATGCCACACAGCATGTAGGGGCTTGGGGTGTATAATAGAGGCTGAAAAAAAGAAAAATTGGCAGTCAAGACCGGGGTGAATGATGTAATTTTTTAACCCTGTACCAAAACTAGCTGTTTACACAGACACAGAAACAGGAGGTATTTAGCATTTAGCTTTGTTAAGGTAGGACATTTCCCACATAGTGTTTGCTTGTGTCCTGCCCACATGGGGTCTCTGGCCTCCAGAAGGGACTGTGTCCTTCCTGTATGTTGTTGGAGGATTTTCCTCTCCTCTAGGACATTTTCCATAAGCCTTTTCTTTCTCACACTTGAGAGTTTAAATTCATGACAAATTTCATGCTGCCTTTTCCAAAGGTCAATTTGAACTGTTATCTTTTGGCAGATGGACTATTTGCAAATCTTCGAATTTCTCATGAAGATGAAAAGAAGAGTTGTTGTTTGGGGTTTTTTTTCAAGCAGAAGACTAGATAGAGAAAATATTTAAATGGTAAAATAAGCCAGGAAAAAAAACAACTTGTAATTTGCCATAACTGACACACTCACAATTTCACTTTGAGCTTAGACTGAAGTAGCATTCTAAAAGTTGATGAAAACTTTTCTTTTGAAACTCTTCAATCTCACTAGAGAGACTGTCAAAGCTCACTTAACACTGTAAGAGATATCTGTGGGTACTGATATGCCAGTCCACATGGAATAACAGTCTGCAACATTGTGCAAAATTACTAACTTGGCTGCTGAACATCATACAGATATGTTGGCTTTTTTTCAGTGAAGTGTCATTCTTTCAGAAAGACTAACACTATGTTCATAAATGGCAAATTTTTTGTTTAGTATAATGGTCAAGTTATACCATCAGTAATTTAACTTACTGTAAAGTAACACGGTAGCTTGGAGTGTTGTCTAAATTCTAGAGGCACTGCAGTTTCTATATATGTAGAGTATGTGTATGAGTATGTGTATACACAATCATGTGAAAATCTGACCAATCATTGGGTTCAAGTCCTAAGTATAAAAGTGCAACATGCCTCCACTGTGTTGGAGATGATACATCTCTTGTACACTCTCAGATATCTCGGAGACCTGGTAGATAGTAAATTATCCAGGAGCCAGCAACATGCTCTGGCTACCGAGAAGACCAATGGAATCCTGGGTTGCATAACGAAGTGTGGATGAGGGAGGTCATTCTCCCCCTATACTCTACCCTGGTGATGCCACATCTGGAATACTGCGTCCAGTTGTGGGCTCCCCAGTTCAAGAAACAGGGAACTACTAGAGAGTCCAGAGGAGGGTAGCAAAGATGATTGGGGGATTGGAGCATCTCCCTAATAAGGAAAGGCTGAAAGAGCTGGGACTCTTTAGCCTGGAGAAAAGAAGGCTGAGGGGAGACCTTATTAATGCCTACAAGTATTTAAAGGGTGGGTGCAGGGAGAATGAAGCCAGACTTTTCAGTAGTTCCCCATGACATGACAAGGGGTAAAGGGCACAAGATGGAACATAGGAAGTTCCACTTTAATAAGAGGAAAAACTTCTTTACTATGAGAGTGACAGAGCACTGGAACAGGCTGCCCAGGGACGTTGTGGAGTCTCCTTCACTGGAGATATTCAAGACCCACCTGGATGCAGTCCTGAGTAATGTGCTCTAGGGGATCCTGCTTTAGCACAGGGGTTGGACTAGATGATCTCTAGAGGACCCTTCCAACTCTTGACAATTCTGTGATTCCTGTTTTGTGTAGCATATGACTAGGGATGGACAGTTTATTTCCTGCAGATTTCTGTTGGTGTAAACCACAGTGATTTCAAGCTGCACACAACTGAAGTCCATTTAAACACTTCAGGGAAGTCATTGCCCTGCTCCTTCACATTTCCTTTCTGTCATTTCTGTGAAGACTAAATTTAACACTCTTTAGTGGTCTGATCAATTTACTGGAAGGACAGATTTTGCCATTCTTTCCCACAGTAGCCTATAGGGAGACTGAAAATTGAACCCATTCTGGCTCCTAAGTTCCAAACAATTCCCACTCTAACCAATTAGAGATGCAGTTCATCATGCCTAATTTTCAGTTGTCCAAAAGTTAGATGTCTTAGTATTAGCCATCTGACACAGCCTCTATATTCAGTGTGCAGAAATGTGTGAACTTCAGAAGAATGATTAATCTCATCCTAAAATAGGTATAAAAAATTGAACAAATGATTCAGCTGAAAAGGCTCCTGTTCCTTTTCATTAAGTCTGATGATTAGTTGAAATTTAAACAGTTAAGAACTTTTCAAGGTCTGAGTTCACCTGGATTAATTCCAGATATGGTGTTCATTGTGGTTTGGATTTTTTTTCCCCACATCCAGTTCCCAAACATGGACACTAGATTTTCAGCATAAAAAAAAATATCAAAATCTGCATATCACTTTGAACACTAAGAAACAGAAGTTCTGAAAAATGAGAGGCATATTATGAGAGAAAAAGAACTCTGAAAACTGTCAGTAGAGACCTGTGAAATGGAATTTCAAAATAATTTTCTCATTTGCAATTGAAGAGATGTACAGGCTTGTCCTGTTTTTCATATCAACATTTGCCTCTACAGATAATCTGTGAAAATGTGTATGTGTCTTGTTATAGAGAAAAAAAAAAGATTCAGGTCTTACTGACAAAAAGACATTAAGCATGTTTTCTAACTATAATTGTACAGAATATTGTACACTTTGTCTCACAACTGAAAATGTTGTAAATGAAGAAGTTAGAAGGCCAGGTGTCAAATATGCTCACTGACAGAAACACTGAAAAGAGGGAATCCATGGACTCGGGTAGTACTACACTTAAGAATTTGGATGTGTACTAATAAGCAGACAAGAAAATCAGTTATATACAGTCTCACTGTATTATAAAAGTAAATGCATCGGAAACACTCAACAGAGACTTTCACAACATTTCTTCCATTATGTTATAGCATTTAATTAAAATACTTGTGCCAAAAATATCAAGACTCAAATGTTTCAGTACATGCAGCTTCCTGATGAGTGATTGTTCAAGTTGCCAGCTCTTCCAACATCTTTGCAAAAATAATGAACTCCACATTTTTTCCTATTCTCCTCCCTAAACAAATTTGTTGCACAGAATCCCACACCCACTGACAGACCCCACAGACAAAGCTTTCATTGAGGATTTCTCTTTAGCCTCCTGTTACATAGCACAGAGAAAGGTGATCTCCTACTGGAGTCAAAATTATGAGAGGATCTTTATGTAATTATAATGTGAGCAGTAATGCTAAACAGACAATATCCATACAAGAGAAAATGGGAATTTGATGAATTCCCACACTGCAGCTGTGAGGTTGAAGCAATAAAATGGTTTATTTCCTCTTACCTACTTTTACCCACTAAGTCACAAAAGGGAAAGTGAAATCAACAGTGGTAAATAAAAACATCTGCTCTGGGAAAAAAAAAAAAAAAAAGGAAGAAGAATTGCTTAATGGAAATTTGGTTTGGTTTTAAGTTTTTTCTAATCTATCTGTATATTGACAATAATGTAAGATATCAAATTTAGAATTACAGGTTTAGAAATTCACTTGCAACAGTCATGATTGAAATCTTCCTGCCGCAGGTAGCTTGAGGCACTATTACAGAGTCAATTAATTTCATTTAAACAAGTTCTGTTAACTTCTTTTCAAAATATAGCAAGATTCGCTATTCCAAAACAGTAATTTAAATGATTGAAAAGTGGAAAGCAAGAGTTCTGAGAGCTCTTTCTCTTTGAAATGCTGGAAAGATATTTTTTTCTTCCTTTTTTTTTTTTTTTTCTCCTGCTTTTTCCTTTTTTCCTTTTCCTTTTCCTTCTCCTTTTCCTTTTCCTTTTCATTTTCGTTTTCCTTCTTTTTTTTTCCTTTTCCTTTTTTTTGTTTTTCTTTTTTATTTTTTCCCCTTGTTTTTCCTTTGTTTTTTTTCCCCCCTTTTGGAATGGGAACTGGTGTTAAATGTTATTGATCTATGCCAATTAACAACAGGAGCAAATACTTCTTGGCACTGATTTCTAGTATAGTTTTACAGTCCTGAATAAAAATCAAAAGAATTTGCATAAAAAAATGAAAAGAGGCCATGATCACAGGCAGAAGCAAAGGCAAAACAATACAAAACAAGTTTCTATGCTATGTCCAGTGTTTTCAGCAGAGACCAGATCTCACATACACAACTGCAATGTAAATAGAGACTAAGAGGTTAAAAACTGTAAGATCAATCATAAACATATAGATCTGATTTTGGAAAATACAGAGTTGTTACTGTATTTGAGGTACAAAAAGATACCCATATAGACCTAATCTAATCCTTAAAACTACGTGAAGATTGACAGACACTGAAAATAAATGGACAAAATCAGTTGTATCAGTGGGTCGGTTTGATCTTTGATGTCTATTTTTGTATGATCGTCCTGCAGAAATGTTTGCTGCTTTGAAGCTGGAATGCTTTTCAAGTGACATTTAGGAAAGTTGTTGTGCAACCCTCACCCTTGTCTGGAGGACAAAACAACTCATCCAGTTTCACAGATGTGCCACCCTATTCCTGGACTGAAATGCTAGATCTTTTGGGACAGCACACCCCATTATTTGAAGCATGCAGTAGTTTAAATTTAGATCAAGTCAACAGGAAAAGCTTCCTGTCCTCCATCAGTTGAAGGGAAGTGATAGAAAACTCATTGTTAAATAGTTAAAAATGTAAACTTTAAAACATTTCATGAGTGTAAATGGTTCCATAGGAAAAGAAAACAAAACCATGTAATTAATGCCTCTCTTTGCATCTCTCTTTCCATTGTCTGAAACCCTTCCTTGAATAATTTTGTTATAACTGATTACAGGAAAAATTCAAAACCAAGCCACTTGGCAACCTGTGTTATATCAGTTAAAACACTACAGTTCTTGAGATGGAAAACCCAATGGAAATTTGATTTAATACAACGTTAATATTTGGTTTGCACAATGGTAGAATTTAGTCAAAATTATTTTTCAGTATCTGAGGTTGTTATAGAGCAAACACAAAATATCCTCCTACTGTTCTAATGTGAAGACAATCAGACAAAATTACAGTAAGTAGCTGGGAAACAAGGTTGGAAGAGGCACTGAAGCATCATTTATTCTCCCTATTTACAAATTTTCAATTTTATTTTATCACTTAAATAAAGATATCTACAAGGTGCCATGTTTGGATAAGGACCAGAACTTCTACTATTTTTAAAAGAGGGCTTTGATTGTGGGCATCTGTTTTTCCATTGCTTTCAGCTGATAGGTGAAAATGCAAATAAAATGCCTTCTAATAAATGACTATGTTATGGTCCACTTAAAGAAGTCCCACCATGAAAAAGACTCTGGATACCAAGTAAAATGGAGAAGAAGCTGACTTTTAAGAAACAGTAATGTGTAAACTAAATTGTTTAAAAGTGGGATTGCAATATCTGTAATGCTTTTTTTCCCCCTCAGTACATCTTTATGTTTCCCTTTGGAAAAAAAAGGGGTTTTCTGTTAATATGAATGTATCTAGTGCTTTCACCATGTGAAATATTACTGTCATAACAAAACTATGGATAATATTTGTAGATTTCCAAAAACTTTTGTTCCTTAGAAAGTAAATTTATACTTTAAAAATTAACTTCCATTTAAACCAGACAAAGATGACAAGACAGAAGTTGAATCATGAAACTGCTCCAACAAGAAAACACCATATTTGGACTATTATGTTATCAAATTAGTGTGTCTTCCTTTTCGAGGAAAAATTATTACTTTCCTGTTCCACAGCATTTTTAAAACAAATGAAAAAAATAACACTATAATGAAACTTTCAGTAGGGTATTATGTAGGAAATCTCCATTTTAAATAAATAAATAAATAAATAAAATAAGCCATCAAAGATAACTTAATTGTCTACAATAAGAGTTGTGGACACTCACAGCCAGATTATTGCTTTCTTCAAACACAGATTCATTCCTCAACACTTTTGCTCCCCATCATCAGCATTCCAATCTGCAGGCCTCGGGCTGCAGCCACACACACAGACACACTCTGGTGCAGAGGAGCTGATTGCATAGCCTGAAGTGTATGAATAAAAGCTTATTACAAAGCAAATGCATGAGGGTCTCTTACAGTGTCACTCCCCTCAAGCAAGCAAGGCGGGGAATTGATCATGATTCTAAAAAGTAATTAAGTTTGAAAGGAAAAGTAAATCCTATTTATCTAAAGCAAGCTCTGGTTTCACTGAAGACAGCATCTCGAGCCCTAAAAATGCCTCCTGAAGAAAAATTAAAAAATAAAGCAGTTACGAAGGGTGAAACAAAATAGATGTAAATAGAAGGCATGGAAATTAATGTTATGCAAACAAGGCTTTAAATTAAATACACCAGACATCCTCACTTTTGTTCAATAAGAACATGAAAAGTCTGCAGCATTGACAGAAATGTTATATGACACGTTTTTGATGACTGTGAAAGATCAGTAGCTCACTTACCAGAGTGAAATCTGGGAACAAGGCCAGTAGTCTTTGAAAAAACACAATTAAAAGACTTTAGTTAGTTGTTTTATAACTTAAAAGGCTAGTGTGCTCTAAATATTGGATTTGCCAATTGTAGATGCTTCAGTGGTAGGCACTCAGAACATTTAAGTTCTGCTCTTGTGAACACCACTGGATTTTTTCTCTTTTTAAAAAGTACCACATAGAGAATCTCTAATAGCTAAATACTACTATAATAATTCCACTTATTCTAAAACATCTAAAAATTTGCACTAATTTCACATCATGTAGCTGAAATTTAATCTTCAGTGGCTGCAGTTCCTCACAGGCAGGTTTGTATTTGTAACATGGCTGAGACTGTGAGTTGTCTCATAATTAGATCCTCTCTTACCTTTTGTACAGCTCACAGTTTTCAAGCATTAAAAGATAAGCTTATCAAGTTGTGAAATACAAAACTTAAAGAAACTTTTTTAAATCACTCAAAAGAGAAATCAATTAACCAATGCTGGCTAGAACTTATCCCTTTACGAGGTCATACAACTTGCAAAAAGACAACCAAAGAGAGTGTTTCATCTGGTTGAAATTAATTCACCAGGTTTCCTACAATGTCTAAAGAAAGCAACACCTGAAGTAGCGAATACCAATCACTGGAGAAAACAAAAGTGAGAACAGCTCTAAACAGAGTTGTCCAGCCAGTGTCATGGGATGCAGCTCTCCCACTGTGCTGTGATTGTCTTGCACTAAGACTCATCCAGATCTGAATTAATCTAATAAAGATTTTAATTCAGGTCAGTGTGATAGGAATAATGATTGATTTTGCATGCACAAGTTTCTGACATGTACAAATTTAGAGATTTTTTTTATAGATAATGATTTGATGCCTACAGAAAACCGAAGACATAATTCATAACACAAACCGTATTTTTTTGTAGGAAAGAATATTTTATATTATGTAAAGGCTGTGTAGAAAACACTACTTAACTTGTAATAAACTTTAATTAAATAAAATGTTAACTCTCAACTAGAGAATTAACTAATGTATAAATGTTGTCTGGATCATCTAGATCCAACCCTCTTGCATGGGCAGGGACACCTCCCATTAGGTCAGGTTGCTCAGAGCCCCCTCCAACCTGGACTTGAACTTTTCCAGGAAGGAGGCTTCCACAGCTCCTCTGGGGAACCCATTCAACTGTCTTATCATCTGAACAGTGAAGAATTTCTTCCTAAAGTCTAACCTAAATCTAGCCTCTTCCAGTTTAAAACCTTTACCCCTCATCCTAGAACTACTCAGCCTTGTAAAAAGTTCCTGCCCAGCTTTCCTGTAGGCTCCTTCAGATACCAGAAGGCCGCTATAATGTCTCCCTGGAGCCTTCCATTCTCCAGATTGAACAACTCCAACTCACTCAACCTGTGTTCATAGGAGAGGTGCTCCAGCCCTCTGATCACCTTTGTGACCCTCCTCTGAACTTGCTCCAGAATCTCCATGTCCTTCTTATGTTGGGGGCTCCAGAGCTGGACAAAATAATACAGGTGGGGTCCCATGAGAGTGGAGTAGAGAGGAAGAATCACCTTCCTCAACCTGCTGGCTATACTTCTTTTTTTTGCAGCCCAGGACACTGTTTGCTTTCTGGGCTGTGAGTGCACATTGCCAGCTCATGTTAAGCTTCTCGTCCATCATTACTTCTGTTCTTCTCCTCTGGACTGTTTTCAATCCATTCTCCACCCATCCTGTATTTCTGCTTGGGACTGCCCCAACCCAGGTGCAGAAAACCTTGCACTTGGCCTTGTGGAACTTCATGCAGTTTGCATGAGTCCACTTCTCAAGCCTGTCATGGTCCTTCTGGATGGCATCCCTTCTCTCGACCTCATCACACAGTTTGCTGTCATCAGCAAACATGCTGAGGATGCACTCAAGTGCCCTGTCCATGTTGCTGACAAAGATTTCAAACAGCATCAGCCTGAGTACCAACCCTTGGGGAGAACCACTTATCACTGAACTCCATCTGGACATCAAGCCTGCTCCAAATCCTTCCTGAAGAATTTCTAGTTCTCTCTACTTTCACACAGCAACTTCATTTGTATCTTAATAGCTAATGTGAGTTGATCAGTGTATAGTAAATAGCTAGATTATCTTCAATAATATATATATATACACACAGTAAGGATAGATTTTACAGGTATCAGAAGTCACAGAAGCACTGACATAAAATCCACAGAATGTGAAATCATAGCTTAGTTATTGCACATAGCCACCTTTCTACCTTTTATTCCAAACTGTCAGTACCCATTACACCTGCAATTCATTTATTACTGCACCTTTCTTTATTTCTGCCTGTAATCATTTATAAGGAAAAGCAAACTTCTGTTGCATTTATCGCTGCTGCTGAGAACTTGAACAAAACTGTTTTTCATAGATATTAGCCAAGTTTATTCTGTTACCATGTACAGTTATACTGGGAATTACTTCTACATTTAAATGACTGGCCAACACATACGGTCATGAGTCTTGCTCTAAATTAATTGTTGTAAAACTACATAAACTAGCTGTGTTCTCACACATTTTAAACCAATTCTATACTTACTCCTCTCTGAACCTGTGATGTCAGATTAAGTTAAATCACCTTACATTCTAAGTAAATGTTTTGTAACCTACAGGGTAGTTTAAGAAATTGTTTTCCATACTATTCATTTCCATTTATCTGTTCAGCTATTCTACTGAATGAATTTTATTTCCATTATTTCTCTTTAAGACTAATTTCATTAGAACTTACTGATTTCCAAAGGTTTACTCTCTTGCTTTTTACTCAGGAAATCCAGTTTATTTTTGTTAGTTTGCCACTGGCTATGCTATGGGCCCTAGTCACATCTGTCTTTATCACTAGCACCCATGTCTAAAATACTGGCAGTTGTACACATACAGAATTTTGCAATGCCCAACAGGAGGAAATTTTCCACTCTTGAGGCTTCGTGATGAGACAGTGGAGACACTCAGGCATGCATTGCTGCCTGTGCCATCAATGGGCCATATTGATGGACTCTGAACAATACCAAGGAAAGAACTGTGACCAGCAAGACTTGATGGACTGTAACCCACATATTGCACCATCTCTGCATCTGAAACTGGAAAAAGTGAAAGAAGTCCAAGGACTCCTAGATATCATATTCATCATTTTGTTCATCACCTTTCTCAGAACTTTTGGGAGAGCTGAAGAGTTCACATTACCTTTCAATTGTGTCAGATTTTAGTCAAGGCACTGAAATAGTTACTACCTTTGTTGGAAGAGAGGAACAGTAATGCAAGACAGTGAAAACTTACCAGGCACTTTTCAGTCTATAGCCACTGAAAACTTCACCTCCTGGCCACTCGTATTTTTTTCTTATCCTCTTCCTTGAACATCCACAAAGTTTAAAGGAGCTTAGGGGATGGAAACTGCCAGCCCTGTAGCTCATCCAGGGAAATTAACACAAGCCAGGATGCTCCACAGTTTTGAATATCTTGATGCACATTGTGCGATTGAGAACTTTAATTAAACTCAGTTGCAGATAGTCTGAAACAGCTGGGCCCCATAGCTATTGTGTATGAAGGAAAACCACTGAAGGAGTAGATGGGTAATTATATTGGAATCAGGACGCATTTCAGGCTCCCATGTAATTATCTAGGTCATCAAAACAGTCCTTCAAAAACAGGAAATCCTTGTAATTTGGACACATTTATATATTTTTTAAGTTACAATATCAAGCTAAGACAATATTATATGTGCATAGTATAATTTTAAACCACATATATATCCCACAAGACATTTCTTAAAATACAATCTCCTGAAAAAATAACCTCATATTTCTCTGCATCCAGAAGTATTTAAAAGCTTACCCTACTCCACATCTGCATAACAAGTGGTTTTTTAAAGCTGATCTTCCAATTTTGAGAAAATCAAGCAGAAAAGAGAAGGGAGAGGCCAAGATTGCACAGATAACTCCACATTGCTGTCAAAGAAGGAAATAACATTAGAAGGACCTTTGTAATCATTGTGTCATGATCTCATTAAATAATCCAAGAAATTAGTAAAGAAACAGCCTTGTCACTGCATAGGTATCATAGAAATCTGTAAAAAAGTTTATTAAAGGAATTATATGCTCTTCAAAAGATGGAAATACTGATTGTTTTGGGAGTATTCTGATTAGGCTGAGTGCAGTGCAGTAGCTTCAGAACTTTGGTTATGACTGAATCCTGAAAGAAAGCCCTCGTGTCAAGTTCAGATTAAACTTTCTCTTAAGTATGATAATTACTATTTCATCACTTGCAAGTCCTTACTTAAAAATAAAATATAATAAATTGATGAAAGTTTTCAATAAGATTTTACTTTTTTCCCTTCCTTATACAAAAGTGCCTTTTAACTTATGAAAACACCTTCTCACTCATTGTTTCTAGATCACTTTACAGCGAGGCTGATGTAAACAGGTATAATACTCATTTTACATTACACCACCACAGTCATCATCACTTGGGTGGTGACACAAAGAACAACACCTGTCTGTGGCACCAGAACTGCCACTGCTTATATTCCAGCTTGTTCCCCTGCAAAACATCCATACACCATTATCATCACTGTGAACTGCACCACTGTCTAGTACATCTAGACTGCACTCATGCAGCTGAAGTGAAAGACTGGGCTGTAGCTTTGTACAATGTACCATCATCAGCTTTTTTTCTAGGAAATGGCATCTTGCTGCCCTGAATGCACTGCAGCCCTTTTGCAGAACATCTTTCTGAAAGGAAAGAGGCAGAGCAATGTTCCACACATCTAACCACATTGGTCTGTTTTTCCCTGATTGAAATTTCTATTCTCCTTCTCCAACTCAGTGCTTTAAACCAAAATTAATTTAAAAGAAATTATGTGTCTCCTCCTTCTTGTGCTTATTCTCCTTCTACCTCCCCAGTCTTGCTGTTCTTTCCCTGCACCTTTTTTTTTTTGTCCCTTTCCTATCCACTGTTCATGTCCTGGAGAACTACAGCACTTTCTTTCCCAACCCTGGTTCTTAAATATACCTTTAAATGCTACACATTCATTCCCTTCTTATTAACTCACTCTCTATCCAAGGGCTCTGTGAATAGTATGACCTTCTCATCAGACTGGTGACCCTGGTTAGGTTGGCTGTTCCTGGCAGAGGCAGTGGAAGCCTGACAGGAAGGATGTCAGTGGCCATCGTGTCTGTTCCCATTCACTTGGTTTCTTGCACCTCTGGGCAGTGGTCTCCTAGGCAATATCTGCAGGCTCCTTGGATGCTTTCAGGAAACAGTTAAAATGCTTGTTGTTGTCCCTCCACTCACACTTCCTTACTTTTTTCTATTTTTGATCCTTTAAATCTCACAGACCCTTCTCTTTTTAATTTCTAATTCCTCCCTGTTCTTTTCTCTGCCACTTTCCCCTATTCCTTTCTTGGGAGGGCTTGAAGATTTTGTTGGACTGTTGTCTAAGTTAAGTCTGAAGAAGATTGTGACTGTAAGAGAAGTTATTTAGGGAAAACATGCAAGCCTGGCCACTTCCTGCTGTACTTTCTGTACCTACTCCCCCATTGTCCATAATTGTTGCAGTAAGGGTGTTGGAGGTTACCTCCCTGCCTTTTCTTTTCTTTAAATATTTATGGACCTGCTGTCCAATGACTTATCTACTTCCTTTTTACAGGTGTCTATAACATCTGCAACAACAATCTCCAACGGCAAAAGATTCCAGAAGCCCACTACCAGCAAGAAGAAGTATGCTTTTACCTGTTTTAAATAAAACTCCCACAATTTTCTTTTTTTTTAATTCCTGCAAGCTCTTGTACCAAGATTCTCCTTTCCTTTTTCATGACACCTTAATAATTTTTTAAATTTTGCTCACGCTTTGCTCCTATCTGGAGAGTCCATTACATTTTATTCTTTTTTTTCATAAGCCAGCTATTTCAACACCATCATTTTAATTGTCCCTTTGCCCTCTCTGCTGTGTCCTTCTTGAGATGCAAAGACCAGAATAGCCCACCACGCTCAAGATGTGCTTACCCACATAAAAGTCTTGTGTGGCAAACTGTCTCTGTCCTGCTCTACCTTCTTGATTATGTTAAACTCTGCTGGGTTTTCTTTTTTAATTTATTTTTGGCTTCCGCTGCATGACAACAAAGGTATTTCAGACAATTTTTCACTCCGAGATCTGTTTCCTGAATTAAGTGCTATTTCCAAGTTGAGTACTGGAGAAACGTAGCATACACTGAAAATTTAGGTGACTTTCCCTCTGTCACAGCAGTTGAACTAGACATATTTCAAAGTGTTTCTTGTTTTCTTTGGTAATCATAAGGCAACTCCAGCTTCTTCTGTGCTAAAGACCAGTTCTTCCTTTTGTTCCTAACTTCCTCTCTAATCTGTTTACTGACTTATCTCTCTTGATATATTATAAGGAATAAGCAAGCAGTTCTAGAAAGCTATGGTTTCATGGTCATCGTCAGAAACTTGATTTACCAAGGTGTAACTCACTGCCTCCACAGCTGAGACCCTGGCTTAGAACCAGCTATGTTCATGGTTTGTAGCTGCAAAGGGCAAATCATTACAAATCTAAATCAAATAGATAATATAGTATTGGAGTGACTAAAAAGTGTATAAAAAGAGAAGGTGTAACATCTAAAATATACTTTGCAATCCCACTTCAAATATTGCAAACTTCAGAACACTGTTTGCACACATGCTCTCAGAAAACCCAGCTACATATGCTGTAAGTGAAAGGTTTTTTAAGCTCTCATCCACATCTAAAGCTGAGAAAAAAGAAAAAAAAAAGCCTGAGTTTTCTCCTTGTCTCATGAGAACTGTCCCCTCTGATGAATTGCTCTTCTAGTATCATAATGAGGCCTTTCCTCATTGGGCCTATTTTAAACTATTTTTATTGTTTTCTGCTATGCACATTATGTTGGCTAGGTAACTCCCTAGCCAGTTTGTGTTCTCATTTGAAGTGACAGCCTACCAGTAAATAAAAATGTTCAGTTACCAAATGAGATCTGAAACTCCAGCTCTATCACTTTAGACAGTGTTTAAAAAAAAATTAAAAAAAAAAAATAGTGGGAAAACAGGAAAAAACACTGATTTGGGATTCATTTTTGAGTAGCATTCACTAATTAACTATTCCAAACATATTAAAAGCCTGAGGGAATCTTCAGAGTCTCAGTGGTGGAGAGGTAGTTAGTCAAAACTTTTTATTTATAACAGTCACAAGAGTATTCAAACCAGGAGCTCTGTGCCTGTTAGCAGGGGAATTAAGTAGTACCTGAAGTCACGCTTCTATATTATGTCTTACAATAGTATTCTACATGATACACACATTAAATTAAGTTATTTTAAAAGCAAAAAAATAACCTTAAGAAACAGTGTTTTCTTTTAAAATAGACCAAGCTCCCTGTAGGTTTTCTGTACACACATAAACAAACACCACCAGATTCAGTCTCTTAGTTTATCTCAACTGTCAAATTAAGATGATCTGTATTAAGCGTAAAATATTAATCACAAAGTCAACTGAGGGAGGTTTAGACGACTAATATATACTCTCCAGTTTTTAATGTTTCTTTCCCATCCTCCTTCAGCTTTTTTCATGTGCTGTAATCAAAATTGAGAGGTTCTTTTGTTTTTACATCATTACCATCCCCTATTCCCAGACTACTAGCCTGCATATAAATACAGTGGTCCAAGCTCTTCCTGATTCCTTGGTTAACCTTTATTACATCCCCAGATTTTAACCTTTGCATTACTTATTTTAGACCCTCTTCATTTTTTAATTTTGTATTCTCAATATCAACCCATATTTTCCTCAATGGTCTCTGGAACTTGTGTTCTAAACATCTGTAAGTTAGTAGACTATGAAAGACAAGGAAAGTTAATCCAAATTATTGAAAATCCAAGTTCAGCATTTTATTTGGTTTCAAATGCATTTTGAATAAGAAAAGGAAATAACCAGAAAATATGTTGTGTTTTTCCCTCTAGTGTAGCCGGAGCTGAAGTTACTTTGATACGCAAGTTGTGTTTGGAGACTGCCATCAGCCACCCAATTTTAAATTACCCTTTCTGAAACTGTCAGTCACACAGTTAAGATCATGCCTGCATCATATACTCAACAGTTTTAATACTGAAGTAATGTTACACACTAATTTTGGAACAAATTTTTATTCTTATTTTTATTTTATAGATGAGGAAATTTGGGCTGTACACTGCCTCAGCTTCTCGGCTCTCAGCTCAGGTAGGCAACAGCACACCTGAAAGCCAAAACATCATCAGTATCTACAGGCAGCAACAGTCCAAAAAGAAAATACAAGAACAATATACACGAAGTGTAGTGGTCACTCTCTTCGGCTGCCATCTATTGAAAAGATGAAGATGTAAAAAATCTTTTAATGTCATCTCACAAGCTGCTTCTCCACTGCATGATGACAAATGTTTGAAAGCTATCTGCTTCCTTTTCATGGCAGCTAACCCAAATTTACCACTTTTATGTCCAAAGGTAGATTATTAACTAAAAATATATTGTCAGCAAAGCAGAGAACAACAACAACAAAAAAAAGGGTCCACCTGACTCATTCATTCAATACATGTGTAAGGTTTTTGTTTTGTTTTGTTTTGTTTTGTTTATTTATCTACTTATTTATTAGGTGGTGGGTTTTTTTAATATTCTAAATTCCTGCCCTTTCCTTCTCAAACAAATGGTGAATTTTAAGCAGCAAGTATGTAGTTACAGCTTTTTACCATTGTAGCTGCTAAATCTTGTTTTGATAAGGAAACGATTTTGAATCAAATTTGGTGAAATGCCTGCCTTCACGGTTTTCAGATGTCCTTGCTGTTGACTGAGGCGAACAGATTTTTATTTTTGTTCCAACCTCTGTTGACTCTCCTCTGAACTCCTTTCCCATATATTTCCCAGTTCTGAGAATAATTAGCAAAACCCACTGGTGATAGCAGAGCTGCAGCAACTTAACAGTGATATCTTGCCAACACCAGCTGTGCTTCAGTATTTATTATTAAGATCACACAATTTACAAAGGACAAACTTGCTGAGATGGCAAAGGGATGAATACAGTTGCAGCAGCTGAATTTCAGCTTGACTTTTGAAATTAAATAAAACCATATCGGGTAACATTTATCTCTAGGAAGAGGAAATCCAAGCCCTTAATGCCATTTTTAAACTATGTTTTGCTGTCCCTTGCGTTTAGAATCATCATAGAATCCTATGATTCTATGTTTAGTCTGTAAGTGATGGAGGGGAATCATGTAGTGCATGCATGCACATCTTGTTTGTGCACTGCATTTAAACGTCTGACTGTAGAGATATTGGACACGCAGGGAAAGGATGAAGCAGTGAGGCAGGCATCCTGTTCACATTGCTAAGGCCAGGTTGCAACTGGGCATGCCAGAGGCTGGCTTTGTAAATCATGATACATATCTGCTTGTCAGAAATGTGAGCAACATAAAAGCTAATGTCAGAAAGTCGGCTACTTTCTAGTTTGTCTTAGGTGGAAAAAAATATTAGGCAGGCTTGTGACTTCGTGTGCGCATGTGCGCTCTCTGGTAGAGTGACCTCTAGTGTAATTTAAAGGGCCAGGCTCTTCATATAGTAGGTCTTTGCAACAAGAGCTGCTGAAGTACAACACGAGTTTACAATAGAAGGCACTGTACATTTGGAAAATTCCTGTCTATTTCATCCCTTTTGTTTAGAAAGTTGTGTGTGGTATCTGTTCCTCCTCCCTGATTTGGTTATCTTTGCATATGGTTCAGTTGTGATTTCCAGCCCTCTTAAACCTAGGAATAAAGGAACTTCCACTGAAATACAAGCCTAAAATCAATGCCTAAATGTTCAGGAAAGGTTTTGCTAAACCCCTCATGATATACAGATGACTAGGTCCCTTAGCAATTAAAAAAAATACTGCCTTCCAAAGAAAATGGTGAACCTAAGAAATATTTTTCCAGAAAGTGTATAAGCTGAAGAAGTGCTTTTGGAAAAGTCTTAAAATTTTAAGTTGAAAAATTAATATGTGCTGTTTTTTTCATCAAATATATAGCAATAATTTTGTAGCCTTTAAATGACTAAAACAGGATAATTTCTGTGTTGTTTTGGGAATAATTTTAAAGACAATAAATGCCGGAGAAAGAATCCGGAGTGAGAAGCTGAGGAGAGCTCTTCAACTGTGAAGGCAGGAGTTACCAACACAACCTTATGTCTGCCAATCTTTATGACACTGGTGCTTTCTACTGTTGAAATGCAATTATTTTCCTCTTTACTTATAGATACTTGTATGACAGAGAGCAGCAAAGCCTGGCTGCTTGCCAAGGGAAGGAGATCCAAGGGTGTCCTCAATGCAGACTTCATCCTTAGCAGTGGGGCACCATCCCACAAGACACAGGTGTTGGTAATAACAAGACACAAACCAGGGGCAGGGAGCCTGCTGAAGAACAGCTGGAGTCAGGGCTGGAGACAAGACTGCAGTGTGCATTCTGGGAGTCCATCCAGGAGCCAGAAAGAGACCTGGAGACCCTTTCAGCACAGCTCAGGCAGGGATCAGAGGCCCTGAACTAAGCTGAAGTGGGGCTCCTGGGACTGTGGGCGGCGGATCTCAGGTGGGGCTGGTCTGCGCCATTAGTGCCCTAAGGGCCCTCCCACAAGATCATCTTGAAATACACTAAATGGTGTCACTCAGTTGGAAAGGATCCTTGGGGAGTAGTATATAAAAGGTTGAGGATGAAGAGCATTTATGGAATAATATTCCACACTGCAATTGCTGGCTTCTCATCATCTCAATAAAAGAAAACACAGAGACCTCCTTATATAGGTAGACAAAACTTTACCTGAAAGGCAATGCATGGTCAGGTAATAAATGCTCAAATGGAAGCGTAATTTAAATATTTTGCTTTGGCCATTTCTAGTTTTTGAGTTCTGAGTCATACAACCTAAAGAATTTATAAATACATTGACATGAGATTTGTTTAAGAAAGGCATGCCAAGAAGTCTAAGCTGTGCAAACAATGGTTTTGTTTCACTTCCAGTTAACAGTTTATCTTTATGCAACTATTTTGCATTCATATTTAAAGATTCTCAGGATATATTACTTTTCCAAAGTGGGCAGCTTCTCTAATTTTAATCAGTGTTGAGTGATTAGCATTCTCAAAGATATATGTGAGAAACATTCTTAAGTGCAGTTCACCTGACCTTTCCAGCTGTGTTAAAGATCATGTTGGGTTTTATGAGCCATGAATACAGAATCATTGACTGCTGGGAGGTAGCTATAAAATCTGGAGTACCTGATCAAAAGTAGTTATCCTTAGTAACTGGTTTCTGGTGTGCATAAAATAAATTGACCCTATAACTTTTTTTCAATAGTGAGAATCAATACCACAGTAAAAATCATTAGGGAATGTTAGGAATTTTCAGTCTAACAGCAACCTCAATATTGAGGCCAAACTATGGTCATCTACACACTGACTGAGGATTCACTCCCATCTCTTTGTCCAAATCATTGATGAAGATATTAAAGAGAACTGGCCCCAGTACTGAGCCCTGAGGAGCACCACTTGTGACCCACCGCAAGCTGGACTTAACACCATTCACCAGAACCCGTTGGGCTTGGCCATACAAAGACAGCATTAACAGTTATAATAGTGACACATGCGTATTACTTAGTCTTAAGTGAAAAATACACATATTTAAATAAGCATGACCTTCAAAAGGAAGTAAGTAGGTGTGGGAACATTGTACAAAAAATTGTGCATGTTGTTTTAGTAAAAGTCAGTTACCCATGACTCAAGAGAAAAGAGAAAATAAGTCTGGATTATAATAAAGAAGTTTTTTAACTATTTATAACAAATACACGTATGCATTCAAAATTTTTGCTAACACTATTGCTATCTCTGACTGCATATATTTTTCTATTCATGTATGCATACAGCTTATTATTATTTATGCATATATAGATAATTTTATTTAAACTATATATTTTTTTCTGATAAATGTACAATAGCACAATGTTTTACAAAGTTATTTTTATAAAACATTTTATGAGGAATAATGCATAAACATGTAACTGAGATTACCAGAATGAAATAATTTCTTAAATCTGATTACTCTGAGCTACTAAAACACAGAGTGACAATCATTATGTTAACTCTAATTTTTGTGCATTTTTATGCCTTCTAGGATAGTGTGTATATTAGTTGAGTAAATGAAAACATGAGATTATTTTTAATTTAATAAAAAAGTGAATATAAACTGAAATATGAAACAGTTCTTACTGTTAGCAAGAATCCAACAATGTAAAATTAATAGCTGTAATGTCATAAGGGCTCTAGGATGTTAATTAACCCTCAGGCAAAATTTTCCTTTTTGACATTGAGGAGGTCATAAAATCGCTCAAATATTTTCTTAATTAAAAGTCGTATGCAAAACATCTGTCTTGGTGCATGTTTACTTCTGCAATATTTTGCTTGTGCTAGATGATGTTCTTGAAGACCTTGTAGAACTTAATAAGGACAAAACAGAGGAACAAAACTGTTACAGAAGCTAAAACACTTATTTAGAAATTGCTCTAGAAGCTGACAGAATTTAAAGATAGAAGACGTTTAAGGAAAATCCTATTGAAGTCTGAAAAAGTAATTCCTAAAGCACTTCAGAATTTTTTTAATCAGAGAAATATCTCTTCAGCCCAATTATTCAACTGCCATTTATTAACATTTACTCTGTGCTTCTAAGTACACAGGACTGTGACATTGGAGATATAAGATGCAGCTTTTTTCTAAAGAGTAGAAATGTACTCAGTGACATAATTTCTCAGAGATTATCTTTTTCCTTCCACCATCAGGTAGTGAAGAAATATGTCATTGTTATTAGAATAGGATTAAGCATACAGTATTTCAAAGTCACAAATCAATTTTCACAGTTTTAACCTATGGGATTTCCAATGAATGGCAATTAACGGCAAAAGAAAGGAATGCTGGCTGCAAGGAGGTTTTCTGTTTCAGTTTTCCTATGTATAGGATATTGACTTGAAAATCAGAAGTGAAGCTTTAAGGACCAAATTATATGATTTATAGGGTTTTTTTCTTTCCTCCTTCTTAATGGTGACAAATAGTTACCATTCCCCCTATGCCTGTATACATGCAAAAGTTAAAACAAAAGACAACCACTTGCATTTGTGACAACCACATGGGAAGAATTAGTCTTAAAACAATGAACAATAGAGATGATCTCCCATCAGTGTGGGAAATGGCATTAGATGAAGAGAAAAACTCAAGAGCAGAAAACAACAAACATGAGGAGAAATAAAAGCAAGGTTCACTCTATGTTATAGATCAATTGCTTTCAGTCATATCAGAAACTGACATAGCAGGTATTCCCTTAGACTCAGCAAGCATGAAAAAACTGAAACCACAGTGCTTTTATTATACTTTGAATATGTTAAATCAATGTACTCTTTATGCTTTTCACATACAGAAGCAGTGATTACAAACATATAAACACAATTTCTTACTTTAAAAGTATATACAATGTAGATAACATAACAAATAAATTGGTAACTTTTAAACTAATTATGCATTTCACTGATGTTAATTTAAACTTAATCAAACAATCACCTATAAGCAACTCATCTATAAAGAGTTCTTTTTCATTATTGCCACAATGCTGAATGCAACCAATTCATTAAACAACAAATAAGAATGAATATGAAAAGGTTGCTTTCATATCTTTGATTTTCAACACCTTAGAGATAAAAATCAATCTTGGTAGGCTAGATCTTTGATCTATTGTATATATTTCTGACATCTATCTGCATTTAAAGTTGCTTTACCTGTCAAATTTTCCTCCCTCTGCTCTCCCCGTCCCCCCCGCCCCCCGAATATAAAAATGAGAGTCTTTGCTACCCCCCATAGAATGTACATAGAATGAGATTCAAATATCTCCAACAACAGACCAGTAATAGCCAACAGACACTCCAAGAGAAAAGGGAGATTAGAGTGAGAAGCCCCAGATGAAAACTGACAGTGGCTACTTTAGCTGTTACTGAATAAGATCCACATTGTCTGTTGTATGCAACCAGACATAGACTTGATTGTAAGATTATGAATATCTTTCTGAAGAGCAATAAGAATATACTCTAATTTATCTGTTGATGAAAACAGCAACAAAACATTTGTCGCATAATTTTAGATATGCAGAATTTTGCAGAGTGCCAACCAGAAGTGCTTTCTTTAAGCAGAAAACATAAGCAGCTTTATCCCAGCACACATACTTCATGAACTATGTACAGAAAAGATTTCAACTTTGACAATACAGATATCTGATACTTATGTTGGCATTTGTTAATCAATTACATGAGTAACAACACATCCACTCTGGAATTTAAAGTTGGGAATAGGAATTTTTTATGTTTGAAATACTTTAAATCGCTAAAAAAAACTGTTTGCATCTGTCTAATGCACTTCGTACTTTCATTGTACCTTTTCATTCATTAAATTTTGACACATTCTACCACCTTAACAATGTTATTAGCCTCTTTACTTGAAGTGAATGCTCTCCAGAACAGAATAAATTATTCTTTAAGTATCTAATAATGGGTAGAGATGGCCAACATAACAACAAAAATATAGGGTTCCATAGTAAAGTTCAATCTGTACTAACAGACAGGTATTAATGATTAAAGTACTCAGTATTTCTGTCTTTACAGTATTTCCCTTAATGTTTTACATTATAGTTACATGAAAACTTAGTTGCTTTAAAGGAGATGGATGTGCACAGGATTAAAGAACAATTGGCTATTAACCATGGCTCTTCATCTTGTTCTACCATCCATAACATAAAAATCTAATTTACAGAAATCTTAAAGCTAGACAGTTAAGGCAAGACTGCAAAACAAAAGATAAATGTGGAAATTAGCTCTTTTCAACTCATAAGTGTAAAGACACTGGAAGCATTATTTAGCAGTTTTTCCACATTTAATAGAAAAAAATATAATATCTCATGGAACACACAAGGAGAAAGTTGGTATTGATTTATGTTGAGCTGAAAGGTTATATTCAGTTAACATAAAACAAACCTATATTACATTTTAAAGAGCCTATTATATTAAGGGGAATTTCTTCAGTTATTTGCTACCCAGTAGCTACTACCTCTTAGGTAACGGTTGATCAGCCCCAATCAACCTCGATAAGATAATAGCTGCTTTGTGAAAGTTAAAATCATGTTGTGAATTTCACTGTGTCACGATCCGTGACCTATTATATCTCCTTATTGGAGTGTATTAACTTATCAGGATTTGCTGAGAGATCCACACATGGGTATCGCCTCACACAGAGGATACAGGAACTTATGTCCCGACTTTTTTGAGTGAATAACTCGCTCAGTGCTTACTAAATTTCTAACAACAGCAAGGTTTATTGTGGGGAAAACAAAGCAATTTGGGGCAGGAGGTTCAAAAGGAGTGATTACAACACATTAAACATATATGGGTACACCTTAGTTACACATCTTATCCACGTGAGGGAAGCAGAGGGGAGGGATTTGCCCGAATGGCTGGATTATATTTTCCCCTATAAGCTGGGGTAGCCGGAATTGTCTCACCACACGGTGGCGCAGGTAGGATGAGCTGGGTAGCAAAGAGGCTGCAGGCACTCCAAGCGCAGGCCGCCCCCCCCCACCACAAAGCGGCGGCAGTCGGTGCGCGGCTCCGGGACCGTAGGTGTGCAGAGCGGCTCCGGGACCTTGGGACCGGGGCTTTGGCAGCTGCAGCTGCGGCGAATGGCTCCGGGACTCTGGGACTGCGGCTTTAGCAGCGGCGGCTGCGGCGA